>NC_044560.1:21288302-21617942 GCF_007565055.1 Rhinopithecus roxellana
ATTTCTCCAGGAAAGAAAGAGAAGAAATGATCCAAATGGGGCTGCCAGAAGAGGAAATTAAACAAAAACAAAAACAAAACAAAACAAAAACACCTCTAAGAAGACTGGTATTTGGTGCTGCAAACTGGGCACATGTTTCTGCCAAATCTCAATGCCAAATCTCAAATCAACACACTGTTTGAAGGAGCAGGAACTGATGTGGACTTTGTTCTTTCGTCTTCACACCAAGCAACATGACATGTGACAGATCCTGAGACGTATGCTGAACCTCTGTGTGTCACCTCAGGCTGGGAATTCATCTTTAAGGATCACGGTTATCATCAGTTGACTGATAACTAACTTTGCCAGGGCCTTTCATCCTCTGGCTTCAGAGGAAGTAACACAAACACAAGCGAAAACAAACCGGAAATAGAACAAAACACATCTGCGGATAGATTGTGGCAGTTAAATTCAAGGAGGGTGTGACCAAACACCCCCTCTGGCATACCAGCGGGCTTTTCAAAACCAGTTGCCCCGCGTGTCTTCCAGTCCCTCAACTGGGAGAATTGTGCTTGTATGTGGAAGTGACGCCGTATCTAAGAGCACCTTAGAGAATCCTGCACCCCACAGTTTCTAGGGTCCTGTTCATGTTGACTTGCTGCACACTCGAGAAAGAAACTCCCATGTTGTTTTGTAGGCCTTAGGTGGTGGGCAGTCACATAACTTGATATTAGAAATCCACATGTATGTGAGAGAAATAATAGAGAATGGTGTTTCCACCCCAGAACAGACTGTGGGGGCACCAGGAGAGGATTCCCCTGGGAGCAGCAGTTGCTGCCCTATAGAAAACCTTGTCAAGAGCCATGCCATTGGCTTGCTGCTACGCCCACATGTGGTTCTTGGCAGCCTGAGAATTCAGCAAAGCCCTTTCTCCCTCCTGCCCCAGGTGAGTTCTCCAAAGGTTGGAAATTAGGGTTGGGGTGTCACAGTGGGTTTTGAATTTTCCCTTTTGGCTTGGGATGACAGAAGAGTGAACAAGAATGAGATGATTTCTGTTAGGAAATGAGACACTGGCCCGGGAATTGGTACAATGGCATTCACCCCTGCAGTTCCCTGTACAATGATTTCAAACAATGATGCTGGGGCTCCTCAAAGTGTCCCCTATGCTGTATGAGCAGAGGCTGTAAGTCTTCATGGTACATAATGGTGCCAAAAACAAAACAAAACAAAACAAAAAACAGAGCTTAGGACTGCATAGTGTTCTTGCTCCTTCCATGGCCAAAACTCTCCCCAATTTTCTGGGGGCAAGAACTTGCCCAACCCAGTAAGACTAGAGGGAACTGCCAGTTTGCCAACCCAGAAGCTCTCAACATCAACACTAAGAAATTTTGTTGCAGAAATGGCGAAATCTGACAAAAGCTAACCAGTGTGAGCTGCTTATGCCCATGCAAGACCGATGTCTCTACGGAGTTGTTATTTAATGTTGCAAATATTTGGATGTTGAATTACAATATGAAAACCCGGGTCTCCAGGGGATTCTGTTTTAAGAGGGAGCCACCAGAGACAAAACTAATTAACTTGTATAAAGGAGAATTTCCTACAGTCCAATGCTCCCTGCATCCTTTCCCACCACATGTTACTTAACAGATGTTTTACTATGGAATCCAAGATATCGACAAGAGTTAATCCAGTCCCATGTGCATGTCTTAAGAACTCTCTTGGCTTAGCACATTAACCCATTTAATTGACTGTTATCTACGGCATACGTAGGTTCTGATTCCAGCCTAATGAGAAGACAAGTAGGTCATTTATACGGCCATTTATAGAGTCACTGTTCCCTTCTCCCGCTACTCACTAGTGTTTAATCTCTATAAACCTGTGTGTCCCAGACGGGCAAGCTTGGTCCAATTTATATTATGTCTCTTATACATGACTTAGATTTACGGCTCATTCAAAAATGCTCTCTTGATTCTATGCACAGTAACTCCTAGAACATTTAGCAGGGAATTCTTCAAGAGGAAAAGGCAATGGAGCTACAGGGAGGATTCATTTTATGCTTTTAGCTCCAAAACAGGCCCATCACCATCGAGTTGACCATTCTCTTCAGTCACCTTTACAATGGGGCACAGGTTGTGCGTTTACAGGTGTGGAGTGTGGACTTGGGGCTGATGTGTTTGGGAATCGATGGTGAGAAACTTCCTCCCCACGCCCTACTGCCTTAGGGACCCCAAGACTAACATCGCTTGCGTCACTGGATATTCTGGGGACCATTGTGCATACCGCTGTCTTAGTCAGCTGTGGTCTATGTATTTAACTCCCTGTAACCAAAGTGAAATGAGACGGAAGATGGGATGTTCAAGTGCTTCTGCCCCAGGCTGGCTGTTCCAAGAGGAGCTGCTTTGTGTTTCAGGTAGAGAGCAGGGTGGGGCCACTCCTCTGACAAAGGGCAACTGTTCCCATGTTCCCATGGACCCTTCAGCATAAAGGGAGGTTGTGCAAAGAGTTAAGTTCCCCAGCTAGGGATGGCTTGGTCACATGGAGGCCCGTATAAACTCTGGGGAGTGCCTACTTTGTGCTCACTAGCTGAGACCTTTCTAGAATGATTTGAGATCAGAAGAAGCTCATTCTTTCTGTTCCACCGAGGGCTGGGGTGGTTTAAAAGACAGCAGATCTCAGCCTAGACCTGTTTTTAGTCACTCCTTACATCCAAATACAAGCTGTAAACTCAGACACACAAAACCACACAGAGCCATGCTTCACGCTCTTTGGAAGGAAGGGATGGTCGCATGTTTCAAAACCCCAAACAATCATTTAAGACCTCCCTGGGCCTCCCAGATAAGGTTGAGTGTAACTAACACAGAGATCTGGGCTCAGAGTGAGCGAAGAGGGAGTTTATCTTCCCAGCAGGCGGCGCATCAATGTACAATAAGTGGGGAAGAATAATCAAAGATCCTCAGATGATGAGTTTGGCTCATTTATGTGGGCTGTGCTATTTACACTGGAAAACAAACAAACAATCAAAAAACAGTATGGCAGAGCAAATTGACAAACTGCACCAAAGTAACCACTCAAAAATTACATGAATCACGGCATGTTTTGGAATAGCTGCTTACTTAAAAGCAGATGCTGTTAAGAAGGATGCCACTAAGTACGCTCAGTGCTGGGGGAGCTTCTGGAGAGGCAGCTGCCTTCTGGCACCAAGAGGAATGGCACCCCCATGGTGCCCGTGCCCTCTGGGCCAAGTCGCTGATGTTGAACCCCCTTTTCCTCCTTGAGACCTGGTTGGCCTGGCAACCTGACAGGTGGGACCAACATGGGGAGGGGCTGGGGCAGAGCCAGTGCCCAGGGATGGGGCAAGCTCATCACCAGGGCAGCAGCCCTCATCCTGCCCCTGCCCCTCTGCTTCCACTCTTGCTGGAATGGCTGAGGAATTTGGTGAAGAACCAGGCATCGTAACAACTGCGATGTCTTATCTTCAGCTCTGCACTGCGTTTTTATCCAAGAGCTAAGACCAAGGCCTTCTTGCTCCATCCAACACCAGACCAACCCTCAAGCAGCAAGTGATAATTTCCCAGTAGGCGATGGGTGGCAGGAGGAGATGCAGACAACCCTTTCCTCTCTTTCTTCCCCCTCAATCCCCGCCACTCTCTCCCCCTTCCCCTCTCTCCTTCTCTGCACCCTGGCTCCATCACTCTGCCCTGTTCTCTTCTTGCCGCTTCTCTCTCTGGAAATTACTTTGGTTTTCTTTCACATTAACCATCCACCTCCTCCCACTATAGAATATAAGACCCACAAGGGCATAACTGTGCCCATCTTGCCTCCGACTGTATGGCCAGTGTGGTAGAAGTGGAACAAGTATTTGTTGAAGAAGAGGATGAATGACTGATCAGCTCATTACAGTGATCCAGAATGGGTTGTTTCTCTCCAATGGCATATGTGAGTAGTGTCTTAAAGAACTCACGTGCTGAAACAAGAATGGTTCAAGAAATCAGGCATCTTGGTATCTTTTCCCACTGTGACTTGGGAAATGGCTTTGTGGAAGGGGGCAGGGGTAGGGGAGAAGACAGTCGAGTGGAGCATCAAGTCCCACGTACGCCCTGATGAAAGAGATCACCTTGATGAAAGAGGGTGATGGTGTCAACAGGTGGTCAAAAGAAGGTGTGTCCTGGTGCCATCTTGAAATAAGTACGGGAAGACCAAGCCTGACCATGGAAAGGCTGAGTGAGAGTCCCACTGAGTGAGAGTCCAAGCCTCACTCCTGGTTCCTGGTCTTATCTTTCAAGATACAGGGTCAGTCCAGCTTCCTGAGCTACAGACAATCCTAGACCACCTGGGCAAAGAAGCAAAAGGATAAAATACCTCTCCATGGGCAACAGGGTCAAAACAGAGACCATCCAAGGTGACAGGGTCAATCCTTTGGTGTGTTCACCTTTTAACACGGTCTACACATTAGGCATCGCACACAAAATGTAGATGACCCACCCCTGTAAGCATGGCTTTTCCGGATGCTAAAATATGGCTGTGAAAGAGTCATGTATTTTCGAAAGAAAGGATTGATTTAAGATGGTAAGATCACATTAGTAGTAATGGGTTTCCTGGTGTCCCGATTCAAAGACTGGGTGGGGTTTGCTGATGAGTCCAGGTTTCTAATTTCAAAATGTTCCAGGAAGGACTGGAGTGAATTTCTGGGAGCTGAGTGTAATAAGAGAAGTCCACTCAAATTCAAGATTGGGAAGGACTAGAAGTACTTTGGAGAAGACAAGTTCCCCTAAGGGGCCTCTCCCTTCTGTGTGCAAGGAGGGCAGTAAATAGGAACAACAGCAGCCACCTCCACACTCCCCAGGGTGTCACTACGCTGCCACGCTGCGTGAGAAGGCTTGGCTTTGTCTCGGTCATGGCTGAAATCTGAGCCCAATGGAAACCGGTGAGGAAGCTCCCCAACCCTGCCTGGAGAACCCCGCCTTTCTCACGCCAAACTCGGAAACCAGAGCAATGACATGCATATTCCAATCAGAAAAAAAGTGACACCAAGCATGGGAAGATCAGCAGCGACTTCGTCTGGAAATGGACTGGCCTGTACGACAAAGAGGGCATTCCCAGCTGTTTCTAAAGCTTTAAAGGCAAATGCAGGCGCCAGGAGGCTGCCAGGGGGTTTGCGATTGCAGGATCTCTGAGGAATAAGATGTAAGTGGACAAAAACTGGGGAACCCTAACAAACCACGTCACCCTTCCTTGGAGTTCTTTTCTTGAGGAATGAAAGCTCAAGCAAAGGTAAAGACCAGGCCTTGGGTCGGGGAAGGGAGGTGTCTACTATTAGACTCTGAATTCCAGGGGTCAAGCAGAGGAAAGAGGACAACAACTAGCTTGAAACATTACCCCAAGGTGCAGAAGAACTGATCAGGCCAACTCAGTAGCCACCGACACACAAAGTGCATGGGCATTACATATACATAAGGCCCGAAGCAGGGCAATTCGTGCCCTGGTGCAGACTTCACTGTGGGTGGGGCTGCGTTTCCAAGGCCCAGGCACTTTCACTCACTATTTCCTCTTACCTAGACGATGATCCCAGTTGAGGGGTCTGGGAGAGCAGGTAACCAGTTAAAAAAGTAAAATAATACATCTTTACATACACAGCCTCAATCATCCAGAAATAGCAGCCTTCACCTGTGTGGATTTACCTTGACGGATGTCATGTCAGTACAGAACCAGACTTTCAGGTGTGGAATGGGCATGCATTTGCTTGTCTGGTGGTTGTGCCTGCGTGGGTCTCACAGCCCTACCGTGAACCCGTGGCTCTGATAGGGGACAAGAGGGTTGTTGCTTTATGCTTCCTTCCAAGGCTCTATGTCTCATGGACCCAGGAAACAGTTCAGGGCATCCAGGGTGCCACCCATGGTCGGAGAAGGGGGCTGAGCAGCTGGGAGATGACAGAGCAGATACCAGGAGTCCCTCGGGAATCCTGGG
This sequence comes from Rhinopithecus roxellana, assembly GCF_007565055.1. NCBI lineage: Eukaryota > Metazoa > Chordata > Mammalia > Primates > Cercopithecidae > Rhinopithecus > Rhinopithecus roxellana. Next base: position 21,294,246 of record NC_044560.1, read on the forward strand.
TTCTCATGGTCAGTGAACCAACGGGGCCCCCCTGCTGTCACCTCCTCCTCGGTTGGGCTCACTCTGGAGCTCAGAACATCAGAGACCAAAGCAGAAACCCCACTGCCTGCTGGACACTGCCAGCCCTCACCATGCACTCGCACCACGCTGTGCTCACCTGGAGTCAGGAGGCCCACCTCAGCGGAAGGGAGTGATTGAAGGAGAATGGGATGGACGAGGCCGGATGGCGTGCAGAGAGCACTGCAGGCTGGAGCGCCGTGCAGGTGAGTGCCAGGAACCTGGAGATGGCCAAATGCCAGTGGCGGATGTTTGCATTTTCTCGGGATGTGCCAAAGCTTGGGGGGGAAAATGACAGAACAAAAACTAAAGAACAACTTTTCCTAATTTGTGAGCAATACCATGGATACAGATCTCAACACTGCTGTGTCACAAAAACAGCCCTTTCCCCTCCAGAGGCATTGCTCTAGGTTCACGTGTTTCAGGAGATACAAAAGTGAACTTTTGGAGCATATCTCAAGGTGTTTCAGAGGGAGACTGAACCCGAGGGAAGAATCAGGTCATCAGCCTGGCCAGTGAGGGCAGTAAGGTCAGCTGTCTGTCTGCTCTTTAACCTTTTCGCCTGGCTTGCGACACTTCACTGAATTGCCTCATGCACTCTACTGCTGAAATTAAAGTTCCACCTGGGCCGTGTGTGAGAAATAGAGTCTTTGGAGACAGGGACCCACACCACATTAGGCATCTCTCATAGACAGGAAACATCCTCTAAGGAGGCACAGCGTGGGCCACGAGATGCATCCCTAGATCCCGACAGCACTCCCTGTTGACAGCAAGTCTGGGCCACCAGTGAGCCCGTCTCAGGTGAGGCTTGTGAGGAAGGCCCAGCGGCATGGCAGTATTTTTAATAAAGTGTGTGTGGTTGGGATTCTCTGTACTGAGGCTCGGGTCTGGGGCCCCTGTTTCCACTGGGTAGTTCTACAGTAGGATTCTCAATGACAAAACAGAAACATCCATCGGCCAGTGGAAGCTGACAGGAGAACGGCATCTCTGCCGAGGCTTCCCCCAAGATTCCAAGACACCCTTGGGGCCCTAGAAAAAGCAGGCAACACCTGCCCACCTGCGCAAGGGAAGGCAATGCAGCACAGGCCGGGCCAGGGTGCCGCCCGAGTGGGGCAGCCTGCGTGGTTTGCACACAGAATGATGATTTTTCGTCTCCAAACCAACTGGGGCCCTTCACGTATGTCTAAGTTCTGCCCTGACATTACACACACACATCGTAAGGATATATTCCTTTAATATTTGGAACTGGAACACTTCTTAATCCAGTCTATGCTTGTATGACACACACGTCCAAGAATCCACCACCCACCCAACCCAGGGCTCAAGCCCGTTTGTAAGCAACCAGCTACATAAATGTGAGCGTGGCTGTTAGGCAGCATCTTCCAACATTTAAATGAAAAAAAAAAAAAATCATATGTATGCATATGTGTGTATATATATATATACAAAAACATATATATATATACACATATATGTGTGTGTGTATATATACACACACATATATAAAACCACGGCTTTCTTAGTTCTGGCCCAAGATAGTAAGTCACACATTTGATGCCACTCACCAAACGTCATTTAAGGGCCTCCTTGTCTGGGTCGAGGCTGTCCCCTGGGGTAAACGGTGATGGAATACCAGGTCACCAGAAGGAACATGCTCACCTGTGGAACTGCATTTCCAATAGATGCGTCTATATGCATGTAGGTGTATTGTGTGTATGCGCACGTGTGTAATATGTGTGTGACGTGAGTTGCCAAAGTAGAAAACACTGGTTTATTCTGTTCATACTAAGCATGTTAAATAAATCAGATTTTGTAACCTATAACACAATTCTTTTTTTAAAAAGGAACAGTTAAGATCTTCAAAAATTGCTACAGTACAAAAAAAGTGTGTGTGTGTGTGTTTGTATTTATATATTTATATATGTATATTAACCAGAAATAGCGACTCTATCGGAAGAGATTCCCACCCCTGTTTTCTGTAAGATTTCTCCGTGTGATTCGCTGGGCCCCGGCTCTGCGGCTGAGGCTTTCGGGTCAGTACATGGCACATAATGGTATTATTGGCACAGGTTCAGAATCGTAGGACGAATCCTAGGTTTCGGACGCTTCCTCCCGTCCCTTTCGTTGGGTATCCTCATCTCTCTGCCTCCAGTTTCTTTCTTTCATTTCTTCTTTCTGTTCTCCAAAGAAAACTCTGGGAGAAGGCAGAGTCGCCCATAGGCATGAGTATTTTTACAAAAATAGATTTGGCCTAGAGCGTCCTGCTCTGAGTTTCCCACCGGCAAACAGAAGTGGTAGGTGCGGGGACCCTCCCCCTTAGATAGCTTAGTTTTAGGTTTTGTCTTTTTTGTTTTGTTTTGTTTGTTTTGTTTTTACAGGTTCACCAACGGAATCCTGTGTGGAAAGAAAACAAGAAGAGATTAAATGGCAGCAGGCCGAGGGCGCAACAAGTCCGTGGGGGCTCTCGGGCGACCAGGACCCCATACACAGGACCCCTGCGTGCCGAGCCCGATCGCTCCCTTTATCGGTTCACTGACATGGAGGGGTCCTTGGAACGTGGACAAGACCCCACTAGTTGGTCAGCAGGAACTGGAAGAAACACTGGGAATCCCAGGGGTATGAAGTGGGGGCCTGAATCTTGTGTGAATTCTGGTCATCTACAGAGCTCTGAGCTTGCTACCAGGGGCTAGGACCACCCCGTCCACTAAATCATGGTGGGGGCGCCGGGGCATCTGGTCCCAGGCGTGCACATCAGAGGGCCTGAGTGTGGCAGCCCTGCGCTCACTCTCTGTCCAGCCTCCTCCTGTGGTGGGTGACATGGGGCCTGTTCCACTCCTTTGCTGCAGGAGGAAAGGGAGTCTGTTTCTGTCCACTGCTCAGCTGCAGGCTCCCCGAGGCCAGGACTCAGGAGAGATAAATGGACTGCATCAGGAAATCCTCCTCCCATATCTCCCCAGAGGTGATCTTGCTGAAGAGAGAGAAGGCGAGTCCCACCTGGGCACAGGTCGGGTGGGCTGACTGCGATTGCCACCTTCAGCAGGCAGGCTGAGAAGGGTGGCTCCCACCCACCCAGCCCGCCCTCAGAAAATGGAAAATGCAGTCTCCCTGGCTGAGTGAGAACCCCCAGTAGGTCAGCATCCCTCAGAGAGTCACCCCGGGCACGGCCACGTGAGCTGGAACACATCATGGTCCCCCCTGGGGACCTTCTGCCCAAAGCTGCGTCTCCGTCACAGGGATGGGGTGCTGTCTCGGTCCCTCTGCTTGTCACTCAGAGCTCCTCTCAACTACAGGCAATTAGGACCCTCAATAATAAAAAGAAAAGGCTACCGTATCCTCATCTGTGCAGATGACATGTATCAGAAAGCGGTAGGATGGGGCGGGTGTACCCGCTGATCCCAAAATGAAGTCGGAAAAGCACTCAGTGGGAGCTCTAGAAGTCTTCCAGCAGCTGCAGGCACAGCATGCAGCCAGACCGGCTCCGTCATCACCATGGTTGGAGCTCTGCAAAAACACAGATTCCCAGGCCCACCTCTGGAGACCTGGAATCAGGTTCTCAGGGTGGTGCCTGTGAACATGAGTTTTCAGAGTTCCCCAGGTGAGTTCAGTGACTGCCCGTCCTGGGTCCATTCCCTGGTCCTTCCCAAAGACAAGAGTGTGGCTTTCTCTCCCCTGAATCAACTGAGCCCACTGCAGTGATTCTGGTTGGGACTGGGGAGGAAGAGCCCCAGGTGGGACAGGCCTGCCTTCTGCAGGACACATCCTGCAGTGGACAGCGAGGTTGGCAGGCCCCACCTGCTCACCACTGTGTCCCTGATCATCAGCACTGCGTCCCTGATCATCTCTAGGAGCCTCAGTGTGCCAGAGTCTACTCATTTGAAGGTGAAGGTGAGAGGCTGGGTCTTTCCCTGGTCCCCTCTGCGTCTGGACAAGAGGCTGGACCCTGGGCGTCACCTTCCTGCTTGCTGCCTTCAAATGACACCCGTGTGGACAAGTCCATGAGGCTACAGTAGAGTGTCTGCTCAGCTACTGTGGGAGGACCAGCTGCTGTGGGCACAGGGGTCACTGCATGTAAACAAAGGAGACGTCCTGGCCAACATGGTGAAGCTCCATCTCAAGTGAAAATACAAAAATTAGACAGGCATGGGGGCGTGCACCTTTATCCCAGCTACCTGGGAGGCTGAGGCATGAGAATCACTTGAACCTGGGAGGCAGAGGTTACACTGAGCTGAGATGGCGCTGCTACACTCCAGCCTGGGCAACAGAGTGAGGCTGTGTCTCACACACACACACACACACGCACGGTGAGGGACGTGCCTTTGGGTCAGTGCCGGATCACTCTTGGTAGCCTTACTCCAGCTGTGCCCCACCCCCGCCCACCTCTTCCACATTCCCTGGATCTGGGGAAGAGGGGCTTGAAAAATGAAGTAATTATTACAACACAGAGAGAAATATCCCTCTTATATCTTGGTAATTTTTTTGAAAGTTAAAAAATGTGGAGACAAATGCTGTATGATTCTACTTATAGAAAGGACCAGAGCCACCAAATCCACAGAGACAAAGAGTAGAACAGAGGGCCAGGGGATGGGGGGAGATGGGGAGTGAGTATTGAGTGGGTGCAGAGTTTTAATACAGGGTGATGGAAAGAGGTGAAGAGCTGGCTTGTGAAGATGCCTGCACAGCATGGTAAAGGCACTCATGCCATTGAACTAGACACGCATAAAGGGTTAAAATGATATATATATATATATATATATATTTTTTTTTTTTTTTTTTTTTTTTTTGAGACAGATTCTTGCTCTGTCACCCAGGCTGGAGTGCAGTGGCACGATCTCAGCTCACGGCAACCTCCGCCTCCCGGGTTCAAGTGATTCTCCTGCCTCAGCCTCCTGAATAGCTGGGATTATAGGCACCCACCACACGCCTGGCTAATTTTTGTATTTTCAGTAGAGACGAGGGTTCACCATATTGGTCAGACTGGTCTCAAACTTCTGACTTCAGGTGGTCCACCTGCCTCAGCCTTCCAAAGTGCTGGGATTACAGGTGTTAGCCACCACGCCTGGCCTAAAATGGTAAATTTTATGTTACATATATTTACTACAATTACAAGTTTTCTTAAAAGGGAGATAAAAATCCTGGGGCTTGGAGACCCTACATTGGGTCCTGGTGTCCCAGGACAGTCACTGGCTGTGAGCTGCTGTCCCTGTGTTCCCTGATCACCGATTGTTCACAAGGCCAACCTTTCTCTCTGGAATGTGTTCAGGGTTGGACCATAAGTCATATGGCTGCCACCTTAATAAGAATGGTTTCCTCAGTGAACCTTGGCCCTGGTTGCTTTCCAGTCCTTGATCCTGACCTTAAACAGGAGAATAAAGGCCGGAGGAGCAGCTTCCAATCCTTGCGTCTGTCTGGCCAGGCTCTGGCCAGGTAGACTTTATCCTCCCACTTTCCCACGTGAAACTCTCCCGTGTGAATGCGGACGTGGAGGTTGCAGTGAGCCGAGATCGAGTGGCTGCACTCCAGCCTGGGCGACAGAGTGAAACTCTGTCTCAAAAAGAAAAAAAAGAAAAAAGAAAGCCTCCTGTACTTCCCATGCTGGCTAATCAGATCCTTCTGCCCTGGGTCCTGGCCACCTTTCCACCTTACTCTTCCTCTTCTTCTTCCTCTCTACGTTCCAGATTCCCTGATTTCACGCTGCAAATCTCAAGCCTCAAATCCTTCAGGGTTTGGCTGGAAAGATCACCTCCCTGGGGAGGCCTTCCTGGATGACTCCATTCCTTCCACACACATCTCCTATTTTCCTTCTGTCTCCTGGAGCACTTGCTTGGTAACATCTCGGGCATGGGATCATCTGCATTGAGCTTATTTGGACAGATGTGCAAGGCATCCCCTGCTGGCAGGACAACACCCTGAGAACAGGGGTCTCCTGCCTGTTCACCACTAGTTCATGCAGGTTCCAGCTCTGTGCCTGGCCTGGAGCAGGGAATCAACACTGGATGAGGCTCAGAGACATGGCAGGGGTGTGAAGCAGTTTTGTCCTCAGTCCCTGAGACCCATCCTTAATGGCAGGAAACCACCTCCGAGGACTGACTACAGGTAGATGCTGATGCTGGGAGCCACAGACACGACGTGGAAGATCAGTGAGTGGGTGGCAGCCTGTGTCCCAAGCGCCAGACATCCCCGGCTATGCATGGAAGGGAGCCTCTTCCAAGACTACAGGCATCTCTCTCTGCTCTGTGTCTCAGGACGGAAAAGAGAAAGAGAGGTAGAGAGCGGGAGAGACAGAAAGAGAGAGAGATGGTGCCAATCCTGCACCTTGAATGACCATTTCCAGAGCCACGCTGGCTTTGCAGAGAGTGGAGAGGTTTCCTGCAAGACCAAGGTGTGGTCACAGCCTCTGGCCCAGGAGGAGGGTCTCACGTTGTCCACGTTCTGCCAAAACTCTGCTGCTCAAACTTCAGCTTCTTGGGTTTTGCTGTGCCACACTAGCACGTGAGCCTCTCATCTTGGCACTAAGCCCAGAGAAGGACTGAGGATCCCAGGCCAGCTGGGAAAGACAAATAAGGTGGGGCCTGGACCCCATGGCTGGAAAATAATGTGGCTGAAGGTGAACATCCACCCGAGGTTCCCTGGCCAAAAAGGGAAGCTGTGTGTATCTTGCAAAGCCATCTTCCAGATCGCCATCTGGGATAAATTCTGCCCTCTGCTGCCTGGAAGGAGATCCTCGGCTGGCCTGGCCCCTCTGGGCTGTATGCTTCACAGTGAGTCACTGGGTGTAATGATCAATGTCTGCTTTTGCGGGAAAAAAAAAAAAAAAAGCAAACAGGCTACTGCCAGGTGTCCCTGGGGCACAGCAGAATTTCTTGACAATGTGAAGCGGCCACTTTCTCCCAAAGTTTTCGTGGTACCGTTCTCAGCTCAGCAAGCACAGCTTCCAGAAAGGTATGGATGTTGCTTTGGAAAACAGGCTCCTTTGAGTAACAAAAGTTTGATATTCTATTAATGTACATTTTGGAAGAACAAAGTGGGAAGGCACAGGTGCACTTCTCGTTTTTTATTAGTTTTGTCTTCAATGTGTTTTTGAAAATAATAATACTGCATGATTTATTTCTCACTTGCTTTGGATTCAACAGTTTTTATGACTTTGCAGGCTCCGTTCAGAATGAAGCGGCCTTGGCAAAGGGAAAGAGATCAACATTAACGAGGTTTGCTGAAATTTACCTGCTGCATGAAAGATGACCGTGAATTAGTCCGAGAGCCAATGCAGGCCTGTCGTCGAGGTCCCCTTCCTTGGAGCATAAAGGCCAGCTTCACTTTGTCCAGAGCAATCTGGCCCCACCACGAAGGTGGTCTGAGGCAAGAATGTGTTGGAATCTATCGAATCTACGGTCCACATCTGCCCAGGAGCTGCTGGCATTCCGGACAACCACTTACAGGAAAATGAACTTGGCTGCCTTTGGGTCCCAAACATGCACATGGATCAGACTTAGAAGACAACGGTGTGGTAACAAACGACCGCATCATCATTACAAATGCATTTGGAGAGGCTTCCCAGCCATACGAGAGAGAAGTAGCTCCACTGGCTCTTAAGCCTTAATTAAACGTTTTCGTATTAATTGCTATTTATTTCGGCACAATAAGGACCCCAGCAAATCTGAGAGATGTTCCTGGCTACTCTGCACCCGATGCTCATGTCCAGGCATTAATTGCAAGATTCAGGGGATACTTAGAATCCCAACGCTTTCATCCTAGTGAGTGATAAACGGTCTGTCCCGCAAGCGGCAAAGGAATCTTACAAGCATTTATCAAGAACTAATGAGGCTGTGTGCGTAGCCCCCCTGGTCCGCAGCTACTGAGGAGGCCACCAGGAGTGGGCTGTGGCTTCGTGTCGGCAGATTCCGAGGCTGAGTGCAGCTGCCTTCAGTAAGTCTCACAGGCTCTTCTGAACTCTGTGGACGACCTACCTGAGAGCCACAGGGAGGGGGTCAGCTCTTTAGACGCAGAGATGTTTCCTTGTGTAAATGCCGGTGGTCCCGAAACAGCTCCTTAGGCACAGCTGGGAAGCGGGGTCCACCTGGGGCCCATCTGGGAGCACCCGTATCTCTTGCCTTTGACTGGGGCTGCAGCACAGGGATAGTCCACCAGCAGTGTTTCTGGGGGGTCTTCAGTGCCCTGTGCTGCTGGAAGGGGTGGACCAGGCTGAGGAGACACGAAGGTTTTCTGGGGCAGATGAGTAAATAAAACACCTTTTTTCTGCCCTATTTTATCTTTTTTTTTTTTTTTTTTGAAAAGTCAGTGCTGCAGCTTCCTGTTCTAATGGAAAAGAAGGATCCCGGGGCTCAGGCCTTTGGAGTGGGCAGGGGACGTCCTGGAGCCAGGCAGCCATCGGGCGATCCAGCCCCACCACTTACAACCTGACTGACCTCGGCCAAGTCATTTAACCGCCCACTGCCTCAGCCTCCCCACTTGTAAAAGGAATTGCTGGGAGGACTGGGTAAGTACAATGTGTTCCACGAGCTGCCGTGCAAGTATCTATATTAGGGAGCTGTCCGCTCGAGTTGACCTCTCCAGTCCTGTGGGCCTGTAGCTCTTGGCGGAAGGGACTGAGGGTCTTTGACCCTAAGGCCCTGCATCTCCCAGGTCAATGAATTACACATTAACAAATTTTAAAAATCATAACAGAGATGCCGGCAACCACCAGGACCCAGTCCCTACAGAGGCCTTACCAGGCGGGTCGAGGACTACACGGCTAGCAAGCTGGCTTGCTGTGGCTAGCTTGGTTGGCACTCCAAAGGGGTTTCCCTTCATGAGGGGAGCTGCGGTGAGGCAGACAAAGGCACTGGCTTCTGACGGATGCTCTAGGCTGCACATCCCCCACTGAATGGTGGGGGACAACCTGCCTCTTACCTGCCCCAGCAGAGGCCCTTGCAGGGCAGCTCGGTTCCCATTCTAATCTAATTACATTTCTTTGCCAGTTGGCAGAACATATTGGCTTCAGGATAAGGAGTGAGGGCTGGAGATTTGATTTGGAGCAAACACGCGGTCCATTAGTGCCAGGATGAGGAACTGACCGATTCACTCCCTTCTCTGACTACAGCCGGTTCCCTGGCCACAGCTAGGTGCAGCCAGCTGAGTCCTCCAGACCTTCCCTGTCCCCGGGCCCCTGACGACGTTGCCCATTCAGTCCTCCATATCAGAAGGTGGGCAAAAAGTAAGAAAAAGCTATTTTCAAATATTGGTATTTCATCCTAGAAATAGGGCTCCCTACTCATGGAAGGGATCAGAGGTCACCTTTGGAAGGAAGCAAGATGAGGATGCAGAGAAAGCCCAGCGTCGAAAAGAACCATGAAAACCACACGGAAACCTCAGGTCGCACCCATGGGCCGTGCTTATAGAATGTGTGGGATGTGAGGCCATGAGGGGGAAATGCTCTCTCCCCTCAGCAGCCCGAGTGCTCCGAAGACTCAGCACAGAAGGAGGCAATTTAACGTTAGCATTAAAGTTAATATCACTGAAAGCAAACCAAATGTTCCCATCCAGCAGAGCGTGGAAAATTCATCCTGTTTTGGTGCCGGTTCCTGGCTTCAAATTAGTAGATGTCTCAACTCTTCCCTTTCTTTCTTTATCATTTTCTTTCTTATCTTTTATTTTTATATTTCAAAATTGTATTTTAATTCTGCCTTGAGCCCTCCCCCGATGTAAAGACATGTGACGGGGGCGCGATCCCTGCCTCCCTAGCCGCTGCCCTAATCTCTTCCTGTTGTGGGAAATGAGAGCTGTAGTTGTCGCTTGTTTCGGGGAATGACTTTCCTTGCCATGTAGGCCACGCGCGTCGTGGCCTTCCTGAGGGAAGGAGTGGCACTGATAAGCAGTGAGGACGTGGAATCAGGGTGTGTGCGTGTCTGTTACTCTCATCCCCTGGGATGGGGAGGGCACTTCTACCAAATCCAACATCAAGATCAAAAGGCCAGGTCCCTGGCTCATGCTCAGAGAAGTGATGCCATTGGAAATCCACCCACCATGTCTAAAAGGGCTCCCAATTATCCCAAAGAGTACAGGGGAGGGCAGCAGGGAGGGGAGGAAAGGGAAGGAAAACAGGAATGTCCAAAGAGAGGTACCTACCATGAAATAGACACATGGCGTCTGCCCTGCCCCCAGGAGGTAAAAAAGACTTCGGCCAGTCAGCAGGAGATTTCAAACCATTTCTCAGACACGAAGGCCACAGGAATAAGATGCCGATCAGAAGAGGAGGGTCTGCGGTGAACAGAAAAATGGGCTTTGGCGTGCTGGTACATGACACATGACAGGCAAGCCAGGGCAGGCCTGCGGTGGAGACTGACTGGCTTCTTGAGAAAGGAAGCACTAATGTGGACTCCTGGCCTTGCCAGGAAGGGACCCCCCCATTCCCTGTGGCTGGGAGAAGTCCTCACACATGAATGCTTTCTACCCTGGGAGGCTTTGGAGGACACAGACCAAGGGATCTGGGCACACGAGCACTTTGCTGTGCAGGCTGTGCCGTCTCCAGATTTTCGTTTTTGAATTTGCAGGATTAGCCCAGAGCCTGGATTCTCTGCCTCTGATGGCAGATTTGACCCACTTTATTGCACATGACAGAAACGATGGAACCTGGCTCCCAAAATGTCTCCCCCATATTTTGTCACCTTTGAGACTAAGCTATTATTTCCCAAGGCTGGTGAAACTCAACAGAGCATGACCTTGGGCCAAAAGGCAAGAACTCGTTCCATCCGATGCTTCCGTGCCAGGGCCTGAGAGCACCAGCTGTGCCAACTCCGCTCTTGGACATCCCCCCACCCCACCTCCCTGCACAACACAAGCACAGAAGGTGGGACAAGTGAAGCACCAGAGGCCAGCCCACGGCCCTCTGCCCTCTACCCACACAGCCCAAGCAGTCGCTGGCCCAGATTCATATCCAAGCCAACATCCACATATTCAGTGAAATGGTTTGGAAATCTGTTAGCCAGTTATTTGTGAACTCAGCCTTCTGGAAGGCTGGAATGGCACCCATGAGCTCCCCAAATGTCTGAGTGTAAAACCACTGAGGTTTAGAACAACAGTTCTGAGGCTCTGAGCGCCACCGTCCTCCCCTGCAAGGAAAGGGAACGTCTAAGACAGAGAATATCACAGATGGCAGAATGCAACATGGACATGCAAGAAGAGGCATGGCCAGAAGGTATTTCAGGAACATCTGCTCATTCTAGCCAACAGGACAAAGACACATTAACCATGGATGCGACAGCCCCAGCAGCCCTCGCTCTCCAAGGCCCCTGAACAAATCAGCAAATAGAACGAAAGGGAGCATGCAGCCAGCCCCTTCTAAAACAACTCGAATCCAGTCACCTCGCCCTGGGTTCCAGGAGAGCCCTTTCCAGGGGACTGGGGCAGTGTTACCCTGGGTGCTAATTCTGCTGCTCATGGTGGACCCTTCGAGGCAGCCTCCCAGCCTCCTCCTTTCTTCAAGTTGTTGGAGATTGTTTTATTTTAATTTACACAACGATGCATACATGTATGCTCACTTAAAGAAAAGCTTATTGGTATTTTAATTGAATTCTGGACAAACCTTTGAAAGCTGACTCAAGGGTTTCTTAAATACTCCCACGGATAGTTGTGGGGTATATTTTCTTTGAGGGATTACACATGAATAATAAAAAAGGAGAAGCATTTAGTAACATACGTCCGGTCCGGGAGTCTGGTTGGTATCTGATAGTTTTGCTAAATTTGCCGCTGACATTTTATTGACAAGGCTCAGAGACACTGACTCTGGTGGGAGGCTGTTGTGATCTGTTGATATTTAGGAGGCTGAAAACCACCACGGGGCTGGCCTTTGAGCTCTGGGGCATGAAGGATGACAGCTCAGAGCGAGGGCTGGGAGACTATGCATTTCCCGCCACTGCCCATGGGCAGGGGTCTGGAAGGAAATTCCAGCCACTGCGTTCTCTGGGAGCAGCTGAACGCCTGTTGCTGTCAACCCTGCCTCTCTTGTTTTGCCAAATTAGCAGTCGCCTTGGCTTGGGCCCTCAAAGCCACCTCAGGGAAGACCTAAACCGACCAACAGCTCTCAGCTCAGCCACCCCGGCCCCGGGGGTCAGGACCACCAAGAGCTTCAAGGCTGCAGGGTCTAGCAGAGCCCAAGCTTACCGATTTCCATTAAATGTGGATTTGTACTCCCCCGTCGTCGAGTGCAGCGTCTCGTCGGTGTACACGGGCACAGACGCCCTGACGCACTCGTGTGAACACTGCAGGGTCTCGTTATAGGCCGTGAATATGTCCAGGCTGCTGGGCACCCGGGCCGAGGTGAAGTCCGTCAGGTTCTGGCAGCTCTCTTCCTGCTGGTTGGTCTTCCGCTGGTGGCTGTTCCTACGAGTGTTCCCGCTTTGGGCACAGCTGGAAAAGAAAGAGGTTGGGGTGGGGGGACGGGCAGAGGTCAGAAACCCACAAGCACAACTCCAGACTTCCATTGTGGGTCTTTCGCTTGCAGGCATGAGCTACACATCATTTCATATTAAACGGTAATTCCCAGCCTCTTCAGAAAGATCAACCACAATCAAGCAATCAACTCTTTTTTTTAAAAAAAAAATGAAATTTGAATTTTAAACATGGCTATTACAGCAGGGAAGATGAGGGGTAAGTGGTGAGCCATGTGATCGCAGAGCTAGGGACCTGCTTCACTAAAGAGCATCAGCCAGACCATGGTGCTGACTCAGTGTCCCCATGAATGCCTCAATGGGATAAAAGCCGTGGTGGGTCCTTCCTGCCAGAGGGGCCTAGAGCGTGTGGGAACCTTTGGGTACAGGTTGGGGTGGTCCGTTCCTTCATCTCAGAATGGACAGTGGGCCCGTCTTTGGGGAAAGCTGGTGCGTGAGAAAGCCCCGTCCTCAACCCCACCTGGGGGCACGTACACAAGCTGGAAATGATGAGCTGGCTTGTCCTTCATCCCTGATCAAGTCTGCGGAGGGAAGTGTCCTGCCTGCCCTGCCTGCCCTGCCTGTGATGGTCTAGCTCCTGTGAACCACAGGGGCTTCCAGAGGTCACTTACAGTGACCAAGGGACTTCCACCCGTCTCTCCAGGGATTTGAGAAAGCAAGAATCAGGGCTGCTGGATGCCGCTTCTATGATGAGAGCACAGGACGGACAAGGGGGCTGGCTGGGAGGCCCCTCCCCGGCTGGATGGGGAGCCCACACTGGGGGCCATTTCCCCTGCCCACGCCTTCCCCTTCATGCTCAGGGCCTGTGCACAGGGAGGGGCTACGCGAAGGCAAGGGGCAGGGGGGATGCGCCTGTCTCCTAAGTCTTGGTTATTTCCTGCGTTGGTTTTCCCAATGAAAGGAATCCCGATTCCTGGAATAGAAGCTCCTACCCCATAAACCAAGGTCAGAAGGTGAATGCCAAACCCAGGGGGCAGCCCCCACCAAAAAAGTCTTCCTCAGAGGGAGGTCAGGTTCATCGAACTTCATCGAACTTGCTCATCCAGCCTCCCGGGCTGTTCTCCCAAAGGGCTCTTTGAAGGTCTGCTCTAAGCTCGAATGTGGGAAAAGCAAGATGAAGGCTTGTCATCAACCTGTCACAGAAGAGGCTACAAAGTCCCCTGTCTCTGGGGAGATGACGCCCTTCACCGAGATGGCCAGTGGGATGTGTCCTTCCATACGCCACACAGTCCAGGGGTCCAAAGCTCCTCCTCTGGCCAGCCCGTGCCTAAGAAGCCCCGCTGCGAGCTCCGTGTTGTTCTCTCATCGCCTGTCTCCAGAAAGTGCCCGGGGTCCCAGTTTGCTACCTATCAGGAGGTGGCTTTGAGCCCTCGCTAGCCGAGTGGGAGGTCTGTTGTGGGCTGTGCTACCTCCCACCCTCCCGAGGCCTGCCAAGGGGTCCCACCTCCTCTGATCCCAGAGCCTGGCTTTTTCTCTCTCACTTTCTTGTGTTCCCCTATGATTCTGAGGCTCTGATGCAGTTTCCACCATCAGCCCTGTCTGATTCATATGGCTGTGTGCAGGCAGCAGGGGGACCATTTGGGTCTGTTTTTCTATGAGGGAGTTTTAAGCCTGGATGCCGAAAGGAGACACAGTTGCTGGAGGAGTGGCTGCAGGCAGGTGAGGTCCCCAAGGCGCTTTTGAGCAGCAGGGTCTCCCAGCAGTCCCCTGATTTCTCAGGGGCTTCTCAGGTGTGTACACCCAGCAAGGCCAGCCTCAAAGTAGGCCAATTTCCAGGAGGAAATAGGCAAAGGCAGGCTGCCTGGAGCAAAGTGGTAACCTAGTTCAGCACACAGAATGGCTTTGAGAGGAACGAAGAATACAAAGAGGCCTGGTTCAGCAACCGGCCGCCAAGCCTGAGTGAGGGATGTGGGATCCCACTGGGTGCTGGCAGAAGGGCCCCATCCCTACCTTTCCAGGGAAGGGGCAGAGGAGACAAGATTTAGGGACTGTGTTCTGGGTGGACAACATCCCAACGGACACTGGCATCGAGAAAAAGAATCTGGAACCCGGGACCACACACACCCCGAGAAGCTCTGTCATGAAGGCTGGGCTTGCTGGCCTTCTGCAGGGAAACCAGGATAAGGGCCGGGCCAAAGGGCAGCACTGGACAGCGAGCAGCCAGTGGCAGCTGAACTGCCCGGGGCAGAAGCCAGCAGAACAGGCTGGCTTTGAAAAGCGGGGGCCTTTCTGTGTTCACCACCCAGGGACCCCTGCAGTCCCCCATTTCTAGGCCAGAAGGGCCCAAGGAGCCTTACCAATTTTTTAAGACAAGAGTTGTGATGAGAGCAGCTATGACCATGATGAGGGAGACGGTGATGGTGATGATCTGATGGACAGCCAGACCTGGAAAGAAGGAAAGAGGGAAGAGGGCACCCGTGAAACCAGGTTCAGGAGGCGAGTGGGGGGGGGGGCCGGGAAAGGTGAAGGCACATCCCCCCAACCCAGCTGGGGATGCCAGGTCCCATCCACAGCGGGGAGCTCGGGGCAGCATGACAGGTGCTCAGTTCTCTCCTCCTGGACTGCAGGCCCTGGGCATGAGGCTGCTCTCACCTGGGGTCCAGGAAGGGGGAGCTCCAGTTCTGGACTCTCTCCTTCCACCACCCTCTCAGTCTCCAAGCCGTGACTTGGATCATGGGCAGCTGTGTTCTTTCCTGCACCTGCCAAACCCTTCACCTACCTCATCTACCCGGCGGCAGGTCAGCTCTGGGTGAGATATTCCCCGTGACCCCTTCCTCCCCTCACACCCTGGGCCAGTTCCGCTCTTCTATTCTGGAACTGTGAGCCCCAGAGCTGCTGGCCTATGAGTGGGAGCGGGGTTTGCCTGACCCAGGGGGAGCCAGGATGGGCCAGTACATATTGGGGAGGTAAAAAGAAGAGCACATGGGGTGACACCCTCACAGACACGGGTCACGGGGTGGCATCTTCCTCTTTCCAGAGTCCTCGCTAAGAAGTTCACTGCTTCATGAGGTTCCAGGAATGAAAGTGTCAGGCCAAAGGTGGATGCTTCCCACAGCCCCAAAGGAAAATCTATGGTCTAGCCTTGTTGCCCTGGCCCCAGTCCCTGAATGGGGAGGTGGGAGGCACTGGAATCGGCAGGACAGGGAACAGCCACTTCAGAAGTGGGGCAGGTAGAGCTCTGGCCAAGAGCTGTTTGCTGACACCCACAAGCGTGATGGCAGAAAGCAGGGATTCTCTCCCGTCCCCTGCCTCTGTCCCAAAACCTTCTGCAACATTTGCCACTAACCACAGACACAGGACTGGGGAGACAGGAAGGCAGGTCTGCAACAGCTCCTGCCTCTGGTCCTTACCCCAGACCACCACCTTCTTTTCTGACTACACATCTGTCCCATACTTCCTGGGACATATAGGATGCTGGGGACATTACTAGCCAGCCAGGGCTACCCCGAAGGTCCACTTCAGCACCTGAGAAGCTGGAAGATCAAGGCAGTGAAGCAGTCCGCCAAGCCCCCAGGTGGCAGCACCTCCTCCAACTCATCTCCCAGTGTCCTTCCGCCTGAGATCCAAGCAAAGGTCCTGTCTCCACCTGGGGTTCCGTCTTGGTGTCTGCTTTGCAGAGACCTGCCCCTCACACCTGACCAACCTCTTGGGCTGCTGGGGTGAGAAAACTGCATGTGTGTGTTTCAGCATGGTGGGTTTCAGTGTCAAGATTTTTCTGGCAGCCTCCCAAGGACAGTCTCTTAAACAGATGTTACCTCTCTGCTGGATATGATCCTCATGGGGGAAATTATTCATAAATGATTAAATGCTGGCACGGCCAGAAAACAAGCTTTGTCTTCCTGTTTCCCCCTCTCTGGGGGTAATTGTTGTTTTTCACGAGGGATTCCCCTCCATGACCCACAGAATAACAACACCTGGCAAACAGTGGAGCAGACACATGAGTGTGGCGGATCTCTCCCAAGCCCTCTTCTACCCATTGATTCAGGAACTGTTTGTTTTGCACCTATTGTGTGCTTGCTGCAGTAGTAATGCTCACCCATAGGCAACAGCTGCTCTGATGCCCCCTGAATAAAGGTGCTGCAGTCACTGCAGTTCTGGCCAATGACCTCCCATAAACCTGTGCCCCAGCTGTGGCACCTGCTGTAAACCTTCGGCCAAGTCCCTTCTCTGGGACTGTCAAGTTGGTTTGCTAATGAGTTGAAAGCTAAGTTATGCCACAGGGACCACCCCTAATCCCACCAACAGTGCAGTATCTACCAGCTCTGGTAATCCCTATGTGCCAAGTTTCATGAGACCCAACTCAGACCTCGTGTGCAGAGGAAGGATTGAAGAGGATGGACAGCTGTGGAAGGTGGGTTGCCTGTGCAGTCTCCTCTTGCTCTCTACCCACACACTCCCTCTGGCCCAGTCAAGAGAAAGCCACGCTGTCACGAAGCGTATGTGCTCATTCTGTGTCTGTGCTTCTTGTGATGAGAAGGAGGTTGCCGCTGCTGCTGATGGCGATGGTGATGGTGGTGATGATGGTAATGATAATGATGGTGATGGTGATGATGATGATGATGATAATACTGATGGTAATGGTGGTGTGGTGATGATAGTAACGATAATGATAGTGATGGTGATAATGGTGATGGTGGTGGTGATGGTGATGATGGTAATAATGATGGGAATGGTGATGATGGTGATGATAATGATGGTGATGATGATAACGGTGATGGCAATGAAGATGGTGGTGATGGTGATAATGACAGTGATGGTAATGATGATGGTGGTGATGGTGATGGTGGTAATAATGGTGATGGTGATAATGATGACAGTGATGGTGATGATGATGATGGTAATAATGACAGTGATGGTGATGGTGATAGTGATGTGATGATGGTAATGATAATGATGGTGATGCTGCTGACAATGATAGTGATATGATAATGGTGATGGTGATGATGGTGAAGGTGATGCTGATGATAATGTGATCTTAGCTTCATGATGTATCATTAAACTTGTAACTCAGAGGTAAAAAATCAGAAACCAAGTTAACAGAAAGAAGGGTAATGATCTACTTCTGATATTGGCCTCAACCTAGAGGCCCTTCTCCTGCCTTTTGTGTAAATTTTCTTCATAGATTTCCCACATTAAAACGTGAAGGGTGCATTATGGGCTAATCACCAGCTAAGAAGGTCTGGGCAGACACACACCCACAATACAACAGCTATGCTTTCTACAGGACCCCTAGATGCACCTAGCTAAGCCGTCACACCTGGTATCGATTTAACCCATCTCCACCCTGCATTTTTTTGTACCTGTCTGACAAACTGGGTGCCTGATGCTAAAGAAGAAAAATGACTTTCCCTGGTCAGCAAGCAGAGCCTGGACAAAGGTAATTCTCTGCTGTAGCATCCCCAAGAAAACCAAACATCTAAATCCAAATCCCACACACCTGTGGCCACATTCTGTTGTTAAATAAATTCAAGATCAACAGTTTACTGCCCCTGCACAGACTTTTCTTGCAAAGTAAACAGCCGTGTGCTTCAAAACCTGGAGCGTGGGTTTTAATGGGTTCCCGGGCTCCTCCTTAGGAAGTTACAACCTATGAGAATAAACTACAGACCCTCATGATGGTTGGACAAGGACTGGAACTTCTGACATGTGGTCCCAATAATATTTCTAGGAAGCAGGCTGAAATATGGAAAATTCATAAGGGCTCTTCATTATTTCCTCTCTTTGGAAGGCTGTTCACTTAGAAGAAAGCAAAATAACACAGGAGAAGTCATGCATGTGGTGTTTACAGCATGCACCCCATTATTTAGTCTCCCCAAGAGCCAGGAGTAGTTTCCTCCATGTGTAAATCTTCATGTGGATCCCAGGTAGACAAACCTTTTCTTAAGGGACCAGACAGTAAATATTTTAGGCTTTACAGGTAGTATGGCCTCAGTCACAACTACTCAACTCCGCCATTGTAGCAAAAACAAAAGCAGCCACAGGCAATGGGCAAAGAAGCAAATGGGGCTGTTTTCCAATAAAACTTGATTTACAAAAACAGGCAGTGGCTATGTTTGGCCCATGGACCACAGTTTACAGATACACGATTTAAGTGAGTAGCTCAAGGTGGCTCTGCTTATAGATTAAATAAAAGCATATTCCTATTTTGGATGATTGGTTAATGCTTGGAATCAAACTGCAATCTTTTAGTTTGAAGGACTAGAACCATCCCCCTCCACCATCAAAGCTTTGCTGTGTGCCGGTCTCTTCACTGGTCACTGTTCAGCCGGTTTCAGAGAGACCCACAGCCTCTAGTTTATGGCTGGCTCTTAACACCCAGCAGCAGCAGCCTCACCCGCTGGGTTTGTCCATATGAAGCCACTTGACAATAAATCACTTTGCATGAGGGTTTCCCTTGAGAAGTCAATCACACAGGATTTTTGATTTTGGGAAATCAAAACTCAGAAATTTACCAATTGATTCCTTCGATGGCTCTTAGAAATATTCCAGCCACGTCTATCTCAATATTCTCCATGTTATAAAGAAACAGCATCTTGCCAAACACAAGAAAGTTCAGATTATGGAATCATTGTGTGGAGAGGGACCATCTCTTATTGGTCTGTGGAAAGGACTTTTCCCATACTACGCAAATGGCACCATTCTCAGGAGGCTTCGACATTTCTCCTTCACTCATGTCTCTCCTTCTTCACTCATGTCTCGCTCAATACTCTCACCTTAAATAACATTCCCTCTGGTCAAGTTTCTGGTGGCTATTAGCTACCTCGGGCAGGAACACCTGTCCCATAAACCCTGCGGCCCCTGAGCAATCCTGGAAAGGTTTCCATGTCAGCTGTCCAGGGGCTATGACTGGATTGACAATGATGTCATCTAAAGGGAGCACACACTCTATGCCCTCAAGGAAGGAACACACAAGCAAACTTTTCCCTCTCTACTTCCAAGGTCAACACTGAATCCCATCTTCAAACTCTTTGCAATTCAGACCTGGTCCCAGAGCTCAGAAGCATGCTGTGTAGGAATTCCTGCTTCCCCTTCCTGACAGGTGTTATTGTTCCTGCTAATTTGGGGGCTTTTTCTGCTTCTGGTAATTGCCACTGTATACTAATGCGTAAGGAATCAGCTGTCATCCAGATAATGAAAAATTATCCCCAGAATAATGGATGGGGGCAGATGGATTACCAAGCTCTGCATCAATCAATAGGGCTTTTATGGTTATATTTGTGGTGGTTTGTAATAAGATCAGGCCCTGAAGATTGATGTGGAAGTTTGTAATCCATCTCTGGGTCTGAACAAGGTCTTATTAAATGAAGCTGAATCAAATACAGGCCATTGTCCATAGCAAAAACAAACCCACCAAGGGCTTTCTTTCTAGGACGTGAGGCACGTTTGGCTGGTACACTTGGAGGAGGGCAGGAGTGATGGTCCTGGAATTGGCCAAGGCAAACAGATTGTTGTGCGTATCATAGCTGATTTCACAACAGAGGAGTCTGCAGCGTCTGAATTATGCAAACAAAGAGCCATGGCCACAGGACACAAAAATGTCTGTCATGCTACAAGGGTAAGTATGACAGGTGACAGGTGATATTGGGACCCAAAGTGCCAATTCCATCCCAAAAAAGCCGTTCCTTTTCCACAGAGACCTGCAAAATGTCAATTTCACTGCAGTCTTTGAAGAAGAGTCTCTGGGAACACGTTGGCCTGACTAGGGAGAAGCTCACAGTACTCAATGGTGGACAGATGAGAGGCAGCTTGACTTGCTAGAGTTGGAGGAACCTTGGCCATTAGGCTTAGTCTGAGTCAGTTGCTCACCTCCTGGGAACAGGCCGCTAAGAAAAAAACGCATCTTCCAAAACTGGGATGCTCACAGCAGAACAAGGCCACCAGCTTTTATGGCAGGGACACAAAGGAGTGTGCTGTTTTCTGAGTGACCCCGCAGAGTCTTCCAAGGGGTGAATGTATTCGTCAGGGTTCTCCAGAGAGACAAAACCAATGAAATATAGAGAGATCTGTAAGAAGAGATTTATCATGGGATTGGGTCATGTGATTATGAGGGCTAAGAAATCCCATGATCTTCTGTCTGCCAGCTGGAGAACCAGGAAAATTGGTGGTGTCACTCAGTCCAAGGCCAAGGGGTTTGGGTCGGTGGGCAGGGACACTGGTGGAAGTACCAGAGTCTAAAGGCCCAAGAACCAGGAGCTCTGATGTCCAAGTCCAAGGGCAGGAGAAGACAGATGTCCCAGCTCTGTCTGATCTCGATCTCTCTCTCTCTCTCTATATATAATGTGTGTATATATATGTGTATATATGTGTATATATATGTATATATGTATGTGTATATATATGTATATATATATATGAGAATAAACTGCAGACCCTATGGTCATGACAGTTGGACACGGACTGTGTGTTTTGACATGTGGTCCCAATAATATTTGTAGGAAACAGGCTGAAATACGGAAAATCCACAAGGGGTCCTCATTATTCTCTCTCTTTGGAAGGCATGGGGGGAGGGAGAGAAGGAGAGAGAGAAAGCGGGGCAGAAAGAGGGAGGGAGGGGGAGGTGAGAGGAGAGGGAGAGAAGGGGGAGAGAGAGAGGGAGGGGGAGAGGGAGAAAGGCGGCGAGAGAGATGAGGGAGAGAGGGAGGAAGAGAGAAACAGAGGGAGAGGGAGAAAGGGGGGTAGAGAAGGAAGGAGAGGAGGGAGGGAGAGGGAGAGAAGAGAATTTGCCCTTTCTTCGTCTTTTTGGTTCTATCTGGGCCCTCAATAGATCGGATGCTGCCCACCCACGTGGCTGAATGGGGGTCTTCCATACTCAGTCCACTAATTCACGTGCCAATCTCTTCCACAAACACCTTCACAGACACCCCCGGAAACCATGCTTTATCAGCGCCCTGGGCATTCCTCAGCTCAGTCAGATTGATGCATAAAATTCACTATCAGAGTGGGTGATGGCCTGGCTCAGGGAAGCGCTTCAAGACGACACTACGTGGAGATAAAGTCTCTTCTCGTCGGAAGATGAGACAGGACCACATGCTACAGAAACAGAACTCCCCGTAAGGAAACACCCTGCTGGCATCTCACGGGACTCAGCTTGGACACAGCAACACAGGGAAGGGCCATCCCCAGGGAATCGCCCCAAAGGGCCTAGGCAGGTGGAGCAGTGGTCCTTAGCCGGGGACATCCGGAATGTCTGGAGACACTTTGGGTTGTCATAGCTGTGGGTGGGGAGTGGTTCTACATCTAATGGGTAAGGGCCAAAGATGATGGTAGATGTCCTCCGAGGCACAAGACAAGTCCACAGGACAGATATCACTGCAGCTGAATCCTTGGGTTAGAGGGTTACTGACCCTCAGTGTGCGTCATAGGGTGAGGTGTGAGTCCATCCCCGGTTGTTTCCTCTGAACAACCCTTCTCCCTCCAATGCTTTCCTTACCAATAACAAAGCCAGGCGGGGAGAGAGGTCATAGGGTTGACATCTTGGAGCCACCATAGAGCCACCCCAAGTTTCTTCGTAGAGGGTGCCAAGCCTTGTGCCAAATAGTGCGTCCGCAGCTCACTACAGCAGCATGAGGTCGGCACAAATATGTTCCCCAAGTCCAGAAAGAGGGTAAGGGATTTTCCCAAGGTTCCACGGTGCCAATTGGGATCCCCACAATCACCCTCAGGTTTAATAATTCAGCAGGGAGACTCACAGAACTCAGAAAGCCATTATATTCTTGATTATAGTTTATCACAGCAGAAGGAAGAGCACCAGGAAGAGAGGCATAGGACAGAGTCCAAGGGAGACCAGCCACGAGCTTCTGGATGTCACCTTGCAGTGGAGAAATGTGGACAGCACTGTCTCATCCCAGCAATGATGTGTGACAATACTCATGAAATATCGGAGAAGCTCCCTTGGGCCTTGACGCCCAGTGTTTGTGCTGGGCTCTGCCATAGGTGACCCTTGGCATGGCTGACCCCAGTCTCCAGCCCCTCTGAAGGCCAAGCTAATACCACAACACCCCACGACCCCAGTTCCCACCATAAGTTGTACCGTTGTATTATCTGGCCAGGCCCAAGGCCCCCAGGCAAAAAAGACACACTTCTCAGGCAGGACATTCCAAGGGCTTAGGAATTGGGGGCAAGGACATTTCTTTGGGCAAAATTAACCCTGTACTGCACACACAGCTAAGACATGGCAGACATGGAATTCAACAGGCTTGCTCCAGGCTTCAGCCCCTCACTGCTGTCCGGCACAGCCTTTTGGAGGGTTGTAGGAAGCATAGTTGCATTATGTTAGGCATAACTATGACCTTGTTATTGTCTTTATTTGAAGATTATGTATAATTTCAGGAGATGTGTATGGGTTCAAGTTGACAAGGGGTGGACTTGTGATGGTTAATATTGAGTGTCAACTTGATTTGATTGAAGGATGCAAAGTATTGTTTCTGATGGGTCTGTGAGGGTGTCACCAAAGGAGATTAACATTTGAGTCAGTGAACTGGGAGAGGCTGACCCATCCTCAATCTGGGTGGGCACAATCGAATCAGCTGCCAGCATGGCCAGAATAAAAGCAGGCAGAAGAATGTGAGAAGACCAGACGAGTTTAATCTTCTGGCCTCCAGCTTTCTCCCATGTTGGATGCTTCCTGTCCTCAAACATCGGACTCCAAGCTCTTCAGCTTTGGGACGCAGACTGACTTCCCTGCTCCTCAGCTTGCGGATGGCCTATTGTGGGAATTGTGGGACCTCATCTTGTGAATGTGTGAGTCAATTCTCCTTCATAAACTCCCCTTTATATATACATCAATCCTATTAGTTCTGTCCCTCTAGAGAACCCTGACCAATGCAGATTTTCGTTGTTCTCTGCACAGGGATGGTCAATGGCCATGGCATCACGGTCTAGAGAGACTTGGAGATCTTCCTAAGTATCTGTCTGGCTGTGGGCTCCAGAAGAGACCTGAAGTTGTCCTCATGTCCCTTGACCCTAGGACCAGCTACCAATGTCACCCAATGGGTTTCTTTGTATTTGAAGATTGCTCTGAGCTTGAGAACACAGAGTGCTACAGAGGGGACTCAGAGAGCCCAGGGGACAAGTCTTGGCTAGAAAGACCCCATGCCACCCAGTTGCAAGCCTAAACCAAGGCATCAATCCACCTTCCCTTCTCAGGACCATTTTCTCGGCAAAAAATCAGCACTGCCCCTTTCAAACCTGGGATTTTCAGCAGGAACACCGGGAATGGAGTGAGGACGAGGTGGGTGGAGAGCTTGGGAAATGAATTCACTGGCAGTGAGGTTTACCCTCTGAGTTAAAAGGCTTTCCAAAGGCCCGGGCACCCTGGGGGCTCAGTTAGGGTCAAGGGGGCACAGAGCCCTCACCTCTTGTTTGCAAGATCATGAACCACTCAACAGCAGCCTTCGGAGCCATGATCTCCGTGCACATTTCACATGGAGACTGCACAACCTGTAAACCTCAAATACGTACAACTGGTCCTTTAGGAAAAGTTTGTGACTCCTGGCCTACAGAATCCCAAGAATCCCAGAGTGGGCACTTTGTGTGTGGCATGACTGTGGGGGGGCACAGATGGGCAGTCTCTGCTCACGTGCCCCCTCCATGGTGTGGCCACACGCCTTGGCGAAGGCCAAGCCTGCATATTCGCCCTCTATGGCAAACAGAAATGCTCAGACACATTGCTGAATTGAATATAATGACTATGAAATGGGTTACAGGTGGAAGGAAGCCAGGCCCTGCCCATCTGCTCCTTCTGACCTGCATTCAGAGAACACGGCCCAGCAGATGGGAGGGGATCAGAAGGCTGCATCGTGGCCAGGAAACGTGGCTTCCCAGCTGTAGACCCTGGGCCATCCCAGGGGAGTCAGATCTGCTCTGTGACAGGCAGCAGCATCTTCTCTGGAGCAGAAAGTCCAGTGCTGGGGGAACTGGAAGCCCCCTCAGAGACAGCCTTCAGCGCTTCCAGGGCAGCTTCCAAAGCATGCGCACACACATGCATGAGCACACTCACATATACACACACGTACATACTCTCTCTCACACACAGACTTACACATGTTCACACACACATGCCCCCACACACACTCACACCTACACAGACACACATACTCAAACACACACTCACACACATGCTCACACACACACACATATTCACACACACAGGCTCCCTCACACACAGAGACTCACATACATGGCCTGAATTTTTGGCTTGTATAAGAACAGAAGCCACTGATACTCAACTTTGAGCTCAGTGGCCAATAGGGAAATGACCTGTTTCTTTCACTGAACTTCCACTATCATTTGAGAAGTTCCATAAAGGATGGCGGCTCTGGAGGTCGGTGCTGGGGGAAAGGAAGTCAGCCTCGCTGCATGCTAAGGAGAGGTTCAGGGTTTGGGGAAGAGACATCCTATGGCCAGGGAGGCTTTGAACCAGCCAAGGGGCCTTCTGCTGCCAAGATGCTCCATCCACAGCCGGAGCCTGGCAGGAGGGGCCGGGACCTGCGTGTTAGCTGCGGAGTCCCTTCTGACAACTCCCAGCGCCACCAGCACCACCGCACCCACTGTCTTCAGAGCCTATGATTAGCTTATAAAATAATAATGTATCAAACCTCTAAGCAAATGGCGAGGCTCCCCCTCCACAAAGCCCGCCTGCACTGCGCTCTCGGAAGCAGGGTGCTGTGACCTCACAGTTTCCATTCAGCAGACACATGTACCCGGTGTAAGTGGGAGAAGCCTTCCATGGCTTCTTCAGGGGCCCCCACACAGGAGGTCCTCAAGGAACAGTGGCCTCGCCCTGTTGGTCACTGCAGAGTCTATGCAGAGGCTGGAGTCAGCTCCCTGGAGCAGAAGAGATGGGGCTGGGCACATCCAATGCAGTCAGTGGTCCAGGGCAAACATTCTGCAAACTGGGACTAACATCAGCCCATCCAGCTTCCAGCCCCAGAGGCCAGATTCTTCCAATATTTTTATTTTGAACTGTCTTTCAAAATATGCTCCCTGTCTCCCAGACACCTAACCAAATTAAACCGACTATAAGACATTTGCCTCCCTGTGTTTCAAGCTCTCACCATGGCCTTATTTTCAGTGATGTTTCAACACTGACCCTGGTTCAGGTGTGCCATCCAGCAGCCCCATCTAAGAGGAACAGGTCCATGCACACCTTTTAGAGTCAACACACAAGAAGGAAGAGCAAGGGATTCTCAGACACCAGCCAAGTACCACAGGGTGTGCCAAGCAGGCCAGAAAGAAGGCTCTTTACCTTCAGTGGCTGCAGACAGAAACAGTCACGGGGCCGTGAACAATTTAATGAACTTGACCAAGTTTGGAGCTGGTTCAACCTGCATCCTGACCTGAGCTCTGGTGCTGACCCTCTTCAGAAGTACTCTGGAGTTTGCAGAGTGCACAGAAAGCCTGTAACCCAGCATCCAGCTCTGGGCAGGTAAGTGATCTGCTCTGTCCTAGGATCTTGGGTAGAGGGAAGAGCAGTGCCTGGGACTCAGCCCTGAGAAGCTGTCTTCAACTCCTCTGCACTCCGGCTGTCCTGGGAGCCATGCTGTCAATCAAGCAGCAGCCTGACATGTGCACCACACTCTCCAGCACAGGGTAGGGTGGGATCGTGGCTCCACGGTGTGCCCATGGGACCTCCTGAGATGGTTGCGTTTTGTGTCCCCACCCAAATCTCATCTTGAATGGTAAGCCCCATAATCCCCACTTGTCAAGGGAGATAACAAGTGGAGGTCATTGAATAGTGGGGGTGGTTTCCGCCATGCTGTTCTCATGATAGTGAGTTCTCATGAGATCTTACGGTTTTATAACGGGCTCTTCCCCTGCTTCACTCAGCACTTCTTCCTGTCACCCTGTGAAGAAGGTGCCTTGCTTCCTCTTCACCTTCTGCCATGATTGTAAGTTTCCTGAGGCCACCCCAGCCATGCAGAACTGTGAACTGATGAAACCTCTTTTCTTTATAAATTACCCAGTCTCGGGTATTTCTTTATAGCAGTGTGAGAACGGACTAATGCACTTCCTATGCCAGCCCCTGATGTTTCTTTCTCATGCCCATATAGGGTCTGACAGTCTCCCAAGGAGACATGATTGGGGAGTGACACACTATATGAGTCTGTTCTCACATTGCTAATAAAGACATACCTGAGACTGGGTAATTTATAAGAGAAACATGTCTAATTGACTCACAGTTACACATGGCTGGGGAGGCCTCAGGAAACTTACAATCAGGAAAGGGAGGCAAACATGTTCTTCTTCACATGGTGGCAGGAGAGACAAGTGCAGAGCAAAAGGAAGAAAACCTCTTATAAAACCATCAGATCTCATGAGAATGAGAACTCATTCATTACCACAGAAACAGCGTGAGGGTGATCACCTCCATGATTAAATTCTGCCTCCCACGGGTCCCTCCCACAACACGTAGGGATTACGGGAACTACAGTTCAAGAGGAGATTTGGGTGGGGACACAGCCAAAACATATCACACACCTTGCCTCGATATATTATAGAAAAGCACTCTTCACTCATTCAACAGCTGCTTATTCAAGACCTACTGTGTGCAGGCACTGGGCTAGACCCAAAGGCTGCAATAGGGGAACAAAAGCAAGCAGTGTCCCCATCCGGAACAGACTACAATCCAGGGTAATGAGGACACCAACCAACCAATCACAAATACACATGCCAGTGCACCTGTGACAAGAGCTTCCACTACCGGAGGTACCATGAGTGCCTGTAATAGACCCACTCCCAGGCACCTGTGATGTGTTTCCACAGTGGTTCCAAATCTTCACTGCCTCTGGCCATGCTCATGCCAGGATGTTTTGCGGTTGCCTCTGGGCTGGGCCAGTGTTCAGAGCAAGGCGGTGCATGAGACTGGCCATTTTGTCTGTTTGCCATCATGGTGAGAAGATGCTCAGCCCAGTCCATGGGAGGCTGAGACACCCACGGGCCACAGCTGACAGCCCTAGCCCCCAGCTGAAGCCAGCCCAGATCAGCCAACAGCTGGCCACCCCAGGGCATGTGAGTGAACCCCAGCAATACACTGGTAGCACTGCATGCCCGTGGGCCTGGCACTGTTTGTGGCATTTCAAGGCATAGCTCACTGACAGGGGAGGTGGAAAGGGGAGGAATCTGTGCTGAAGGCAAAGGAAAGGATCTGCTGAGAGAAGGACCAGAAGTGGGGTGGCCTCCACTGACATAGAGAATCAGATGTCTCCAGGAACCACATGAAATCCTCCCAGCCTTGCTCAGGCTCCCTTATCACCTCCCCAAACAATGACGCATGTGTAAGCCTCTGTGCCAGGCTCTCATCTAGCTCCAGGGAAACCCAGGCTCTGCCACAGGCATGGGGGAAAAGGGCTGGGGGACAGGCAGGTGTGGTTTTGTGACAGAAATGAGGCTAGGGAGGGCTGGGGGCAGCCTGAGGTTCCACACTTGGAGTGGGCGTTGCAGGCTCCCTACCCTCCCCAAAGACCCTTCTCAGCATCCTGGGAAAACCCACAAGGGTTCTCTGCTCAAGTCAGGGTGGGAATTCTGTGTAGGAAGCTTAGTTCCTTCCTGGAGATTCATGAAACTCAGGTTTGAGAGGCCTCCAAAAAACAAACCTTTTCAGGTTTGCTTAACCCAGCATCTCACAAATTTGGCATCTGCACCCTTCTTGCACACAGCCTAAGCATCTGGACCCCAGCAGAACAAATCCTCCATGAACTCAGCAGGAGGTAGGCTCAGAGAGAGGAGCGAGCCTCCCTGCCTTGGGTTCCACTCACAGTAGGCCCTCCAAATAGAGCCATCGCTGTTCTGCCCTAGACCCTCCGTAAACATTTGTGAGATGGAGAGAAAGAGCTCAGCTTAGGAGACATTGACCCAGGAGGGCATTACTTGTTGCTGAATCTTGGTCCAGACAAGCCCCTGCTGAGGAGTCTGGGTCAGAAAAGGGCAGGCCACGCCATGAGACCACCACACACCTGGCCCAGGCATCCTGAGCACTGGTCCTGGGCTCCCAGCCAAGGACTCCACGGTGCAGACACAGTCATTTCACTCCTTGAGCTGCTTTCGGCGGGGCCGAGCCCCTTACCTCTGTGGGCTTCTTCTGTTTTGGGGCCCGTGATGTGAAAAGGGACCACACTTCTATTTCTGTGCTGAGAAGTGCTTGTTCACTGATGCAGCTGCCAAACTCCACCAAACTCAGTGACAGCGATCCTCTGCCTGGCGAAACTCTCATCAGGCTCCTGCACCTCCTTCTAGGCTCGTCTGGGCACTTCCTTCTAAAGTCTATGCTTAGCAAAGAATCTGCTAAGTGCGTTTAGCCAAAACCTCCACCCTCCATATCTGATCACCCTCCATTTCTGATCTGAGTGTCATCCTTCACCCTTCCCCAGGTGACGTCTGATCACCCTGGCCTGCCTTCAGCAAGAACCCTGTTAGGTGGGTTTAGCCAGAATCCCCCTTACCCCTGATGTTTCCTCCTAGTCATTTTTAATCCACCAACCACCCCGCCCTGCCCCTTGGCTGCAAATTCCCATTTGCCCAGGCTTTGTTCAAAGCTGAGTCCAATCTCTCTCCCCCATCACAAAATCCCACTGTGTGGTCCCTGTACTTGCTGTGATGGCCCCATTTAAAGTTTCCTTACTGCGCTCTAACAAGTGTCATTGAGTAATTTTTCCTTTAACATCCAAGACATGCCTACCAGCGAGGTCTGAGTCAAACCCCCAGTGTTAGACTGAGTCCATGGGCAGGCACCACGGGTTGTGGGGGGGGGGGGGGGGGGGCAGCTTAATCTCCCTGGAGCAAGGTCGGAAGCTAGCAAACAGAGCCCCGTGGCCAGACAGGGTGCTCTGCCTGCAAAACCCACTGGCAGTGTCAACAGAGCCAGCAGGAGGGAGATGGTTATCCCCTTGTTTCATTAAAACCTCTATGCAGCCAGAGAGTGGGGAAACTGCAACTGCAATTTGAAGTGTGGGGGTGGTGTGAGAGAGGAGGGGGACATGTGAGAATCTCCTGTACCCACTTCTCACAGGGGTTCTCTGAGTGCTTTTTAAGGCTTCCTGCTGCAGAATATTGTTAAATTCAATGACAGCTGCTGCCTTTATGACACCAACAGCCATTTTATTAAAAACAATAAACAGATATACAGATGCACTTGAAAGGCTCCCCAGTTACCCCCATACTTCCCTGTTGCCTTGGACAGTCACCTGGTGCCCATTCTCCCACCAGGACAGGAGTGGGCAGTGCCATCCAACCATGGCTCCATGTGCTGCAGCGAGGGCACATGGTGAGAATCCCTGTGCTCATACCACCTGGCTCCAAGGCAGAGACACCTGGTGGGTCAGGAGGTTCCTGCCCAGGCAGGGCTGGTATCCCTGCATCTTGCCCACTGGGGCTGTTGCAAGACAGGACGTGAAAGGCCTAGGCAGTGGTGGCCATGGGCACTGTCCCTACAAATGCCCCAGGTTGAGATGAGGGGACAGCAGGAAGGAAAGCACAAGGGGGGAAGCACAAGGCAGGGTCGCTCGCTTGGAAGAAGGAAGCCTCAGGAAAACAGCCACTCCCTGCTTTGCTGTGGGGTCCCAGTCACATCTTAATCCATGTTTCCAAGAAGGCTTTTCAAAGCACAAGACTGAGACCCCATCAAAAACAGACAGAAACAAACAAATAGACAAATGTTCAGTTTCAGTCTGGAAAATCAGAAACTGGAAATTCCCTGTGAGTTTAGAAGATGCGAGATGTTGTCGTCTCATCCCCAAAGTGGCAGCTGCTTAAAGCCAGGAAGCCATTTATGGGCTGGGAAGCTTGGAATGGAGGTTAGAACTGTCAAGGAGGATGGGCTATCTGAGAGGCTGGAAACTCACTTTCTTTCCACATAGTCGCAACCTAGTGGCTAGCTAGAAGGGAAGGGGAGTCCTTGCTACAGGAGAAATTGCCTTGAGAGCAAGAATTGGCAAACTTTTCCTGCAAAGGGCCAGAGAGTCAATAATTTAGGTTTTACTGACCATACAGTTTTGGTAGTAACCACACACTCCTGCCTGTGTAGCTCAGAAGTAGCCACAGACAAATGTAAACAAATGAGTGTGCTATGTGCCAGGAAGACTTTAATTATGGACACTAGAATTAGAATTTCAAATAACTTTCGTGTGTTGCAAACTGTTATCCTTTTAATTTTTTTCAACCTTCTAAACATGACAAAACCATTCCTAGCTCCCAGGCTGTACAAATACAGGAACCAGGCAGGACTGGTCCATGGACTATAGTTGGTCAATGTCTGATTTAGAGCCATGAGTCATCTCTATAACTTTTCATGCACAATGTCTAGCATTCAACACAAGATTACCAGGCACACCAGGGGACAGAATCAAGTGAACAAAAACCAAAGAGAAAAAATAAAAGACAAAAGACATAGTCTCATAGAATAAGTAAGTATTGGAGTTATCAGACACCAACCTTAAAACAGCAATTAGGCCAGGTGCAGTGGCCCATGCCTGTAATCCCAGCACTTTGGAAGGCCGAGGTGGGCGGATCACCTGAGGTCGGGAGTTTGAGACCAGCCTGACCAACATGGAGAAACCCTGTCTCTACTTAAACTACAAAATTAGCTGGGCGTGGTGGTGCATGCCTGTAATCCCAGCTACTTTGGAGGCTGAGGCAGGAGAATCGCTTTCACCCAGGAAGTGGAGGTTGTGGTGAGCCGAGATCATGCCATTGCACTCCAGCCTGGGCAAAAGAACAGAACTCCATCTCAAAACAAAAACAAAAACAAACACAGAACAGAGATTAGTATATTAAAGAAAATAGATGACAAGATGCAGAATTTCAAGAGAGAACTGGGACACATATAAATACTACTCCCTTATATATAAATAATATATATGAATAATTTACATATTTATATATGAATAATTCATAGGAATATTTTTTAAGAAAATGGAGTAAATTCCTGCTCATTCCTGTGCAATCCGCCTTGGGACATTTTCACTTCCTTTTTGGCTGTGAGTTTTCCCATCTGTGTAACAGGAAACTGGGCCTAGATCAGTGAGCCTCAAGGTGTTCTCTTGGGCTTTAATGTAGCTTCCAGGGGCCGGAGGAGAATCAAAGAGGAAGCTGCAAGGCACCCTCTCTCTCTCCACACACTGCTCTCTCCCCTCAACCTATTTTCCATGTTGGGGATGAAAGATTTAGCTGAAAAGAACTGTGAAAATCTCGGGACTGATTAGTGCACGGGGCTCTTCCAGCAGCAATGATATAAAACGCTGTAAAAGAAGGAGAAGATTCATGGTAGGCTCTCTGGCTGGCATCTTTAGAGGCAGGGATGGTACGGATGGAGAGAAGATCATAGAAGGGGACCCACTGGACAGTCCAGAACAAAGGCATGTGGCCAAGGAGTACCCCAGGAAAGGCTGGCAGGAAGTTTGAAGAGAACATGAGGAGGTGTGAGCAAAACAGCTTGTGTCTTCAGGGGCTCTGCAAGGCCTCCTCCTCCCTAGAGGACCCAGTCTTTGTCTCATGCCTTGAATTCTTCCACTCGGATCCTGGTTCTATAGTTGTCTTTCAAGAAGCAAACTCTCCTTAGAAGAATAAATTATTCAAATGATAGTGTAACTGGAGCATGGGGGTGGGCTAGAGAGTCCATGATTGCTTCTTTGTGGCAGAAGAGATGCAGGAGAACAAGACAGTCCTGGTCCCTGAA
This sequence comes from Rhinopithecus roxellana, assembly GCF_007565055.1. Taxonomy (NCBI): domain Eukaryota; kingdom Metazoa; phylum Chordata; class Mammalia; order Primates; family Cercopithecidae; genus Rhinopithecus; species Rhinopithecus roxellana. Next base: position 21,326,412 of record NC_044560.1, read on the forward strand.
GCAAATAGTGGCATCAAAGTGACGGAAGCAAGGAGGCCAACCCTCATCAGAGCTGCCTGCTGGAAGCTGCGCTGGGCTCCCTCCTGCTGATTTAATTTAAACTCCATAATACGATACTACTACTTGTTCAGAGCCCGCTATGAGCCAGGTGGACCACTCGGTCCCCACAGCTCATAAGATGGGGAATGGGGCTCACAGAGAAGGTATGGGCATTCTTCCTGGGCAATCCCATCAGCTCTGGGCACTGCCATTATCATCTCTAGAGCAATTACTGGTTATGACATCCTCTCTTGCCCAGATCCCTCACCTTTTGCATTCTCTTGTCTACCGGACATCTTTCCTGGGGAAATTCCCAGCTCCTCAACCACACAAACAACTGCTTATTTCCTTGTTCCTTCATCTCAGTGAAGCAAAGCCACTAGTGTCTTCTCATCCCCTTTCCCTCCTCCTCTTCCTCTTCTGTCTCCTCCCCCTCCTCCTCCTTTTCTCCCTCCTCCCTCCTCCTCCCCTCCCTCTGTTCCTCCTTTAATGACATGCTATGACCTTACTGCTTCCCTTTCTCATGTGTCTGAGATGGCACTTCCTCCACCCACCTGAGTTCTATACTTTGCAGTCACTTGCCCAGCTCACTCACTCCTGTGGGCACCACTGTTACCATCTAGCCAGATGCCAGGTGCCTGGCATAAGAAGGTCTGGTTGCATTAGGCTTTGGGGTGTGGGCAGGGACTCAGTGCCCCCTGTCTGACTCCTCAGCTGCTGTGTCCAGAGTCACCTGTGAACTCAGCTTCTGCTCCGGCCCTGCCTTGGCTGCTTCTGCGCCCGCGACTCAATCTTACTGTACACAAAGTGGAAACCCACCTTGCCGAGTGTATGAGTGCTTTCTCCCTTGGCTTGTGTTTCAACTGCACTCTACTCCTGAACAAAATGCCATAATCGGTGTGGCCACCAGGACTCTCCGCTCTTTGGATGCACTGGCTGGGTCCTGGGTAAAGTTGTGAACAAGATGACTTCCAGACAGAATGTGCACAGCCAGGAGGACGAGCTGCCAGACCGTGGGCTCCAGGCAGAGGCAGGTGTCTCTCTTGTTCATGACTGCGTCTCCAGAGCAGCAGCCACATCATGAATACTTGGCAAATGAATGACTGATTGAATGAGTGAGTGAAGACGGCATCTGATTCGGTTCCAGGTGCCTCCCTTTCTTTTTGGCAGTCTCCTTGCTGGGGCACACCTGGCTGTGGGTTGGGACCTCTCTGCTAGCTCCTATGCCCTGCTGAGTCAGGAAGCATCAGCTAATAGGTTCATCGCATCAGCTATGTTCTGGAACTGAGCGGAACTGGAACGTTTGTCAGTGGCCACCCCCACCAGGGAAGAGGCTGTGCTGGATGAAGGTGTCCAGTGACCAAGGCTGGATCCTTCCCAGGTCACCAAAGGCTCTGCCGGGTCCAGGCATGGTGCCATCTTCTCCAGACAAAATAGAGGGGGAGAAATGGGTGGTCTGGAAGAGGAGCACCTGTCCAGGTAGGTTCCCAAGGCAGCCATGGGAGCGAGAAGCACTGGGGGTTGTGCAGGAGGCTGCCTTGGGGTTACCCAGATGGATCCCATCATGGCCTGGTCACTATCGGGTGGTGACCTGCTAAAAGGGATCATCTGACCACTCAGTCTTGGATTCTACACTGGGGGTTGGGAGAGGCTGACCTTTCCACTGGCCCTCCCAGCCCAGGTCAGGGGGTTGGAGGACTTTTCCCTGCTTCCTGGCAGTTCCATAGGACAATAAACAGTGTTGTAGAGATGAGAATAACCACCTCATTCCTCCTTCTTCCCTGAAGGTCAGATCCCTTCTTCTCTGGTCCAATCAGACCAACTTGGACCCCTGGTCTTCTTCCAAGGTGACAGCAGCATTCTCTAACAGTGATGGAGGAGGAGGGTGTGTCACTGGAGACTTCTGAGCCTCACTGTGCCCATCCAGCACACATCACCTCCAGCCCTGCTCCTAGAGAACCCACTAATCCCAGCCTGTCAGAGGGGACTGCTCTGTCGGCAACTGTGTCCATCCCAGCGCACTTCACCTCCAGCTCTGCCCCTAGGGAACCCTTTCATCCCAGCCTGGCAGAGGGCACTGCTCTGTCTGCAAAGGCTGTGGCTGCCACATGCACTTTTCACTTCACGCTCACAAGCCATTTTCAAAACAGTTATGAGGATGACAAGGTGGTCCAGCAGGGCTCTGTGTCACCTCTCGACTCATTCTATTTTTAGCACACAAGCCTCCAGAGCAGTGAACAGCCAGGCTCTTCCAGCACTGGCAGCGAGAAGTGTGTTCACACCTTCATTACCTCCTTAGGTGCATGTGTGTGTGTACACACACTGTCCTGCACATGCACACACAAATGCATAAACACACACAAATGCATACACACACACACACAAACATGGGCATGCACACAGAGACACACATACACACAAACACATGGCCGGGGACAAATGCACATGCCCACACACACACATGCACACACAAACACGTATGGACTAGCATATACTGACCCAAATACAACCACACACACTGGCATATATAGATGCAAACACACACACAAATACATGCACACACAGACACACAAACACATGGACATGAACACATGCACATATGCCTACTAACACACAAACATACACACATGAACACATGTGTACACAAAAACGCTAGCATATATGAGCACAAAACCCAACACACACACATTTGCAAACAGGGACACAAAACACAAATGCATGGGCACGAACGAACACACAGGCATGCACGGGTGCACACACACACAAGAACTGCATGCATGCAAACACAGGCACACTCTTAAAGGCACAAGCACTGCCACACACACCCCCACATACCCTTCATGGAACACCTGCCTGGATGCAAAGCCTCTGGCACACAGGGCCGCTGCCTCTAAGGAGCTGGTGTCACTGTGTCCCTCTGTGCATAGTTCCCGGTGATGACAGAGATTCACCAAATACACTGGTTTGTTTTTTCCTGGTCCTCCCCACTCTTGCCTCCCCCCAGCCTCCACAGTGTGCCTCCCCACGTCCGTGGAGGGCTGGGTTGCCCACCCTCCGGAAGCCAGCAGTGGAGAAGACAGAGGTATATAAGTGCGTGACAGGAGCTGCACCCATGCGGGGATCCCACACATCTGGGACCATAGCGTCTCGTGTCTCGCTTTTTACAGAAACCCCATGGGTGACAGGGTCAGTGGAAGGAACGCTGTCTTCCTTTTGCTGATGTAAAGGCTAAGGCTCCAGGGACAAGGTGACTTCTGCAAGGGGAGGTATTCAGCTTCAAGCAGAGCAAGACTTGGAGGCAGTGCCTGACTCCATGTCTGTGGAAGGTGTGTCCACCTGACATGGTTTTGTCCTGAGAGCATCTGCAGGTCCCAAGGGACCTGAGCAGATCACACCCTGCCTACTGTGTGAGCTCATGGAAGGCCCTTTACAACCCAGCAGAGAATATGACGTTGATGAGACTGGGAGGAGCTGGGCACTGCGAGCTGGACTACAGGGCCCTGGCATGCTGGGGCACAGTGTTGCTGGTTGAACCGTGTCCACCAGAAATGAGAGGCTGAAGTCCTGGCTCAGTCCACTCCTGCGGTTCTCACACCTTACCTTGGGTGACTTGTAAACACAGACTTTTTTCTCACAGTTCTAGAGACTGGAAGGTCCGAGATGAAGGTGCCGGCAGGTTCGGGATCTGGCGAGGGCTGCTCTCTGCTTCTAAGATGGTGTCTTTTGCTGCATCCTCACGTGGCGGAAGGGCAAAAAGACTCCAGGGTGCCCTGTCATCCTCTTTTGTAAGAGCCCTGGTTCCATTTTTTTTTTTTTTTTTTTGAGACAGAGTCTCACTCTGTCACCCAGGCTGGGATGCAGTGGCATGATCTCAGCTCACTGCAACCTCCGCCTCCTCAGTCCAAGCGATTCTCCTGCCTCAGCCTCCTGAGTCGCTGGGATTACAGGCACATACCATCATGCGCAACTAATTTTTTGCATTTTTAGTAGAGACGGGGTTTCACCATATTGGCCAGGCTGGTCTCGAACTCCTGATCTCAGGTGATCTGGCCGCCTCAGCCACCCAAAGTGCTGGGACTACAGAAAAGCATGAGCCACCATGCCCAGCTAATTATTGTATTTTTAGTAGAGATGGGGTTTTACCATGTGGGCCAGGCTGGTCTCGTACTCCTGACCTCAGGTTATCTGCCCGCCTCAGCCTCCGAAAGTGCTGGGATTACAGGCATGAGCCACCACACCCGGCCAGAGCCCTGTTCCATTCTTGAGGACCACAACACTGCGACTACCAGTCACTCCTGTGCAGTGCCTGCCGCTTGCAGGTGCTGGCCAGAGACACACGCAACAACTCAGCTCACCCTGGCATCATGAGTAATAGGAGATCATGCATGTAACACACCCAGCACAGCAGGGTGATCACACACGTGATGCACCCCACACAGCAGAAGCACTGAGATGGGACAGAGGCCATGGGAGGGTCTTCTAGGGTTAGAGTCAATGGGAGGGAGTGGCTGATGGATGGGGAGGGGAGGATGCAGGGGTGAGGATGAGGCCAGAGGCAGTGGCTGTGAAGGCCAGGTGAGGGGATGGCCAGGTTGGCACTGTGTAGGGCTGCACTCAGCAGCAAAATCTGGGTGCTGGGACACAGTGGGTGGGGTTTGGGTTGGAGAGTAAGGAAAGGAGTTTCTTTTTTCTTTTTTTTTTTTTTTTTTTGAGACAGAGTCTGGCTCTGTCACCCAGGCTGGAGTGCAGTGGCATGATCTTGGCTCACTGAAACCCTGGCCTCCCGGGCTCAAGAGATTCTTGTGTCTCAGCCTCCCAAGTAGCTGGGATTACAGGTGTGCGCCACCACGCCCGGCGAATTTTTGTATTTTTAGTAGAGACAGGGTTTCGCCATGTTGACCAGGCTGGTCTCAAACTCCTGACCTCAGGCGATCTGCCTGCCCCAGCCTCCCAAAGTGCTGGGATTACAGGTGTGAGCCATCATGCCCGGCCAAGGAAGGAAGCTTTCATCTGAGGTCGGCGACGGTGGACTTAGACTCAGCCTGACTGTGAGCTATCTGCTCCTTCCATGCATATGTGTGGACGGCAGGCAGCTGCTCTCACTCAAGGTGGAGGTTTTGCACATCAGGTAGAATGGGGCCCAAGAGGGACAAGCGGGAGGATCGTTCAGTGCCTAGGAGTGGAGGGGGTGGCACAGCCAGACCTCACATGCGCTGGAGGATGGGGGTTTTGAAAGAAGCCGAAAGGCCCGAAAGCCCAAGGAGGAGGAGGCGGCCCTGGCCAACCCTGTCTGCAAGATAGCAGTAAGAGACAGAAGCTACATGAGGGCTCTCAGGAGAGGCAACGGAGGCCGGGTGAGGTGGAGAGGGGGATGGCATTTGGAGTAGTAGGGGCCAGCTCGGGAGCAGCCACGGGTGTGTCAGGGTGTGGGCAAGTGGAGAGGGCCAGAGTACAGGCCAAAGCAGGACACGCACAGAGCCCTCCTGGAGGAAGTGAGGCTGACAACAGCACAGCAAATGCCTGCAAGGACACACCCCTCAGACCCCTCTGTGGGACATCTTCCTCTCCTTTTTCCCCCTTGATGCCACATCTGTCTCCTTTGGCTCTGGCTGGCGTCTGGTTTTGTGTCAACACGGAGGCTGGGACAGTGGCGTTCTCCCCCAGGTGACCTCACATGAACATGGTCTTGTCCTGCCTGGACTACAGAGTGAATGAATCTCTTCTCTGCAGACTAATCAGGTGCTTTTACCTTGGTGTTCCTATCAAGACCCACAGTCCCTGCAGCATGGGGTCACAAGGCTGGTGGTGAACACCTAGGAAGTGTCGTACCACCAGCTACCTTGTCAACGAAAGTCCCAGTGGTGGGGAAGCAATTTCCCAGGCTGGGGAGCACACAGGCCAATCTATGACACCCAAATGTGTGGGCAAACCACGAAGCCTGGTGTTCACTCTGTGCCCCTCTGTCACCCCAGAGGCTGCCTGCTGAGCTGCAAGGAATAGAATTCAATAGCAGTCGTTTGTACTAAGTAGGACAATTTTTCATTGTAAGCCCTAAAACGTATTTTCAGTCATGGTACAAAATTAGAAGGCACCTGGAGTGGTCGATTGTTGGACGGTTGTGGTCCCTGGACAGATGCTCATAAGGGGTTACCATGTGTTGTGAGCCTTGCTTTATGCCAGGTGCTCTGCTGGACCCGTCCCACCCGTTATTGCTCATGTTTACAGTAACCATCTCACCAGGTGGGCGATGTGAGTTGAACGGTGCTCCCTCCCCCAAAAGATATATTCACATCGGATACCGGTGCATGGGACTTTATTTGGAGACAGGGTTGTGCAGATGTGATTAGCTGAGGATCTCAATCGCCCTGGACTCAGGGCAGACCCTAAATCCAGTGACAGATGTCCTTATAAGGAAAGGAGATGGAGATCTGAGACATATACAGATACAGAGGAGGCGGCAACGTGGTGATGGAGGCAGAGATGGGGGCGATGCAGCCAACAGTCCAAGCAATGCGTGGAGTCCCCAGAAGCTGGAAGCAGCGAGGAAGCTCCTCCCTGGGAGTCTCCAGAGCCAGCATGGTCCTAGGACACCTTCCTTTCAGACTTCCGGCCCCCAGAATGATGGAAGAATACATTGCTATTGTTTTAAACCACCCATTTGCGAAACTTGGTTGTAGCAGCCACGGGAAACAAATGCAACCAGCTTCACTGTTTTCTTTTCTTTTCTTTTTTTTTTTTTTTGAGACAGAGTCTCACTCTGTCGCCCAGGCTGGAGTGCAGTGGCTGGATCTCAGCTCACTGCAAGCTCCGCCTCCCGGGTTGACGCCATTCTCCTGCCTCAGCCTCCCGAGTAGCTGGGACTACAGGCGCCGCCACCTCGCCCGGCTCGTTTTTTGTATTTTTTAGTAGAGACGGGGTTTCACCGTGTTAGCCAGGACGGTCTCGAACTCCTGACCTTGTGATCTGCCCGTCTCGGCCTCCAAAAGTGCTGGGAGTACAGGCTTGAGCCACCGCGCCCGGCCAGCTTCACTGTTTTCATGTTGCCAAGAGGAAAGGGAGGCTGGGAGAGGCTGAGACACTAGTCCAGTTTACCCGAAGTCTGGGCAGTGGCAGAGCCTGATTCCAGAACCCATGCTACCGCCACATGTCCCCAAGTCCTAGCCAAACACTGAAAGCAGTTAACTCACCCCAACAGCAGAGGGACGTCAGGACGCTGGCCTTGGAGAGGAAGCGCTGCCCAGGACCCAGCAGCCTCCTTTGCTCAGACTCCCCCCACCGTCCCCACGTGACGTGCTGACTCTGACTCTAAGCCAAATGCACAAGGTATGTTTCACACCTCTTGGAGGAGGCCTTTCATCTCCCATCCTCTGTGCTCTGGGAGCCCCAAGATGTGCATAATTCATTCCTAAGCACCAGCCAGTGTGCGAAGGGCACTGTGAACCGCAGAGGAGGGTGAGGCAGTCTGGGTGGAAGGAGGAGAGGACACGGAGGCTGCCTCAAAACCCCAGGCCCCCTCCTTATGTGGGGCGGGGCTTTCTCCTTTCCTCTTCAGAGCCTGGCAGAGCCCTGCCTGCTGTCCAGGATGGAGGACAGGGCAACATTCCCCTCAAAGGTGTGGCCAGAAGCCAAGGCTGGTAACGGGGGAAAAAGGCAGAGCCCTGGAGAGCCGTCCCCTCCCTCTGAGGATGGAACCCAGTGCACCTCGACACACACGCCCACAACAGCCTTCTCCGTGCTGGCAGAGGTGGGAGGGCCCGAAAACAACTCATTTAGGAAACTGTCGTCCTAGACTCTCCAGCAACTCCAGGCCTTTGAGGGTGTCTCTGATGTCCATTTGTTATCACTGCACATTGTTATTGAGTATGATTGCATGTGATTATTTTGATTATTTCAATTCTAGCTGCGGAGGGGAAGAGCAGCTGGAGGTTCGGCTAGGACGGGCTCACTCAATCTTTCCAAGGACGCTCTGTCTGAGGGCTTCCTTCCTCGGTGCAGTGGCCTAACCACTGGCCCCAGGACAGGGAGGTACAGGAGAGGTCTGGACGCTGTGGCCCCTCAGGAGTCTCCCAGACCCAAATCAGGGCCCTATTAGGTCTGCCTCTCTCCTGAAGCCCCGAGACCCAAGTGGGTGTGTGTCCTCTGCTTGTCTGTCACACTTAACAGTGACACCAGCAGGGGTAAATCATGTCTGGCCTGGTATCGTCTTTGTGAGTGCATGGTCTGTGTGCCCACACCTGTGTGCATGCAAGTGTGGGCATATGTGCCAGGGTATATATGACTATGTGTTATGTGCACACGGCCAGACATGAGGGTGGGCGTGCTTGGGCATGCACGTGTGTGTGTGTATGCATAGGCATGTGGGCATGTGTGCGTGTGCATGGGTGCCCCTTCATGTTGTGTGCACACAGCTGGGAGTGAGGGGTGCGCATGCATGGGTGCACCCCTGTGTGTGCACGTGAGCAGGTCTGCATGTGGATCCTGCCCTGTCTTTCTGGCTGGGCCCAGCCAGGCCCACATCCTCCCCCGAGGCCTCTCCCCACGGCACTCAGCAACACGCGCTCTAACACAGTTTAATAATTGCTCTGCTGATTGATTCATTGACCTTGGACAAATCACTTACGTTCTCAGCCCACTCATCTACCAGAGGAAAAAATACGTGAGAGTCCTTTAAAAATCACAGATCACAGAGCATTACACAAACAGAGGGTTCTGTGTGAGGCTTCCGAACAGCAGGAACGGCCGCACATCAGACAAGACGCGCCTGCCATCCACACTCGGTGGCCAAGACTCCTTCTGGGTCAACCCGCACATGCGTGGCTGCACCAGCTCAGGCCTGGCTTTGCTGCCCTTGACAAAATGACTCAGGCCCTCAAAGGCCCAGTTGATCTACACACTCGGATGTCCCTGGAGGTCACATCCCACTCTCTTCCCATGACCCCTTTAACTATCCCCTCCAGCCCTGTTCACAGAGATCCCAGCTCTCTCCCAGATAAAAAACGCCACATCACTTCACCTCCCCATCCCAACCTGCTGTCCGAGCCTGGAGAGCTCTTGCAGTGATGATCCCGGGCGCCGTGGCCCCACCTTCTCCCGTAATTATATCATCAAGACTGAATCAGCACACAAGCATCATTGAAGTCAGGAGGCCAATTATTCCCCCATCGATTCTGACCAGGTAAGTCAGGGATTGTTCTCGGCGAGACCTCCCATAGATGAGGTTGATCCAGTTTGACCTTCATTTTGCAAATCTGTCCCAGCTGCACAGAGCACTTAAGGGTTCAGGTCAGAATGTAAAAGATAAACTCGTTGAAGGGTGCAGAGGGAAGAAATTAGAAAATCATTCTGGCCAACTGATTGCAAGCTCCTGGCAATGTCTCAGCACTTGTTTGCTGGCCTGCCATCAGATGGATGGATGGATGGATGGATGGATGGATGGATGGATGAATGAACGTGGATACACACGCATTAACACGTCTGGATGAATGAGTATGCAAGGAGCAGGCGTGGGTGGCAGCTGCACTTCCTGTAAAGTGTGAGTTCTGTATTTCTCCGTCCATCCTCAGCCCCTTCCCTTTTAGCTTTCCATAACCAGGTGCACTGTCTCGAGCCCCTTTTCTGCCCTCCTTCCCTGGCCCTGCCCTCCCGAACACACGCTGATCTCCAGCTAAGATGTGTACTCTTGTGCTCAGGTCTTTGCTTTTGTGACCTCTGTCTCTCGTTCTGTTTCCTCCTTGGGACCTGATGAAATTCCTATAACGTTGACAAGAAACAGCCAAAATGATTCTGCAGGGCCCCAGCAGACAACACATGTCCATTTCAACAAGAACCTTTGAGGGTAGCAGTTGGGAGGTGGATGTCACTGCAGCCACCAAGGGGCAATCTGCGGGTGCAGGACAAGTTCCAGGATCCCCAAGTCATTCCCCAGGGAGCTGTGGAATCTGTACAGGATCTGACGGGGACGGGGGACCTGAGGGGTATTTTCCAGAACATGCTAGCACACTTGCGTCTCTTGTCAGGCAACTTGACGTGGAAATCTGACCCAGTGGGTTGGTCAGTCCTCAGCATCACCATCACGCGCACATTTTCCCCACCAGGAGGGGTCACCCAAAGAAAACAGCACGAAGACCATTCATGGTGCAGCAACCTCTGAATCAGTATCAGGGCTTCTGGGGAAAAGTAAAAGTGCGACCCCTAAACTATTTTCTAAATGGGCTGGGGTGGGGAAAGGATTGTGCTTCACGAAGCCAACGCACATTTTTCTTCCTGTATAGGTGTCTGACATTGCAGAGAGCGGCTTAAGAGAGGAACTGAAAAGGCCGTCAGCTTTTATATTGCATCATTTGATTTATTTTACACTGTAGTTTAAAAAAATTCTAACTTCGAGGAAACAGAAAAACAGGACAAAGACACCCTCAGACCTTCCCCAGAGCCCCCCGACCCTGATACCCCAGGGGCCCCAAGCATGCAAAGAGATCCAGTTGAGGCTCCCGACTCGTCTTTCAATTGGGATCAATTTCCCAGCCCTTCCTAGACTTTCATGACCTTGGCATTTTTGAAGATTACAGGCCAGACATTTTGTAGAATGTCCCTCAATTTTGGTTTGTCTGACATTTCCTCACGAACAGATCAGGTGATGAATTTGGGGAAAGAAAATCACGAAGCTGTATTGTGTTCTCAGTGATTCCAGTCAGGCAGCGCAGGGGCCAGTCTGTCCTTTTACTGGAGAGTGGGGTGACTCGGATCACTAGGGGCAGAGGTGCCCGCAATGGATCTTCAGGGTAAAGTCACTCCCTGGCTTGCGTGGCCAGCATTTCGTGGGAGATAACTGGAGATGAATGTCCCATTCGCCATCCAACGTTCACCCACTCTTTAAAACCCACTGATGTCTCCTGCCTGAATTAATCATCGCTATGATGGTTTCGATGGTTCTCATTCCATCATTCCTTCCACATGCATCACCTGGCATTCTACCGTAAAGAATTTTCCTTTTCTGTGTCGTATCACTCATGGATTCCACTTTATTCTGTGAGTCAGACCATCATCTCTATATTTTCCACCAGAAATTGTCTCTGATTTGGCCAGTGGGTGCCTCTTTGGGCTGGCCTCTGGGTCTTTTAGACAGGTGCCCATCATTCGGTCAATACTTCCCTACTTTCTGGAACGAGATATTCCAGACTTGACTTGTGCGCCCCCTGCCCCAGTCCTGGAATCAGCCATTTACCCAATAAGCCCTGGTTCCAGGAGATTCTGCAGACTGAGTCCTGGGTGCTGGGTATGACCCTATCTGCTGGAACATCACTGCCTAATGCCTCTTAATCGGAGAGCCAGGAAATGTGTGTATGAACACTCACATTTGAAATCCTGAGTTTATACTGACACACCTCTGTGTTGTAATGAAAAATGTTTCCCCAAGTTCATGTCTACCCAGAACCTCAGAATGTGACGTTTTTTGGAAGAGGGACTATAAGAATGAATGAAGATGAGGTCCCCCATGACTGGTATACTTGTACGACAGAGAGGACCCACAGACATGCGCAGGGCCATAGGGAAAGAGAGGCAGAGATCGGAGCGGTGTAGCCACAAGTCAAGGGACACCACCAGCTCCCAGAAGCTAGAAGAGGCTGGGAAGGGTCCTCCCCTGGAGCCTCCAGAGGGAGCAAGACCCTACACACACTCTGACTTGGGCTTCCTGCTCCAGACCTGTGAGAGGATGCCATTTTCTACTGGGTTAGGTCACCCGGTCTGTGGTCCATCCTTACGGCAGCGCCAGAACACTCAGACGACCTCCAAATCTAGCCAAGACCGTGGGCTCATTCTCATCCCTTCTCCCAGGGAGAAACCTAGCTCCCGTTTTGTGTTTGTTCATCCACCTGACCCCAGCGTGAGGCAGACCTCCCAGCCCTGCCAGCTCCTCCCTGTTCCCACGTCCTCCTTGAGTGCCCACGGCCCCCATGCTTTCAATGAGACTTCACAGTTGCAGAGTTGGACAGTAACTCTGCTGTGGAACCTCCAGGAAGTGTTCTTGGCCCCAAGTCTTCCTGAGGAAGAAGGTGGGTGCCAGACGCAAGCCACCTGGACCCCACCCGGCAGGAAGCTCTCTCTGGCAGATCCTTTTTTTTTTAATTTTTAAATTGTGATAAAATGCACATAAGATAAAATTGATCATCTCAGCCAGTTTTTTTTTTTTTTTTTTTTTTTTTTTGAGACGGAGTCTCGCTCTGTCACCCAGGCTGGAGTGCAGTGGCCGGATCTCGGCTCACTGCAAGTTCTACCTCCCAGGTTCACGCCATTCTCCTGCCTCAGCCTCCCGAGTAGCTGGGAATGCAGGCACGCGCCACTACGCCTGGCTAATTTTTTGTATTTTTTTAGTAGAGACAGGGTTTCACCATGTTAGCCAGGATGGTCTCGATCTTCTGATCTTGTGATCCACCCGCCTTGGCCTCCCCAAGTGCTGGGATTACAGGCGTGAGCCACCGCACCCGGCCAGCCACTTTTTAAGTGTACGGTTCAGCAGCATTAAGCACATTTACATTGTTGGGAAATCACCACCACCCTCCAACTACAGAACTTTTTCATTTTCCCAAAACTGAAACTCTGTCCCCATCACTCACTCACTCCCCATTCCCCTCCCCTACTCTGTCCCCATCAACACTCACTCCACATTCCCTTCCCTCACTCTCTCCCCATTGACACTCACTCCCCATCCCCCTCCCCCACTCTCTCCCTATTGACTCTCACTCCCCACCTCCTCCCCGACTCTGTGCCCATCAAACACTCACTCCCCATTCCTCTCCCCCAGGCCCTGGCACCTGCCATTTGACTTTCTGTCTCCATGCATTTGGTGACTCTAGGGACCTCATATGAGTAGAATCTCACAGGGTTTGTCCTTTTGTGGCCGGTTGATTTCGCTTAGCAGAATGGCCTCAAGGTTCAGCCGCACTGTATCATATGCTGGGATTTCCTTTGGTTTTAAGGCCGAAGGATATTTCACTGTGTGGATGGACCACCTTTTGTTTACCTGCTCATCCACAGATGGACCCCTGGGAGGAGGGACTTTGAATATTGTGAATAACGCTGCCATGAACACGGGTATGCGCACATCTCTCTGAGACTCCGCTTTAAATTCTTTTAGATACGCCCCTGTCAGGTCCTTTCCCCTTCCAAGATGAGAGCTGGACGGGGAGTAGCCACCATGGTGGGGAGCCATCCCGGAAGCCCTCTCAGGAGATGATGGGTGAGGCCTGGGGTCGGCTCTGGCCCTTATCAGACACTCTGATGCCAGAGGCACAAGAAGGAACCTCAGACTTCAGGAGGGACCAGAAGAACGAAACACAATTCAACGTTGAGGTGAGGGCTGCCACAACCATGCTGTGCCGTGAAGAACAGAAATCACAAGTACAAAAGAAAACAGAAGAAAAAAAAAAACAACCAAAAACAGAACCTGCTGCCTCCTCCCCCTCTTCAGATGGTTTTTTCTCTTTTAAAAATATGCTCCAAGGGTCATTTCTGTGCAGTGAGAGAACACGAAAAATACCAACAGCTCGTGTGAAATACCAGCCAAGATGACTAAGTAAGAAAAGATGAAATGCAAATTGATCTCTGCCTCTTGGGAACTGATTTAAGAATCTGTTCAAAATCAAATTAACTTTTTGACTTATTTCCCCAGAAAGCTCAGAAGGTGGCAAGGAGACCTGGAGTTAACACGAGGGCAGGGGGCGGACTGCATTCCAAATGCATTGCCAACAACGGGCTTCCCGGACCTGTTGCGTGGCCGTTGCTGCCGACAGACGGGAGTTGTCTGGGCTTGATGAACCCACTTTCCAAGGCTGGCAGACCCCAAAGCCTGCAGATACTTGCACTGGGCAAAGTGGGAATTGTTACACATGTTTGCAGCATTGCAAGCAAAGTGGGATGCAGCGTGTGAGATCGTCCCTTCCCTGCCGGCAGTTTATAGTGGGGTTGCGGAAGGGGACCCCTGGGACGGGAAGGCTCTCCCGCATGTGTTTGAGTGGGACCTCCACCAGTTTTCTGTGTCATTTAGCTCTAGGTACCAGGAGTCACCAAGAATTCCGGTGCCCATGGAAAATGCAATCTCCCGGGAGAGAGGAGAGGCAGTGGCCCTGCCTCCCTGACATCTCAACTCCCAACATGAACATGGTGTCCAAACTCCCAGATGTGCCCCCATGCCTTTCCCACCTCCTTCTCCACCTAAGTGGTCACCTTGCCCTGCTGCCAGGGTCCTAGGTCTTCCAGCGGTTCTCTCTTCTTCTCCTGCTCCTACGGGGCCTCCCTTCATGGAAGAGCCGAGTCAAGTGGTGGCCTCCACCCACATTTTGTCCATGCATGTCCTAGGCACTTTCACTTCCCCCTGGAGCGGGATCCCTAGCAGGGTTCCCTACTTCCCACAGCCTCTCCTAAATCCAACAGCACAGGGAACCCTTCCAGAACAGAGCTCAGATCCTGCTGCTTCCTGGCTCAAACCCTCCAGCAGCTTCTCTCGGTCTCTGCATACCCCTGCAGTGCTGCCATGGCCTGGGGGGCCTGCCCTGGCCCCCACCCCCTCTCCTTTCTCTTCCCTTCTGCTTTGTGCTAATCCTGCCCACCACATCTGCCTGCCAGCAGCTCTCACCAACACCTGCACTCCTGCCCTAGGGCTGGCTTCCCTCCCACCTAGAGTGCTCTCTCTTAGCTCCAGACCAGCTACCCCCTAATCACCCTCCCCTTCTTCAGAGAGAGCACCCTCATGCACACAAACTCCCCAGCCAATCCACATTCTTCTTGCAGAAACTCTTACGCTATCCTGTGTATTGACCCAGTTTGCTCAACATGGTTGACAATTATGCATTTATTTGAGTGAAATTCCAGACAATCACCCTTGTGGGCCTGCTAGCCCCATGAGAGCAAGGCCCCCATTGTGTTGACCATGCCTGATCATGCATGCCATGGCCTGCCATGTGGCTGGGGGCTGCATGCTTGAAGGATGCCTGGGCTTTGGGTCCCACTACTCTTCTTACATATTAGCAAGACAAGAAGTATAACATTTGGAATGAGTAAAATTTGTACTCAGTACCAGGTAAAATCAAGCCTGGGAAGCTGTTTCCCCCAGGCAGGCGCTTTGCACACCTTTGGAGTTTAACCAGCTCTTGTAAAACTGAGTTCTGGGCTTCTTCAAAATCCACATGGAACCATGGGTGCAAAAGGTAGCTGGTTTTGGTTTTGGTTTTGGTTTTTTTGAAACAGGATCTCGCTCTGTCCCCCAGGCTGGAGTGCAGTAGTGCAATCATGGTTCACTGCAGCCTCAATCTTCTGGGCTCTGGCAATCCACCTGCCTCAGCCTCCCCAGTAGCTGGGACCACAGGTGCGTGCACCACTACATCCAGCTAATATTTTAAATAATTATTTTTGTAGAAAACGGAGTCTCACTCTGTTGCCCATGCTATTCTTGAATTCCTGGGCTAAAGTGATTCTCCCACCTAGGCCTCCTAAAGTGCTGGGTTTACAGCTGTGAACCACTGCACTTGACCCAGAATTTCTTTAAAACCCACAACAAGGGACTCAGGAGTCTGGGACCTGGGCACCCTGGCCCTGCCTATGCACAAGCCTAAGGAAAGGATGACCTCGCAGATCCTGGGGGGCTTCTGTCTCGGGGGGTCTTCCGTCTCTGCTTGCACTTGCCCTGCATCCTATTGCTGCACCATGAAATCCAACGTGAGCCCCAGAAAAAAGAAAAAAAATTCCCACCCCACACGTCCCCACCCCTGCCGAGTAATCAATGCTATGGCATTTCCCTGAGAGAGCTGAGGGGCCGAGGGGTGGGTGGTGATGGCGGCTTGTCCAGGGACTCGGCAGAGCCAAGGGGCAGGCTCAGACTCAGCCTTCGGGGCCTCATTTTTACCCGACCCTCTGCTCTGCTCCAAACTCCTCCCAGCCTGGCTTTGGTGACAGCCTTCCCCTCCCAGGGGTGCCCATCCACAGCCCCACAGTGAACTGCAGGCAGGGAAAGGCCGTTCTCACACAGCATCCCACTTTGCTCGCGATGCTGCAAACAGGCACAATTCCCACTTTGCCCAGTGCAAGTGTGCCAACTCTGGTACGTTCAGCGAGGTGCTCTAGTTCATTCAACCCTTTTGCTCTAGAGAATGGCTGGATTAAGCAGGGCCCTTGCTTGACCAGGGCATGAAAATAAGCCCTCGCAGGGAAGAATTCTCAGGCCTCAATCCGCACCTGGTAGCCAGCCCTGGAGACCCATGTCTGAGTCCTAGGGCTGCAGGTCCACGTAGAAGCCCTTTTTCCAACCAGCCCATCCAAGCTGTGCACTCCAAGTTTACCAGTGGCCCCCGCACGGTCTCCCCAGATACCCTGGGATAACTAGGGGTTTGAGCTACAAGGCCTTTTCTTCATTCTTTAATTTTCATTTGCTTATTCAATAAATACAGACTGAACTCCCTACGTGTGCAAAGTGCTCTGCCATGTGTTATACAGAGGATGAAAAGAATCAAAGAGCACATCAAGGCTCTGGCCTGAAGGAGTTTGCAGGTTCACTGGGGAGTCAGGGTCTCACTTTTAATCCTATTTTGCGGTTATTTATACATATAAATACAACCAGGAAGGCAGCATGAACATTTGAGGAAGGAAGAGATTACTCCTGGAAGAGGATTAGAGGAAGACTGTGGGAGGGGAAGTACTTGTGGCTGGTGTTTTTGGAGCAGAGTGAGCTGGGAGGGGGTAAGATGTGACCAGCAGAGCCAAGACCGTGGGAAAGGGAGGGCTGCCCACAGAGCAGCAGGCAGGAGGAGGCCAAGGCAGAAGGCGATCACAGCCCGGAAACCAGGTGAGAGAGCTTGAACTTTCTCGGGGTAGGCAGTGGGGAGCTACTGACAGGTCTTGAGCAGGCGAGGGGGAAGAACATCAGAGTTGTGGTTCAGAAGAACTGATGTGGCAACTGTGTGAAAACTATTCTTGTAAACTGTCTCAGGGACACCTCTGTAGCTCTTACCATGTGCCAGGGCACATTCCGAGCCCTTTACAAACATTAACTCTTCTTCTCCTGACAACCTTGGGAGGTTAGCGTTTTTCTTACCCCTGTTTTCCAAATGGCGAAAGTAAGGCGCAGGTAAGGCAGCTTGACACTGCAGCAACTACGGAGTTGATCTGGGGCCTTAAGGAACCCGAGCGCCAACGCTCTTCCTCTAAGCTCTGCTCCCCTCCATCTGACCGGCAATGGCAAAGGCTGAAGACCACTGCGGGCGCCCTCAGGAGGCAGGCCCCAGGGCTGCGCTGTGGTGACACAGGGAAGGGGAGCCAGCTCCGAGGCCAGAGGCAAAGGCAACAGGGGTGTGCCCCATTCTCAGGACGATGGGACCCCGGAGGAGGAGGCCGCTTCGGGAGGGGCTTACTGAGTCTCGGGTGGCCGCATTGCGTGAGTCAAGCCGGGGCACGGCTTCAGGGAGCAGAGGAACAGGGAGGAGCTCACACATCACACAGCAGGCAGAGGTGCCCGCTGTGCGGCAGGCAGAGTGGGAGGAGAGACCCAAGCGTGCAGCCTCCCGAATGTGCCTGGTTATTCAGTGGGCTGTCTTATCCTTTTAAACCTTTCTGAGCTCTTAGGCCAGTGTTACAGGCGGAATAAAGCTGCCTGCCCAGTGCAGCGGGTGCTGAGACTGCATACCAGGCTCCTTTTCTGCAAGACTGGATGGGTGACAGATTCAACCAGGAGAGTCCCAAACCTGGGGCCCAAGTTGGTCACCTCTCCCAACAGGCGTTCTCACCCCCACTGACGCACGTTGCACCCTCCCTCCTACACACTCCAGGCTGGAATTCCAGGGATGACTTCTCTCCCCATCTCCCCTACATGAGTATCACAGAAGAAAAGACCTGCTGTGACCAGCTTTTGAAGTGACTTGAGCCGGGAATGCTTTTCTTGTCTTCTTCTAGCAGCCAGGAGGCCTGGTTCCACCACGTCCTGCGTGCTGCGGCAGGCTTTTGTAAGGGTGTGCTCCTGATGCTGGTGCGGAGCTCACCTAGGTGTAGAAGAGAAGTCCCTGTACCTGCCCCGCTGTCACTCCCAAGGGTCGCCAAGTACACAGAGCTCCATACACGTAAGCAAAGCAGGACGGCTCCCAGGGAAGCTGAGGTGAAGACAGTTGCTGCAGGCTGAGCTCCATCACGCGGCTCAGCTTGCAGGCGATGGACGGAGGAGTCGAGAAACAACACTGCCATCTGTGCCGGTGGACAGAAAGCCAGATAGAGGCTGAGTGCTCGGGGAAGAGGAAACGCCACTGTCTCGGGCCTCGGAAGCAGAAGATGCTTCCCGGGCCTTAGAAGCCTTGTCTAGGGGAAGGTGAGAGCCTTGGCCCTGCCACCATCACCGATCCCTCTTAAGTGCTGCCCTTCTCCTTCCTTCCAAGACCACCCAAAAGACAGATGGTGCATCACATTCAGCACCGCCCACAGGTGCCACTCCAGCCCCATGCAGTGCAGTCCCAGCTCCTGCAGGAATGAGGACTGACATTCATTCATGGGCAGACCCAGACAGATCCCTTAATCCCTGTCTCCACTTCCTACTTGGTAAAATACCATACACCCAAGGGACGGTGGAGAAGCCTGAAGGAGATATAGTCAGATGAGTGCAGGGTGTCAAAACACCTTCCCTGGAGCCTAGGTTTGAATCCTGACTCCATCCCCGTTAGGCTGTGTAACCTCAGGCAAGTCACTTAACCTCTCAGGGCCTTTACTTCTGCCTCTGCTGATTTAAGATCAGAGGAAGGCCTTCTTTCCAGGATCAGAGGAATGCCTTCTTCCCAGGACGTGGGTCCTGTGGGCCTTATGAGATTTAATTCAAGTCAGCTGTCAGAACCTGGCTCCCGATAGGGACACGGTGCTGTTCATAGTGAGGCAGGAGGCGCAGTAGGGCGGGCCCTTCCTATTCCCGGGCTCAGCTAATGCACTCCTTTCATCTAAGAAGGAGCATCTGAGCGGGTGCCTCTCTTCCTCCACACAGAACAAGTGCATGGGTTCAGGGCCCTTGCAGGTCTGTATTTGGATTTTAATTGTCATGATTGAAGGGGCCTTTTGCAAATCGCTCTCACTTTTCCTGGGCTGAGCCAAGTCAATACTCGGTACGTGATCGCTTACAAAAGCCGCTAATTGGAGCTCCGGCAAGGGCCCTGCTCGCGACGCACACACCTCGCGTGAACCGCTCCATTCAGTTCCCCCCGCCCCCACCTCCTTTGATCCACATCTCATAAGGGCATCTTGCCCTAGAATTATGAGCACAGAAATCAGAACAAGAATCTTCTGCGTTCTATTTCTGGCTCTGACACAGACGACAGCGTGTGGGCAGATCACAATGTCAGAATTTTCTCTGGTCTCTGGGAAATAGCACAAGTCACAGTGGCCTTCTCCGATCCCTGCCCACAAGGAGAACGAGGGGAGGGGTGGCCCGTCCTGGACCAGGTCAGAGATGGGTCAGGACGAACCGAATCCTCCCAAGGCCGGCCCGCTGGGATTTCCCGTGCTCGGAGCAGGATCTGTGTTCCACATCCCATTCTTCCGGAACAAGGAGGGCGGGCCTCTGAGGACAGGAAGACAGCTGTGCAATTGGACTTGCTCCCCACTGGGCTGCATGCCGTGTGAGGGCAGGGGCTGAGTCTATGTGGCAGCCTGTGAAGGGTAGCCCTGGGCACACGAGATACTTTGGGCAGCTGAATGAATGAATGAACAAATGGTTGAACAGGTGAACAAGAGAATGGGGTTCTGTCGAGCAGCTTCTCGCTGTCTTGTGACCTGCATCTGTTGGGTTCTAAACCCAGGCTTCGGAAGTGATGACTCTTGGGGCCATCCAGCCTTGGGGAAGCACAGACCTGCGGCTCCCCGGGGACGCTGACGTCCTGGGTGGGCAGATCTGAAGGCAGCATTGCATTTAAAAAATCACGCGAAAAACCTAAGCCAAGCCCTGGGGGTTCCGCTACCTTCCCAGCCCCAATTCTAAGAGTAGAAGCAGGTCTGCGGTGGGGGCTGCCCACTTCGTTGGAGGGGGGCATGAAATCCCGCAAAAGTTTCTTGAGGCAAAAATAAGCACTTTAACAGCTTCTTAATTTTTCTCAACGCAAACAGATTCTGAAATGTCCTGCTGGGCAGAGAAGAGTCCAGAAATCCTATTTTCATTCATCTGTGGGGAATTTGGACCCCAAGAGGCCAGTAGCTAGAAGTCCAGGCTGAGATGTCTATCTGGGGACGCAGTTCCTCCAAGGATCTCCCGAGAACGTCAGGGGAAAGGGAGGAAACGGCTTCAATTTTCGAAGCAGACTTTAACTTACTAAGCCTTCTCTCGTTTCCCTGGTCTGGAGAACTGAGCGGGGCCTGGTGTGGAAGATCATCTCCATTGTATCAAGGAGCTCACTGAGGCTCCGGACTCTGTGACTCACCCCAGGTCTCGCAGAAGGGCCAGGGGTTCACCCTCACTCCCTCCCTCCTGCGCTCCAATGAAGCTATGAAGCTGCTCTCACCTGTCTGCACAGGCACAGTGGGGCCTGGGACAAGGGACACTCTTGTTGACAGTAAGTTACAGCACTGAGAAGCTGTCTGTAGGCAGAGTGCAGTTCTGGGGGGCCCCGTAGGAGCCCAGGTTGGGCCTCTGGGGCTCAGGGAACTGAGGGACAGCTGGCAGGCCATGTGAGGGAGAGGGCCTAAGGTGGCAGGGCAAAGCCACAGGGCAGGGCAGCTTGGAGGTCCACCCTCCAGCAGCCACGTACAATTTCTCCCTTTCCCTTTCCTACAGGCGTGGCCTTGCCCAGGTGGGCCCATGTGACACCCTAGCCATGCCAGGTCTTAGGAGGATGGCGACAGGCATTAGGGCCTCAGGAACCTGCCTGGCCTCATCAGTACAGTAGACTGGAGGGAGAGTCCTAGCACCAGCCGCTCCCTTCTCAGTCTCTTCTGGGGAAGGGAGAGAAGGTGGCCGTGCCCTATCCGCACATCTTGGGGCTCTTGGGACAAGAGGGGCTGGCTGGAAGGTGTTCCCTGTACCAATGTTCAGAGACCTAAGGAAACGTGTCCCCCGTACCTCATACAGCCTCTCCCCAAGAGCATATCCTGCTGGCCCTCAGAAAGGGGGCTCCTGAGTGTAGGGCACAAGCTCCCGCCTCCCCACTCTGTCCCTAAGGCTGCTGCCTTTATCGGGAAGGGAGGCCTCCTGGCCACCCAGGGGGTGTCGGAGGGAAGGGCAGCATGGAGAAGACGGCTGCGGGTGACGCCTGGCCCCTCTCCATGAGTGTGGTGAGGGCTCCCAGCCTCCCAGGACCCACCTGAGCTGAAGGACAGGGGCGGAAGGGTAGGGGCAATTCTTCCAGGAGCTGAGTTTGGCTTGAACTTTTCTCCAAAAACAGCCAGAAAACAGCGGCGGCCCTGTGTGCTTCTCTAGCCTTCATCTCAGGCAGGCTGGAGCCTAGGTCCCGGGCCTTTCTGGACCTCTGTGTAGAGCATCCTGCTGTGGAATGAGCCAGCTCTGTTGGGGACCCTGTATGTTACCAGCGAAGCTTTTGGGTCACAGGCCCTAAACCACCTGCTTCTTCCTCCTTCTCAAGCTGTCCCCGTAACTCCTGCAGGCTGAGGAAGTCCCAACGCCCCTGGCTTTCTTACCTGTCTACGCACAACGTTCACACCTTTCTGAAGTCTCTGGGGGCCACTAGAAAGGCAAAGAGCTGAGGATCTGCCTGGATCTGCCCGGCAGTGACAACATCTTGAAGGAGTCTGAGCAAATGTCAGCTCTTCAGTTACTTCAAAAAACACAATCAGGCCAGGCGCGGTGGCTCACGCCTGTAATCCCAGCACTTTGGGAGGCTGAGGCAGGTGGATCACCTGAGGTCAAGAGTTCAAGACCAGCCTGGCCAACATGGTGAAACTCTGTCTCTACTAAAAATACAAAAATTAGCTGGGCGTGGTGGTGCACGCCTGTAATCCCAGCTATTCAGGAGGCTGAGACAGGAGAATCACTTGAACCCGGGAGGTGGAGGTTGCAGTGAGCTGAGATCGCGCCTTTGCACTGTAGCCTGAGTGACAGAGACTCTGTCTCAAAAAATAAAACAAAACAAACAAAAGAACAAAAAACAAACAAACAAAAATTCCCCAAAACCTAAAATAAATAACATTTTAAAAAATCAAAACATAAAACAAATGTTCTCATGGTGAAACATCCGCAATCTCCTTTTAAGTCAAGGAGTTGAGTTTATGAGTGAGACTGAGAGGACATACCCAACAGGGGAAGGGACATACTTTGTGATTAGGGGAAAGAAGGGCTGCAGGCAGAGTTTGATCCAGCCAAGCAGGGGATGAGAACACTGGAGCACCAAGTGCAGGAAGGGCCAGGTCTGGGCATTGCTTGAGATGTCTGTTCTGAGTCCCTCTGGGTATCCAACTCCAGGCTGCACTCACAGGAGCTCAAGAAATGCTGGCCCAGGCATGGCCTAGGTGTGGCTCAACACGGAAGGTCAGATATGGCTGGTGTTTTCCTCCTGGGTCCTTTCCCCAGGCTTCTGGCTTCTGAAAGGTGGCCTGGGGGTGGACAACGCCTTTGCTAGGTGCAGAGGGGCAGCCCCGCAGAGGTTCCTGATATCTGGGTTAACAGCAGACACTGTGTGCCTTCCAGGAATCAATCACACACGCAGCAGCTTCAGCAGAGGCAGCGGCTTGTGTTGTTGCTTTTCTTGACAATTTGTAAAAATGAGAGGGATCAAGAGGAAGGTAGGCATTCTCCCAACACCCGCTTCTCTGGGCTCCAGGCTGGGTGAGCTGCAGATTCAGCCTGGCTCTGGAACAGCTGTGCCAAGCTGTTTCAGTGTCTGTGTGCTATTTTTCTCCCCAGGAGCCAAAGGTAACAATAAAATCTAAGTTTACAACACGCCTTGGCTACAAACGCAGCAGCAAGTTTGTTTGCTCCTTCTCCTCCTCTAATAGGATGTTAAACCACTAGCAGCCATGGAAATCTTCTGGAAACTTCCATTCTTGTAGGTGTGGAATCTGCCAGGTGCACAGGCGGTGCGGACATATCCCGCAGAGTCCCCTGCCCTCTGCAGACCCTGTGGGCCTCTTACTGAACGCCTGTTTCTTTAAGGCTTCCCTCTTCTGGGGTTGCATGGGGGCCATTGCCCCAAGAGCTATGTTTTGCTTACACAATGGGGAGGAGAAGGAAGGGAGGGTACTTTTGGGGCTGAACGTTTTTCCTCCAGAAGATGCTAACGTCCGAACGCACAGTGCCTTGAACGACACCTTATTTGGAAGAGGAGCTTTGCCGACGTGACTAAGGAGCTCATCCTGGGTGATGAGGGCGGCCCCTAAATCCAAGGACAAGTGCTATGGGTTCAATTATGCGCCCCCCAAATGAATATGCTGAAGTCCTAACCTCCACTACCCGTGAACTGTGACCTTATTTGGAGATAGGGCCCTGAAAGAGGGAATCAAGTTAAAATGAGGCAATCGGGGTGGGCCCTCATCCAATAGGACTGCTGCCCTTATCAAAAGGGGAACTTTGGACACAGACACACACAGAGGAAAGACAACGGGAAGGCTCCAGTGGAGACGGCATCTCAGGGCACCAGAGCTGGGAGAGAGGACAGATTCTCACAGCCCCAGGAGCCAGTCCTGCTGCTCCTTCTGGTCTCTGACGCCTTCCTGTAGACTGGAAGACCCCACACTTTGATGATCAACTGTCAGCAGAATCCCACCCCGTGCAGCTCGAGGTCACCCTGTAGGCACAGCTCAGAGTCCAGGAGCCGAAAACCTAGCTCGCCAGGAGGGCCAGGGCACAGCTCCAAGTCTCACAGGGCAGCTCCATACCGGCCAGCTGGACCCCAGGCCCCGGGTCTGCACTCGTAGGAGGAGCGACACCCTCGAGTCTTGGGCCCTGCCCAGTGCTTCCCTCACTCCAACCTGCACCCTTCTCACAAGAAAGGGAGACTCATCCGCACCCCGGCTGCGAGACTGGACCCGCTTATCCATTCACTGTGGATGCTGTGTAGACTGTGGGAAGTTGAGATGGCTGAGTTTATTAATTAATGATCCGTCTCTTCGTGTTGATGTATAATTCATTTCAATGATTTTTTTTTCCCAGGATGTATCAGAAGACTTGGCCCCGAGCTCACCAGCGCTGGAGTTGAGCAGCAGGGCAGTGAGCAGCATCCTCGGGGTCTGCAGGCCCCACAGAGCCTCAGGGGCTAATGGAAACATGGATGTGCGGTCTGGCAGCTGGGCCCAGGGCCGGTGGAGCCCTGGAGAGCTCACGTGTCCCAGGTGACAGGATGCTGGTTTCAATAGGGAGGAATGACAGAGAGCCCATTGGCAGGGGGGGCTAGACTGAGCGAGCCCCAGGCCCAGGGTGGAGGGAAAACCTGACCACCCAAAAAAGTCAACGCAGTGTGCTCTGAGGAGCTGGGGTCCAGCTATCAGCAGCAAAAGACAGAAGTTTCTAACACATTGCAAAATGACCTTTTGCTGCAGAGGGACCCCTGGGCTCTGTAGTTGCGCCTGAGGGTCTGTCCTGCTCTTTCTGCCTTTCCACAGAGCACAGGGCTATTCAGGAGCTGGTTCCACGGACACAGCCCACCCTGGGGCAGGTCAGGGCCCACGGTGACCGCAAGAGCAGGCTGTGATGGCCTGCACACACCCCTACACAGCATCGAGGCAGCCACTGGGAGCGGGAGTCACTCAGATGCAAACCTCAACCCCAGGGCCAGGTGGGAACACGCAGGTGCATTTGGCTGTGGCAGTGTGAGCGCATTCCTCATGTTTGGACTAAAAGGCAACCATGGGCCACGCAATGACTCCAGGGAAAAAAAGGGAGTTTGGAATAACCCTCCAGCATGCCATCGGAAGGGCCCCGTGCTCAGCCAGGGTCCGCTGGGGCCCAGGGCTCCTCTCCAAGCTGCCAAAGGCCATGCCTCATCAGCTTCCACACTCGGATCCCCTGCCCATGACCCTCATTTCCCTGCGCATTTACCCAGCACCCACAGACCCTTGCCTGGTTCCAGGTTCTATGAGCTGTCTTTGCCAAGTAGCAAATGACCACAAACTTAGCGGCTTGACCACCTGTTGGTGATCTCTGGTTCGGTGGGCAGGAGTCTGGCGACGGCTTTGTTGGGTCCTCTGCTCAAGGTCCCACAGGGAACGCTGGGGCCAGGGCCCTGCTGTTCAGAGGCTCTGTGTAGCACCCGGGGCTGGGCTGTGCTGTCATCTGCGAGCTCACCTAGAGAAGCTTCCACTTTCAAGCTTCTTCCGGGCATTGTCAGGATTGGCTGAAGGACCGAGCGCTAGGCCTCCTGATGGCTGCGGATGGGAGCCGCCTTCCCTTCCTGGACACCTGCGAGCCCCTGCCATTTGGGCCCCTCCAGGCCAGCAGCAGGGAGCCTTAAATTACTAAACAGGGGAGAGTCCCATCACTGCTGCTGTAGCCGTGGGTTAGGGGCAGGCCATGGCCCCATTCACACTACAGGGGAAGGGATTCCACAGAGGTGCAAATGCCAGCAGGTGGGCACCCAGGTCCACCTCAGGGTCTTCTGGGCACCCGGGTCCTGTGTCAGGGACCTGGTCCCCAGCAGCATGCCTCTCTGCTGCCCAGGGGTGAGAATATGGTTGTAGAGGCAGACATGCAGGTGGAGGACATCAGTGACCAAGTGCTGCAGATGCAGACGGGGTCAGAGCAGCATAACCAGAGAGGCCCTGGTCCATGTGGCTGTGCAGTCAACGCCATTTAAGGGAGACATTAGCTTTCTGCACACCGTCCCCCACAGGAGAGGGCTGGAGGCAAATGCAATGGGCTAGGACCCCTGAAACACAGGGAGGGTGGGGCTGGGAGCCCTCCATACTCCCTGGGCTCCAGAGGGGACAGAGAGGGCCAGCGGCCACACTGTTCTGAGGCTGTGAGGGTCCTTCTGGCCTCTCCTGCTGCCCGCTGGGCTGCAAAGATACAGCCTTCATCTGCTGCTCACCCGCCCGAGCCTGGGAACGGCCGCCTGGCACAGTGAGAGCTGTGTGCACCCCAGCTCCCAGCCGATGACTCACGGCGGAACAGATGTAACCCAAACTGCGAAGCAACGGCAGCCTGCTGCCACAGGTGGCTCGCTGTGGCGGAAGGCCCACGCTGGGGGACTGGGCTCCCGAGGGCTCTCACACAGGGAGCTGCATCTCCCAGAAGCCACAGTGAGGACACAGAGGGGACAAGCCTGGCCCTCAGCTTCCCTTTGGGCCAAGCCTCCGCCTCTTGGAAGCTCTTCTGTGCCTGTTTTCACCAGACACGAAGGCAGCCCCATCCCCCAGGGACCCTGAAGGAGACCAGGCCCGAGCTCAGCAGCTGGCCATGCAATGCAGGCCCCGGCTCTCGGTTGCCGTCTCTCTGCCTCCCAGACCCACATACTGAAAACAGGGCTTCTGTAGGCAGCTTCCCGGGCCCCTCTTGCCTGAAGCAGGATTTCTGGAGAGTGGGGATCAGAAATGTGCATTTAAAACCAATTCCCCAGGTGACTCCCACCTTAACTAGAGCCACACAGTGGGCGCTGAGGGTTCACAACTCACCTTCTTTGGGTGTTCAGAACCTGACCTCTTCCTCTGGCCCAGACACCCCCACCGGATCTCCCCTAGGCTCTCATACTTGCTGCCATCCCAGAAGCACCCACGCCCGCCCCCCTCCGAGAAGCTTCCCACTCCCCAGAACTTCTGGAAGCAGACTCTGCTCACCCCACTGGGCTCTTGGGGTCAACTTCCCTAAATCACACCATTATTCAAGTGCTCTCCCCTAAACACAGGATGATGCTGGAATACCGCATGCGCACAAACCCCCGCCACTGTGAGTTTCCAGTACGGCCCCCCAGGGTGGTACTCTCCACCACACCCTGGCACAAGCACTGCAGCCTTCAAGGATTCAGGGCCTGCCCCTGTGCCCAGCTCTCTGCAGGATTCAGGGCCTGCCCCTGTGCCCAGCTCTCTGCAGGATTCAGGGCCTGCCCCTGTGCCCAGCTCTCTGCAGGATTCAGGGCCTGCCCCTGTGCCCAGCTCTCTCCATCTCTAGGCAGGGTTGCCGATGGAGCTCCATTTCCTCCTCCACCCCGCAAGGTTACTCCAGTTCTCCTGGGACCCTCTGCTTCCTCCCAGCGGAGGCACTCTCCCAGGGGTCCGTGATCCCTGGAGGTGGGAGGTGTTATGGGTTGAGGTGTGTCCTCCAAAAATCTGCATGTTGACGCTCCACCCCCTAATGTGACTGTATTTGGAGATAGAGCCTTTAAAGAAGTAATTAAAGTTAAACGAGATCATTAGGGTGGACTCTAATCCATGCTGACTGGTGTCCTCATAGAGGAGGAGATGAAGACACAGACACACAGAGGGAGGACCATGTGAGGACACGGGGAGGAGACGGTGTCTACAAGCCAAGGAGAGATGCCTCGGGAGGAGCCAGCCCTGACGACACCCTGACCTCAGACTTCTGGCCTCCAGGACGGTGGACAACATATTTTGATTGTTTGTGCTGCTCAGGCTGGACTGCTTTGCTGCAGCTGCCCAGGACACCGGCACAGGAGGCCCCCGGTTCCGTTGACTGGGCAAGTCCCGCCACCAAGGAAGGAGCTGGTGGCCTCTAGGGTGACATCCTGGACATTCTGAGTTCTCTCCTAGCCTCAAGCCTCCTTTGAAGGGAAGGCGGGTGTGAACAGGGGGTCTACCTATTCATTAAACATGTATTCTGAGCATCTCTCAAGCAAGCCCTGGCCAGGCACGAGGAGACCATGACCACAGACCTGCTCATGAGCTCCACGGGGCATCCATGGGGCATGAGAGGACATGGGATTCTATACCAAGTATCCCAGATGGCCCACCCCACTCACATTCCTCCCCCACACACAGGAAGTGAGTGCCCACTAGAGCAACCACTTAACCCAATGCACATCTGCCTCTTCCAGGGAACTTGAAACCCTCTTTCTTGCCTGCTGGGGGCCGGCGATCCCTTCACTACTCCTCTGCCTGGGTTAGAGGTTCCTGCTGCAGGCCGCTGTCTGCACCCAATGCCCAGGGACCAGCAAGCCTTGGCTGAACTGACGCCCCAGGTGCTCCCAGCTCTCTGGACCCTGAGGGCTGGCAGGCAGTTTCATGGCTCGCTCTGGGAACAAGCGTGGGCAGTCCAGAGCCGGAGAGTGTGCGCCGGGGCAGGTTAGCCCTGGGTCAAACCAGCATATGCAGCTTTGCTTTGTGTCTGGAGCAGGAGGGGAGGGTGCTCGTGGAGAACAGCACCCCCCTCCAGTGTTGGCATCAGTGACTTTTAAAAGCACGGCACATTATCACCCTGGGTTTTCATTTCCTCTTTCTCTTCCACCTAAAGATCGCAAGATCTGCCTGGCTTTCAGCACTTAGGAACCCGCTCCCTGCAGCTGTCTCTAAGCCCAGAAGTTGCATTTTAAAAAACAGTTCAGACAATGGCTATGGAGTTGGCTGTGGGCCAGGCAGGGTGCTGGGAGCCAGGGGCACAGCAGGTGCAGGATCTGGGGGTGGGAGGCTTGTTGTTGCCCCTCAAGAAGTCCTGGGTTAGGTGACAGCCTGTGGAAAGCACCATGCAGGCAGATGACACTGGCGATTCTTGATATTGGCGAGGGGCTGGGGAGGGACGGGCAGGCCCACTCCTGGGCAAGTGCAGGTGGCCATAATGAGACAGACATCATGGTAAATGCCAGTCGATGGAGACAAACCACCCGGGGGGGGGGGGCGGGCATCTTCAGAGATAAGAGGGGTGAAGGTGGGAATGCAGGGTGGTGACCCCTTCTGTGACCAGATGAGGATGTCCAGCTCATGACCAGGTGAGGGGCCATAGGTGGGACCAGGCATGCCACCAAGGCCAGAGGAGACAGAAATCCTCCCCTGGCCAACTCCTCCTCTCCAGTCAGACCTCGCTCAGGTGCCCCCTCTCCATGAGCCTTCCTCAACCCAGCTGCCATCACCACTACCGCCCGTGGTTCTGCCTGTCCTCTGCAGGTGCCCATGGCCGCCACACGTGACCTCCGTGTGCACCTGCTCCTTGTCCACCCCAGCCTGGGGAGGCTGCCCAGCAACGGTGGGGGCCATGTCAGTGCAGTTCCCATGGAATTTCATTCCTCCAACTATCACGGACTCTCACAAAGAAAAGGGTAAAAAGGTCAGCCCTCGGGGAGAAACACAGAATTCGGAAACCAGGCTTCTCTCGAATGCCTCTTGAGGTCTCTACAGCAAGCTCAGCTCATCACCGCCACCTGTGCACAGGCGTCAGCCTCTCAACAACACACATGGGCTGGTTTTCATCCTTTAAGGACTTGGCTTCTGTATTGTCCCCATTCCTCTGTCCCTGCCACATTGTCCACTTCCATTCTCTACTGGGTCATTCGCATTGGCAGACAGACATGCCCGAATATTCCCACAATAAAAACAATAAATAAATAAATAAATAATCAAAATGAAACAGAAAACCAAAACCCTCATCCACCTGTACAGTCCTCCAACTACAGTTCCCTTTCCCCAAACCCCTGCAGAGCAAAGCTCCTCAAAATACTCAGCTCCACCTGTACAGTCCTCCAACTACAGCTTCCCTTTCCCCAAACCCCTGCAGAGCAAAGCTCCTCAAAATACTCAGCTCCACCCACTGCATCTGCGGCTCACCTCCCACGTCCCTTCCATCGCCCTCGGACTCTTCCCTCACCCAGTGGCCTCCACCTCACAAAAGCGGCCTCTCTCGCAGCCCTGGGAGCTCTGCCACAAGGACCCCTCCATGCTCTGGGAACAGCTTTCTCCTGCAGCCTCCTGGCCTCCTCCTCCCAGTGGGCTCTTCGTCGTCACTCCCGACTGCTCCTTCATTCTCCCCTCTTGCAGTCCTCACTCTGTCCAAGTGGTCCCCACTGTCTCCATGGCCTTCCAGACCCTCCACACACCTGAGGCTCCTCTGAACTTCTACTCCAAGCTGCACCAGCCCCCAAGTGGCAGACTCAGGAATCCAAGGAGTACCCACAGGTGCTCCCCTGGACGGCCACCAGGGCGGCTGGATTTCACGTGAGTGAAGGTCCGGCCCCAAGGGCTCCTTTCAATCTGCTGCTCCCCAGCTTTTGCCTCTCAATTAAATGCACCCCTTTCAGCCAAAGAAAGAGTTGCTCAGACTAAAACCTCAGGGACCCTCTAGACGGTTCTCTCCCTTACTCTCCAGCCGATGCTCTCTTGGGGCCTGCGTCCCACCTCTCGACAAGTCATCATGTCCCATCTGGAATCACTGCCTCCTGTCTTCCCCCTAGGATGCACTCAGAGAGCAGCCAATACCTCCAGCTCAGATCACACCTCTCTTCAGTGTATCCTGTGACCCCCAACATACTCAGAATAAACCCCAAATCCTCATGACAGCCTCCTGGAACCTTGCCCCAGCCCAATGCCCTGACCTGTCCCAACCCAACTCGCTATGACCTGCCTTTCCCAGAACACTGGGACTGGATGTGACCATTCTGGGCCATCCAGGTGGGCCCTAAATCCAATGACAAGTGTCCTTAGAAGACAGACGCAGAGAGACAGCCAGGTGGAGATGCAGCCAGAGACCAGAGTGATGCCACCACAAGCCAAGAAGCACCTGGAGCCACCAGGAGCTGGAAGACTGCTGGGAAGGGTCCTCACCCAGGGCCTCCGGAGGGACCATAGCCCTGCTTGTATCGGACTCCGGCCTCCAGAACAGCTGGAGAATAGGTTTCTGTTGTTTAAGCCACACAGACTGTGGCAATGCCCTACAGTAGCCCCAGGACTCACACACAGACGAAGGCTGGGCCTCCCGTGCACAAGATGTATGTGAACACAGAGGATGAGGCTCGTGCTGGGTGAACGTCTGCCTTCAGAATGTCTAGGACTACAGCAGGGATTCATAACAGAATGAGGCAGGGATGGATGCCGCAGGCCCTGCCGTGCACAGGACAGGTATGCAGATCACGGATCACCTCTGCGCTGTGAACTTCCACCCGTCCCGCTGCTCAGTCCCACTAACCAACACACTTGGAACCCAGAGGGCCTGCTCTGTGCCACATAGGAACCCAGGGGATTCTCCAGTGCGTGGCTGGAACACGCTGAAGTGCCCTTGTCTCCAGTGCATGGCTGGAACACGCTGAAGTGCCCTCGCATGCAACCACCAAGTAAATCAAAAGAAGACTGTGCATTTTTGTCCCAAACATCTCTGAGAGTCGTTCATCATTTTGGAAAGTCACCTGCCCTCAATGTGATGCAACTCTCCCAGCTGTGGCAGACGTGTTCCCAGTGACCCTATGCAGAGGCCAGCCTTTGACCGCCTCAGCACACACACAGATAAAATGCTGTATATATGCACGTAAGCACCAGACCCCTCCAGTGAAGATGGGCTGGGGCACTTAAATGCACATATACAGCGTTTTACCCTAAATTACTCTCCTTTGCATGTCCTCCTCAGCACAGTTAGGACACTATATCAGGATTTTAAAACACAGATTATGTTTTCTATGCAAGGTGCATTGGCAGTGTGTAAAGGGAGTGTCACAAAATCCATCACAAACTCGGGCACTGGCTCTTCTGGCCTTTCTTTCTCCTCCCTTTAGCCATCTTTGCCTAACCCAAGATTCCCCAGCAGCCCCTATCCACACAGCCTCTCTTCTTCCTCCCTGCCATAGACAGCACCGACTTTCTCCTTGCCGAGGTGGGAATAAGTGACAAGGACCCAAGGGGGGGTCTCAGCAGCTTGGCCTTAGTCTCAGGACACATCCGTGAAGTCCTGGCCAGGGATGCACCAGAGGGTGTCTCTGAAATCACATGGTGGGGAACATCCAACTCTTCCATCTGCCTGTCATGGCTTTGCTGACATGATGGACAGGACCCCCCGGAGCTTCTAGAAGGGTCAAGAAGACAGGAATCTTCTTTGATCAGTGGCCTTTACACACAGACCAAGAACTTCCACTTGGATTAGACCCCACACTCAGGGCATCCTGATGCTTCAGGCAGAAGAAGTAGCGGTGGGAGGGTCCCCAAGCCCCAAAGAGCACCCCTAGAATCACGGAAAGTGCCATGGTCCTGCAGTCAGGAGAGCTGGGTTCTGCCCCAGTCCCCACTCACAAATGCCTGGGCTTCTCTCAGCTGCAGACCCCCCTCCTTCCCCCTTCCCAGGGTGGTTTGGAGAACAACACATTCGCTGAGCAAACCGTGAAGTGCTATTCCAGGTACGTAACGGAAGGAGCTATGTAAAGGGGAGAGTCGGGCCCCTTGCAAAAGAAATGGTGCTGGCGCCGGGCGCGGTGGCTCAAGCCTGTAATCCCAGCACTTTGGGAGGCCGAGACGGGTGGATCACGAGGTCAGGAGATCGAGACCTTCCTTGGTAACACGGTGAAACCCCGTCTCTACTAAAAGAAAAAAAAAAAAAAAACTAGCCGGGCGAGGTGGTGGCGCCTGCAGTCCCAGCTACTCGGGAGGCTAAGGCAGGAGAATGGCGTAAACCCAGGAGGCGGAGCTTGCAGTGAGCTGAGATCCGGCCACTGCGCTCCAGCCCGGGCGACAGAGTGAGACTCCGTCTCAAAAAAAAAAAAAAAAAAAAAAAGAAATGGTGCTGGCTCCAGCCCCCATCTCTGTCCCCCATCCTCTCCATGGGGCTCACACAAACTACGCCTCAGGTGTGTTGACCTGGCACATTAAGGGAGCCAGACTGAGGGCTTCCTAAGGTAGGTCTGACCACCACGGTGAGAACTGAGGCCTTCCAGGCAGGGAAAGATCATGATATGGACAGAACAGCACTGAGCAGGCAGCCATACAACCTAACTGACCTCAGAAGAGGATACTGAAGGTCACAGAAAGCAAATGGCATTTTCCCACCACAAACACCATTCGATTACCCCAGCACAGCCACTAGTGAGGTGGGCTTCGTGCATCTTTTAAGACCTGACTCAACCAGGCACGCTCCCTACGGCATTCAGCTTCCCACAGGGGCTGGCACGGTCCCGTCTCAGAACAACCTTGTCAGAGAAAAATTGCTTCCCCATTTTGCAGGCAAAGATTCAGAGGACCATGGGGTCACATGGTGGAGCCAAGGACACCTGCAGCCATGGCCTGGGTCCATCTCGGCCAAGGTGGGCGCTCTCTCTGCTGGCACCAGCTTTGTCCCTGACATGTCCCACCCATCGGTCACCTCTGGGGAGAGATTTTCAGTCTCTCTGTTCCTCCAACAAACTTGGTTTCCCCAGTGCTGAAATAAACTTCTGG
Organism: Rhinopithecus roxellana; assembly: GCF_007565055.1. Classification (NCBI taxonomy): domain Eukaryota; kingdom Metazoa; phylum Chordata; class Mammalia; order Primates; family Cercopithecidae; genus Rhinopithecus; species Rhinopithecus roxellana. The sequence goes on from NC_044560.1 coordinate 21,359,691, forward strand.
AAAGGGAAGCTTTTTCCCTTTATTTTGCATCACCGCATCCTTACAACAGACAGCAAGGCAGACAGTTGTGAGATTCACTGAACCATGTTGAGCAACATTGAAAGCGGGGACCTGAAGCCTGTCTTCACGTCTAACCACGTGGCACATGGGTCCATCACGCGTTCGTCTGCCTCTGAATTTGGCTGAGTCTCTGAGACTGAGTGTCAGTGACCACCTGGGGAGCCCTCAAGCATCACTTGCAACTTATCTGCTGCAAAGATGAGGGTGATGCTTTTTCTACCAGCAGGATTCACATGGCAGCCTTTCAAGCTAGACATCCACAACACAGTCCACTCCTGGGCAGAGGTCAGGCAGAGGGTTCGACCAGGAGAAAGGGTGACTCGCCATCACAAAATGGAAGCTTAAAATTGAGCCCACAGCCATCGGTCCCACCTGACCCTCAGCTTGCCTGTGTACATAGACCACAGAGCTCACTGCTGGGTCCCCAAGGCAGCCGACTGTGGACGCTGGCAGGGAGGGAAGGGGTGCACCTCTCCAGCATTCTTTCACTGATGTCAAGTCAGGGAAGGGGGTCCTCCAAAACCGTCCTTCCTGCTCCTTGCAGAGGGAACACCAGGACTCGCCCATTCTTAGGGCAATTCGGAGCAAGAGGAGGGACCTTGGAGTCGTCTTATTCAGCATCTGTTCCAGAGGCCAAGAAACTGAGCTGCAGGGAGGTGGAGGCCTGGCCGGGCTCCCTCCACAATCCAGGCCTGCAGGAGCTCTGCCTACTCTATCTCAGCCCCCCACACCCCGCCAAGATGGGCTCTTCCTGTGCCTCCCCTACCCACCCCAGGGCTCGGCTCCAAGAAACCTGCAACGGCTTGTCTCCTTCCAATCTATTGCCAGAATAACAATTGGGCGATTGATGAAGCTGTGGCTTGGTGACATTTCCTCTACCGTCCTTACCTGTCATTTCTCTCTTGTGCAAGGATATGTCTTTATCCATCTTGCTTTCCCAACTGGATTTTTTTAACTCCTTAAAAAGAGGAGGAGGGGCCACAGTTTTGCATCTCCTCACCCTGCTCCTACCCCAAGTAAGTTATAGCATTTACTATCAACTAAGTAGAGAGTTGATGGTTCATTGAATAATTGATTAAGAAGCCAGACATTCTAAAACTGGTCCTTGTAACACAGTAAAACAAAAAGTCTAAAAATGCTATTTTAACATTTAATCTCAACACTCAGAATCATTCCCCTGTGAGCAGATGGAAATCATGAATTCAATTCACTATATATCAAACAGATTTGTTATCATTCCAGGGTTTTGTGACGTTCATGACGTAAGGAAAGGCATATCCTATAAGGGTGTGTTTTGTGCAGCCACCGGCTACCTGAGTAGTCAGTGACCCCACCCATTCCCTTAAAGGAGACTGGTTTCCAGGTAGAGGAGGTGTTCACTAAGGCCTTCCTCTTCTTGCTGGAAACTCCGGAACAGGTCAACAAGTAAAGGCACCTCTCCGGGGCCTGGTGAAGGAAGACAGAGTTGAGCCCAGCAGCTCTCCCACAGCAAGTGCCTTAGGAGGCCAGGGGTGGTGGCTCACGCCTGTAACCCCAGCACTTTGGGAGGCTGATGCGGACGGATCACGAGGTCAAGAAATCGAGACCATCCTGGCCAACATGGTGAAACCCTGTCTCTACTAAAAATACAAAAATCAGCGGAGCTTGGTGGCACGTGCCTGCAGTCCCAGCTACTTGGGAGGCTGAGGCAGGAGAACTGCTTGAACCTGGGAGACGGAGGTTGCAGTGAGCCAAGATCGCACCACTGCACTCCAGCCTGGTGACAAAACGAAACTCCATCTAAAAAAAAAAAAAAGGAAAGAAAGAAAGTACCTTAGGTGGGCATCTCAGTTCTTAAGGATTAAAGACCTTTCACATCCCTAGCATGCCCTTGGAAGGAGAACGAGGGCCTGAGGGAATGAAGAAGCTTAAGAAGGACGACATGCAATAAGTTGAAGCCGGGAACATTTTAGAGGGAAATGGAAGAAGGCCTGCAACACAGTCATGTCGAGAAGAATCAGAGGCTGGACTTCCATGAGTTGGAGCACACTTATCCACTTGGCATGAACACAGATTTGCTCAGCAAAAACACAGGGAGTGCTCTAAGAGGCTGACTGGGTCCAGTGAGATGTCGGCCAACATAAAACCGCAACCACAGGCCACCACCAGCACCACGGCACTCAGGATTTGCCACGTTGCATCCATTCAGAAGATCCCAGTGAAGACTCTAAAGACGAGCCTCGCTGTCTACAAAGTTTAGGATCTTTTGTAGCGCTCCAAGCACTCATTTGTCCTTTGATTCTCTTATCCCAATTAAGCCACTCAAAACTTTTGAAGTTCATGAGTCATTTGCTTCATATATCTTTAAATTAAGGACAGATTCACTTCCCTGGTAGCAAACACCCAGCAGTTAATTAAAAGGGGCTCAGCATTAAAATGGCCATCGCAGCTTTAAACCAAAGGGGAAGAGGACGTCTCTCCCTGTGACATCTGCTTCTCATTTTCTTCCACTCCAATTCTGGTGTTTAGAAAATATTTCACCATCATGAGTCTTGCTCCGAAGGTTGGCTGCCTTGCATTGATGCTTAGGTCAGCTGACCGCTGGGGTGCAGAGAAAATGACACCAGCTTGTCACCTGTGCTTACAGAGGGACATACCTAAAGGACACGGAAGGCCCCCCCCCCACCCGCTCCCACTCGGTGACAAGGACAAAGCAAACTTGGAAATCATCCTTAGAAATGCATGAGTGAATTCCAATGTAAAAATTTCCAGGCCAGATTTGGATGACATCTGAGCCATCTCATCCTTGAGCTGTTGGATGTCACGAATACGTGACTGACTGAACAGAGGCAAACCCTGAATGACGATGGGAACCTAGAGGATTTCGGAGCCCCTCCTGGGTGGCGAGTTTTCTGAGAGACAACATGAGCCTGGGAAAACGGCAGATTGGCCTGAGCAGGCGCGAAAGTCTTGGGGCCAGGTGCCAGCATGCAGGGTTTAGGAAACCTACATTGAGCACTAACTGTAGACCAAGTACTCCTGCCCCAGGCACTCCCACAGTGGGCATATTCAGAAACCCAAATCAGTTGGCTTGATTTCTCCACAAGTTTCCTTTACATGTTTTAAGATAAAAGCTCAGAAAATGACTTTCTGTTTTTCTCCCAGGAGACTCTGTGATTCCAGATTCGAAAACTGATCAGCAAGAGAGCTGTCATAGAAGGCTGGGGCTGCACTGTGGGGAGCCTCCTCCCCGACCTCAAGCTAGCTTCTGACCCATCTGACAGTCACACTCTGCCAGTGCTCACATGAGGCTGGAGCTCAATGCTTCTGTGAACCTGCGCCAGGTGATTTTCCATCCCAAGAGGTTCCTGGCTAGTGTCATCTATACCTCTGCACAGAGCGCCAAGGTCAGGGACATGGCTGCAGGAACTCATCAAATGACCCCTCAATAGAGCAGTAAAGGTAGTGGCAGCAATTAGCACAATGATAACCATCATCATCATCACAATTATCATCATCATCAGCATCATCACTATCATCACCATCTTCATTATTATAATCTCCATCATCACCACCATCATCATCTATCATCACCATCATCATCACCATTTCCACCATTACCATCATTATCATCACCATCACCATCATCACCATCACCACCACCCACCACCATTTCCACCATTACCATCATTATCACCATCATCACCACCATTTCCACCATTACCATCATTATCATCACCATCATCACCACCATTTCCACCATTACCATCATTATCATCACCATCATCACCACCATTTCCACCATTACCATCATTATCATCACCATCATCACCACCATTTCCACCATTACCATCATTATCATCACCATCATCACCACCATTTCCACCATTACCATCATTATCATCACCATCATCATCACCATTTCCACCATTACCATCATTATCATCACCATCACCATCATCACCATCACCACCACCCACCACCATTTCCACCATTACCATCATTATCATCACCATCATCACCATTTCCACCATTACCATCATTATCATTACCACCATCATCACCATTTCCACCATTACCATCATTATCATCACCATCATCATCACCATTTCCACCATTACCATCATTATCATCACCACCATCATCACCATTTCCACCATTACCATCACTATCATCACCATCACCATCATCACCATCACCACCACCCACCACCATTTCCACCATTACCATCATTATCATCACCATCATCACCATCATCACCACCATTTCCACCATTACCATCATTATCATCACCATCATCATCACCATTTCCACCATTACCATCATTATCATCACCACCATCATCACCATTTCCACCATTACCATCATTATCATCACCATCATCACATCACCATCATCATCACCATTTCCACCATTACCGTCATTATCATCACCATCATCATCACCATCACCACCATTTCCACCATTACCATCATTATCATCACCATCATCATCATCACAATTTCCACCATTACCACCACTATCATCACCATCAACACCACCATCATCACCATTTCCATCATTATCATCACCATCATCAACACATCATCATCACCATTTCCACCATTACCATCATTATCATCACCATCATCACATCACCATCACCACCATTTCCACCATTACCATCATTATCATCACCATCAACACCACCATCATCACCATTTCCACCATTACCATCATTATCATCACCATCATCTCCATCATTATCATCCTCATCTTCACCATCATCATCACCATCACCATCCTTATATTAACAGCAGCAGGTACATACTGAGAACTGTTATGTGGCAGCATTGAGTACTTGGCATGCTCTGTCTCACTGAATCTTTACAACAACATTATGAGATGGTTAACTCTATCATCCCCACTGGCACAGAGAGGACAAGCAAGTTGCCCAAATTTACACAGCGATCATGAGCTGAAGCCTGGAATTTGAAGACAGGCAGTGGGACTCTTAACCATTAACCTGAAACTCAAAAAGATTTCCCAATTACTTCATAGGTAGGGTGAATCCTGACAGGGAACCCTTTAGTCATTCCAGCAGCTATCCCAAGTAATGTTACTTCCTGAGAAATTTCAGAGTGCCCCAAGTCACCAGCCATGTTTCCTCTCTACTCCCAGCTATCCCAAGCAATGTTACTTCCTGAGAAATTTCAGAGTGCCCTCAAGTCACCAGCCACGTTTCCTCTCTGCGTCCAGCAATACCTGTGCTATAGACAGACAGAAAAATATGATGTGTCCCTTCTAAATATTTCTCTGCAGAAACAAAAATAAAATTTATAAATCCCCAAGTGTGATACCAAAGATCCCTTTTTGGACAGGTGAAATGCACTTAATGGATGTTTCATCCACCTCCTAAAACTCCAATTCCAAATTCTGGGGTGCCCCACAGTGAGTGGCAAAGCTTGCTGTGTCTGAGATGATAAGACTCCCAAGTCCCTGGTAGCCTGTTCTGCCTCTGACACTGGAAACCCTGTCCTTCTCAGGCCACTCTTGCTGGGTATAAAAACAACTGATGAGTATGGAGAATTGTTTGGTGTCAGGTGCCTTATTTTATGGTGAGTGTTCATCCATGAAACTCTCACAGCAACCGTTTAGGAAAAATATTTCTAAGCCTCAGTTTTGGAAGTGAAGAAAAGGAAATCAGGAGAGAAGAGACCTTTTCCAGGGTCACGTGGTGACATGCGACAGAGACCAGATTCTCGCCCAGACCTTCAGCCTCAAGGCAGCTGCTAACTAACCGCAGCAATGCCTGGCCTCCCAGATTGCAGCTCTGGAATCCCCAAGAACACTCCTGCTGCCTTAGATGTCTGAGAAGTGTGAGTAGTGTTCACGTTCCACCAAATGTTGGGGGCCCAGCTCTACATCTGATGACTGCCAAGCAAGGGGGTTCCAGGGAGTTCAGCCCTCTGTCCCACCACTCCTTCCATCCAGGGAAGCTTTAACAGTTGATTTCCTCCCCCCTCCCCCATCCTCCTCTACTTGGGAGCTCCAGATAAGGAGAGTATGCAGCCTGTTCTCAGTAGCCTAAGCAAAGATCTCACCTCCTACATCACCAACCAGTACTTCCCAGTGTCTAACCTAAATTGCTCCTGCTCTGGTCTAACTCATTTACATGGTACCCGCTGGGCTATGAGGAATCCAGTTAGGGGAACCATCCCTGCATTTCCTCTCTTCCCTTTGCCTTGGCGGGGAAGCTCAGGATGGTGGCCCAGTCCTGATGAGCGCTGCTGTAAACCACCTGTTCCCTTCCCTGTGGCCCAGCGTCGCGTTCCAGAATTAAGATTTCTCTGCATTAGAAACAAACACACATATTTTCCTCTTTTTAGATTTGTTTTGCTAAACAAATTAATCTAGCACCAGATTATATTATGAAGAACCATAAATCGCTTCCAAGATAAGCATCTGTCGAGATGGATTAGCAACATCCAATGCACTGTGAATTAATTTGCTAAGCCTACAACGCTGTCCCGGGTGTTTAACTTTAGTAATAACAAATGTAATTTGGAATAAATGGGAACTTGTTTCCTCATCCATGTCTATACAGTAAGTGACGTATACAGAGGAGATGACTGTAAGGGAGAGTAGCACGAAATCCTATTATGATGATGGCTGCTGAGTTTACTGAGGGGAAAACGAACACTCTGTAAACCGCTAGCAGGCGCCTGACAGTGCAGGATGAACTGCAGACCCCGCGTGTCTGTGGATTCCCAAAAGAGGCTGCCTGGGAGGGTCGCCGATGCAGGACCTCCAGAGTCTCTTCCTCCGGAGCCTCTTCCTCCAGAGCCTCTCCAGGCACGGCCCCCAGCATCCACAGGGAGCCCAGGCTGTGCTTCCACAGAAACACTGCTCTCTAGGGAAGAGGAGCTCAGAATAAAAACCGCAGGTTCTCTTGTCCAGGTGAAGGAAGAAAGTAGGTCACCGGCTGAAGGACAAAAGCCACCCACCCCATGAAAACCTGTCCAACGACTGCCTGGTGCCTGCCTGCCCAAGATGAGGAGGAACCAGGGCCAGGATGCAGCCTAGCAAGGATGCAGAGGGCCTGGATGCCGTGCTGGCCGCCTGCAGATGAGCTCTGAAGAGCAGCTGTCTTCCCTCCCCTTGATTCTGCAGAGGCCTGGATGGAGCCTACCGAGCCCACAAGCTGGAGGTTGTGGAAAGCAAGCTGTGAGGAGGCCACAGGGTGCCCCCACCCATTTTGCACTGATGCCCTGAAATCTGCATCCGATTTTAAAGTTAGCAAATGTTGCTGCTTGTCTAGAATGTGCACACACAGATCTAGGTTGTGAACTTCTAAGCCAACCTGGCACATCAGGCTGTGCCTGTTAACAGAGGCAGAGAAAACTGGAGGGAGGTGAGGGTGTGGAGGGAGGTGAGGGTGTGCCCGGGGCTCTGCGCTCTCCCCCGCAGGCCTGCCGTGAAGCCTGGTGACATCAGTGCTGGCTACCAGTTCAGGGACAAGCCCTGGCTTGGGAGATTTCCAAGGGCTACTCCTTTCAAAGCAAATGGAGGACAGCGAACAGGAGGAAAACAAGAAAAACAACAAAACTGCGCGGAAGGAGATATTCCAAAGCCAAAGAACTGTGTGTGTCCACAGGCAGCTAGGATAACAGCAGCAGAAGAACCAAAGCCCTTTGTTCCGATCTCCATCCTCCAAACACCCTCCTGACACATCCCCAGGGAGCCGAACGCTGCCACCTGAATCACTGTCTGCGAAGCTTCTGTTAACACTGCTGGGAAGTTCTTCCTTTTAGCTGGCCTTGGTCTTTCTTGCTATTTAAGGCCATTCCTAATCCTTGACCAAGGTCAAGTTGACAGGCACCTTGCCCCTGCCCATGGGTCCCACACCCTTGAAGGCTTCTGAAGACTCTGGGGCGGGGGGATCCTTAACTGTATCACGCGACGAGCAAGCATCTTACTCAAGGGCCAGCCCTAGAGACAAAAATTCCACGATTCTGGAAGACGTGGCTGTGTGTGGTGGATTCCGCAAGTCTGTAACAGGGGTGCAGCACCTGGTGGATTCAGCTGATAACTAACAGAGGCACAAGGGGTGCAGCGCCCACTTCTAGGTACATGCTAAAAAGGGAAACTCTCCCTTCTCACGCCCCCTTCCTCTAAGGCACACCCTGTATTTGCCAGTCTACACGCATGTGCAAGCTCATGGACACATCACGCCTGCATCTCTTGGAGCCTCCACACTGTAGCTTCACCCCAGGGACATCTAAGCATCTCTCCCGAGTCACGCCCCCAGCCCTCAACCCCAAGCAAACCCAAACCAGAAGAGAGATGGCCGTACCTGAGGCCTCCCCCAGAATCCTTGGGGGCTGGGTGACTTCCCCATTGTTGCTGGGACTGGTGGAAGGCTCTGTTGTGCTAACCCCACCTGGGATCCTTCTCCGGGGATCCAGGGACTCGGTGAACCCCTTAGTCTGCAGCATCATGGGGGTGGCCGTGGTGGTGGTGGTGGTGGCGGCGGCCACAGTTGTCTTCCGCGTTTGTAGGATGGAGACCGTGGTGGGGCCGTAAACGCCCGGAAATGTGTTGGACTCCAGGGCCTCCTCGTCCCCTGTGGGCCCCCAGGCGATGAACTCAGTCTCTGTGGTGGGCCGGTTGCCTCTGGAGTCGAAGCTGCTGAGATCGTCCCCCTGCAGGTGCCTCTTGCCCCTCCTCAGGAGGGTCTGCTGCTCCGGGGCCCCACTGGCCACCGCGGAGGAGGAGGAGGAGGATGAGGAGGCGAGAGAAGGGCTGGATTTGGCAGCCGCTGGGGGCTTGGCCAGTCCTGCCCTGGGCACGAGGGTGGCCGCCTGGTCCCGGGGCCTGTGAGCCCGTCTGGCTCGGGGCATCTGCATTTGCCCGTGGATCCGCTCCACTCGGGGCGGCCGGGGACTCCACACGGGGGCCGGGACCCGCGCTGGCTGTCCACTCCTAAAACTCCACAGCCGGGGTGGCCGGGGCGGCGACCGCGGCAGGAGCCAGAACTCGGGCCCCGGGCCCAGGGCCTCGCAGGCGGGCAGGTCCACGGCGAGCTGAAACATGGCTATCAGTATCCAGGCATGGCTTCCGAGGGGGCGGCCCGGCCAGCGGATGGACATGGAGCTGTGCGGGGGGAGGAGAGAAGAGCGGTCAGTGCAAGCCTAGCGGGGGGCCCTCTCTCTCCACCCCCTACTGTGGCAAGGACGCTCTCTTCCTCTAGAAAGAGCTCCTCCTAACTTCAAAAGGGAAGCCGAAACCCTTCCTTCCTTTCCTTCAAAGGCTGACTCACGTGCGGTTTATTCATCAGATCTGAAAAGAACAGTGCGGGCTGCAAGCCTGCGAGGAGCTGCTTCCCAGCACCGAGGGGCTGAGGCGCCTGCCAGGCACAGAGCCGGCTGGGAGCCGAATCGTCCATTTCGCCGGAGGGAGAACCGAGCCTCAGAAACCCCCAGCCTTCAGGTCAGTCTTGACAAGATGACCTGAAAAGACCTGAGTCCCTCCTTCCTTTTGCCCATCACACGACGAGAGGACGTCAGTGACAGGATGGCAGAACAGGACACCGGCCTCCCGCTGGGACCCCAGGGCCAGGTGCTTTCCTCCACACAGCCCAGGCCACCCCCTGCCCACTGGGGAAGCGCCTCTCCAGGTCTAGGAGGAGCGGAGGTTTCAAGCTCCCAGTGTGAGCGCAGGCGCTTCCTAGCACTTTGCAAACACCACCCGCTCCCTCTGCCCCTCACCCAGAGCCCGGCATGAATATCATAAACAGGCATTGCTTTAAATGCTGTACATGGGAAGGCTTCTTACTTCTGGCCTCCTCTGGATCGTACTCAGGGAAATGAGATCTGCTCTGGATAAACTGAAAGTTTATTGACGCGAAGTGTTTGTTCTGTTGACATTTCTGCTCCCCCTGTTTATCTGCAGTGCCGCTGCCCTTTGAAACCCTGTTCTCCACCTCCTCAGCTCCCCGGAGGGCTGCAGAAAGGGCAAACCCTGTGCAACCTTGAGGAGGGAGGGGCTGCCTCCACACGCAGCAGGGCTGCAGGGGAGAAGTCAGGGCCGGCGGAGCCGCCCCTCCCCAGTTCACATGGAGCGGCTTTGTCACTAGGTCTGGGGTCGCCTCTGGACCAGTGGACTCTCTGGTGTCACGTGAAAACCAGGGCGCAGCAGAGCCACGTGGAAGGACTCAGAGGAGACAGGCCCACGCTCCCTCTTCCGCCAGCACAGATAATTGAGGACTGATTATAGGTGTCATTCAAAGTCACTTCTCGTCACCAGCCTCACATCTGAAAGTTAAAATGAATCCAAAAATCATAATAACTGCAGCGGATGGGGTGCGGGTGGGGGGTCTGAGGGTGTTCAGGTGCCAAGCACCAGCCTGACGCCGCCCAAAGCCAGGCCTGGAAAGCAAGTTGGGTAGAGTTTTTCTTTATAAGGCGGTGAGTGACTTCACAAAGGAAGGAAGCTGTGTGTGTCATTGTAATGCGTGCATGGAAGTGTGTGTGTACGTGTGCATGACTGGGTGTGTGTGCGTGTGGGTCAAGCTGTGTGAGTGTGCCAGTGTGAGAGTGAACCAGCATACGAGAGTGTAAAGACGCATCTGGGGGTGTGTCCACGAGTGTGAGAGACTGTACGTGAGTGACGGCCAGAGCGTCTGTATTTGGCACGTGTGAGTGTGAGAGTATACTGTTGCGTGATTGTGTCCATGTGTGTCAGCACAGAAGTGTGTGAGTGCTTCTATGCTCCTATGTGTGTCAGTGTGTATGAGTGTATGTGTGTCCCTGAGTGTGCGAGTCTGTGTGAGAGTATTTGTGTGTGTGCAACTGTATCTGTGTGTCCCTGTGTGAGCATGTGAGTGTGTCTGTGAGTGTCCGTGTGACAGACTCTATGTGTGAGTGTGTCTGTGTGGGAGGGTGCAGTTGTAGCTGTGTGTGAACCTGTCCCTGTGGGCACGCCCTCCGTTCAGTACTGAAACCCTTGTGTCCAGGGCTGACTCTCCCTGATATCTGGGGAACAGATGGCCCCTGGTCATCAGGATGGTGAGAGAGAAACTCTTGCTAATGAGTGCTAATTACCAAAAAGGACTAATCCCCAAACAGTAAGGCTTCAGTTTTTTAATCAGAATAGAAGTGCTTTGCTGCAGAAATGAGGACCTCCTCATTATGCTCATCTTCAGCACCGTGTTTCTGCTGGTGTGCAATTTCTCTGCACTAGCAGCCAAGCTCGGGGCAGGGACCAGGACCACTGTCACCACAAGGAAGAATTTAGGTTAGGGTGAAATTCCCCCGTATACACACTAAGGTAGCTCCTCTGTGGCTGCAGGTGACCCAGCAAGGATGGGAGCTGGTTTAGAATCTCTAGTTCTCCCATGACCTGCCGAGCTGGGTGGGAGTCTAGGCCCCAGGAAGATGAGATGCTGCTCTGAGCAGGTGCAGGGCCTCACCAGGACCTACCAAGTCCCTTCAGGCTCCACCAGGCCTCACCAGACTCTGCTGTGGTCTACCAAGCCTCACCAGCCCCTACCAGGCCTCACCAGACCTCACCAGGCCTCACCAGACCCCACCACACTCCACCAAGCTCCACCAGGTCTTACCAGACTGCACCAGACTCCAACAGGCCCCACCATACTCCACCAGGCCCCACCAGCCCCCACCGACAGGCTGAATCAAAAGCCATGACAAGCAAATCTGCCTGTCATCAGTACTTAGAGAAATATTGCCCCAGGAAATTAAAACCATAGCACCTAAGCCTGTGCCTGCCTCCCTGGCATAACTTCACACACAGGATATTTCTGTGATTTTTCACCAATCATGGCTGTAATTGGTTACTATAGAAACCCCCTCATTTCCAAGACACCCAGCTGTTATGCAGAGAAACCAACCAATTGCAACAGTGGCAGGGAGAGGTCGATTTATTTTTCCTCTTCAAGTCTGGTTTCTTCCTTTTTAAAGTGATTGATTTGTTCAAAGAGAAGAAAAAGGAGAGCAGGTGGGCAACCAGGACAGAGGCCCCAGCCCACCCCCAGCAGCCAAGAAATGTGGCGGGCAGAGGGAGCCCCTCCCACAGGAAGATGTGTAGGGGCCACCGCTCCTTCTGTGCAAGGCCAAGGGCCCCAGGCTCTGTGTTGCCACCAAGCCGGCTGAGCTTCTTGTGCTGCCCGGACCTGGTCCTGAGACTCTCGGGGACCCCTCAGTGAGAGGCTGCATCACTGCAGGAGGAGGATTTGGCTCTATCTCCAAGGAACGCTGAGCAGCACAAACAATCTCTGTCCTCATCCCTTGGGGGACTCTGAGATGAGGCAGAGTCTGGGAACGCTCTTCTCACTGATCCTGCTCAGCCTGGGGCTGGGCCCTGAGCAGCTCTCATTTCATGATGAACAGGTTCTGAGAGGGCCTCACCCCACAAGGCATCCATGGCACCGTCAGACATGCACCGAGATGGCAGGCGACCCCACACCTCCTTGGGAGGCAGGCCCTGCGGCATGGCTGCCAACCACAGTGCCAACTGTCAGGAGGCGAGGTTGTGGGGCAGGCAGAGGTGGCACCGGATCCCCCAAAACTCAAGCATCCGCAGGTCCCTTAAGAACATACCGCCCGGCCAGGCACCATGGCTCACACCTGTAATCCCAGCACTTTGGGAGGCTGAGGTGGGAGGATCACGAGGTCAAGGGATCAAGACCATCCTGCACAACATGGTGAAACCCCATCTCTACTAAAAATACAAAAATTAGGTGGGTGTGGTAGCACATGCCTGTAGTCCCAGCTACTGGGGAGGCAGAGGCAGGAGAATCACTTGAACCCAGGAGGCAGAGGATGCAGTGAGCCAAGATCGTGCCACTGCACTCCAGGCTGGAGATGGAGCAAGACTGCGCCTTGAAAACAAAAACACACCAAAAAAAATTACCACCATGTCACACCCACAGAGAGAGCTACAAGCAGAAAGAGAACATGAAGTGTTGGTGAAGACACGAGGAGACAAGAGACCTAGTATGCTGTTGGTGGGAATGTAAACCAGAATGCTCTGAGCAAAACAGTTTGGCAATTCCTTGGAACCCTAAAGACAGAGTTCCAGTGGCCCTGCTGCCCCTCTCTTAGGCACAGACATCTGTCCACATGGAAACTTGCAGAGAGGCCCAGGACCACACTCACAACTCACAATAGCCAAAGCTGACTCAGCCCACATGCCCGTCAGCTGAGGAATGGATAAAGGAGATCTGGCGTTATGTTACAATGGAGTATCGTTCAGCCTTTAAAAGGATGGAAGGATTACTTGATCTATGCTACGATGTGGATGCACCTTGAAAACCCTAAGAAATGAAAGCAGCAAGGCACTCAAGGCTACACGGTGCATGGTTCCATTTATAGCGAATGCACAGAGGGACCAAATCCATACAGACAGAAAGATAAGCAACTGCCCAAGGCTTGGGGAAGGGTTATGGGGTAGGGGGTTTCTTTTTGGGGTGACAAAATGTTCTGGAATTGTATGTGGGGGTAGCCGCACAACTCTATGCCTATATGAAATCCACTAAACCGTACACTTATAATAGGTGAGTTTTATGCCATGTAATTATATCCCAATACAAATCAAAAGGAACAAGCTAGAGAATGGCGTGTGTGCAAGGGTTGGGGGAGAAATGTGGAGTGTGTGGCATGGCATCCTAATCCTGGCCCTGGCGGATGGGTAGAAGGCAGAGCGGCCCCTGGAGCTGCAGGCACGTGGGCAGGAGGAAGCCATGGAGACTTTGAGTTCATCCACCCAGTCCTCGCTGGGACACCCTGAACGTGAGACAGGGTCCCTGCCTGAGCACCTGAGGACCACATCCACACCCTTTGAGAACAGGCGGGGGCACCTCCCTCTCAGCAGCCTCCAGCCTATAATTTTCAAAGAAGGAACAAACTCCTTAGCCACCCCCACCCAGCTGCTTCCAAATGGGGAACTACTGCTTCGAGTTTGTGGCTTTCTTGGTTCTCTTCCTTTTAAATTTTTATTGAAATCGTTTTTCCCCAAGAACAGTTTAGTAAGACTTGGTGAATTGAGATTCAATTCAGTACCTTCTGTATATTTTCTTCACAGAAGAAAATCACTGCCAATTAAGGGGACAAAGACATCTCTTCCACTTAAAGTTGCACCTTTCCCCGAGCTGGGAGTGTGCAGGGTGAGCCTCCTGGGAGCAGCTGGTGTCTGCCTTGTGGGAGCACCGGCGCAGACAGAAGCAGGCCAGGCCCTGGAATTGGTCCACCAAGGAACAGCCCAGAATCTTCAGGGTGGGACAGGACCCGGGAGCTGTGCCCGTGACCAGTCCACCCCAGTCCTTCCATGAAGACACCCACTTCCTGTGACTCCTCCAGGTCCTGTCGTTCACTGGCTCTGTGGCCTGGGAGAAGGATGCTGCATTTGATGGAGAAGTTAGCTTGGCATGGGCTTGTAGCTTCCCGCTCTGCAAGCCTCATTTTTACTGTCATTCACACCAGTGAGTTGGGACTGGTGGGCTCTGAGGTCCACTCCTCCCTGTTGAAGAAGACCCGTGCTTCAACGATCAATAATCCACAGGGCACCGTTAGAAATGGTCTCCAGGAAGCAGAAGGAATAGACACAGACATATTTGTTGTATGACACAGTGGTCCCATTGGCTTTTTGTGAGTTCCTGCTCTTTCGTGGAAGGCTCCGCCCCAGAGGCCCCACTCCTTTCCCTGAGGGCCCAGGTCGGTCCCCAATGACCCGTGTCCAGATGCTTCTTGACTCCCACCTTACTTCTATTGGTTTGCTTCAAAAAAGTTTTTTATTTTAAAATAGTTGAAGATATTCCAAAAAATTCCAAAAGAGCCCAGAGAGGTGCTGGGAACTCATCTCCAGTTACCCCTGAAGGGACACCTCAGATCACGATGCCACAGCGTCATGGTGCATAACCAGGAACTACACACGTGGCTTGGACTTCTCCAGTTTCCACTTAGCGTCCTTTTTCAGTCCCAGGAACCCATCCAGAATTCCACGTGGCATCAAGTGGTCACATCTCCTTGGGCTCCTCTTGGCTGTGATGGTTTCTCAGGCTCTCTCTGTGGCTGATGACCTTGACGGGTCTACGAAGGACTGGTCAGGGATTGCATACGACGCTCCTCTTCATTGATTGATTGGTCTGAAGCATGTCCTGTGATGAGACTGGCCTTCTGTGTTTTGGGGGATGCCCACAGAGGGGAAGTATCCTCCTCACACAGGGTACCCAGGGCACCTGCTCTCAACAAGACCCCTCCCTGCTGAAGCTGACCCTGAATAGTATTTGCCGGGATGTTTGCCTGGTGCTGTCACTGGGAAGGCAGTCCTGCTCCTTTCCAGAATCTTTGGAAGCAGGTCAATAAGCACAATATGCATTCTTGGAGGGGGAGGAGTACTCATTTAAAAAAAAAAAAAAACTCTTCAAAACTTCTCCGTTTGGCAGCTGGAGCAGGCAGGAGGGAGCAGGACTGGCTAGTGTAAGGGGGTAATTCTCCACAATACAGTAGATGGGCAACAGGGCACTATTTTTCCTTTCCTTAACACCTACCTTCAATGTTCCAAACGTTTCTGGGCTTTGGAAACATACAGGGCGCTGTGGGGAGAAGCAGGGTGAAGGGCCCTAAGCTGCCCAGGCTCCATCTAGAGGGCAGAGGGCCTGTGCTGTCAGGGATTCCCAGCCCAGGGAGCTCGGGAAGGCAGGAGGGGAGCCTTCTTGGAGATTTGTTCTCAGGGACATTCAGATGCATCTTCTCCTGAATATGGCAACATATTCTGTTCTTTGCAAAGACAAGAGATCAAGGGGCCTGGGTTCGAGGTCCCTCGGAGCTGGTGTCAAGCCCTCTGTGACTGGGGTTCTGTGTTGACCCAACTCCTGACCTTTGGGTAGGATAAAACTTCCTACCTTGGGAAGGAAGTACCTTGGGCCTCTTTCTCACCATCCTAACCTCCCGCTCGCTGATAAGGTATGACTTCCACCAGGAAGAGAAAATTGATGTTAGGTGGGATGCGAGATTTCAGTTCAGATGTGAAAATGGCCTCGTTATCCCTAAACTCTCCTCTACTTCCAGGTTCCCTGGTGGTTCTGCCCTTGAGAGAAAGGGAAAGTGTCTCCCAAAGCAGATAGACTTCCATCCCTTTCCCCTTCACACAAGAACCTCTGACTCCCCCAACTCAGGAGCAGGCTCACTCTGTGTCCCCCTGAGTCACCACCAGGATGGTGCAGATGGCTTCCCACCGAATTTCAGAGCAGAGACCAACCCCCTCTACTCAGGGGACATGGCCGCCCCCCAGTCTCAGTCCCCAGCCCTGGCGCAGGAAGGAACACCCACTTTCTTCTGCAGTCCCTGGTTCAATTTCCCTAATGAAAACACATTAAGCCATGATTCACTTTCACGGCTTTCCCAGCCTGATGTCATTGTAATGTCCTGTCAGAGCCACTCTGCGCTCTACCTCTTGATTTAATATGATTAAAAACATCCCTCCTTTTTGGAAGGGAGCTCCAGGTTGCCTAGAGGCTTTCATCATCAGAGGCCCATTCGCATCCAGCGTGCATGCGATACTTGACTCATGGAGAAGCAGTAGCGTAGGGATGACTCACTTGGGTTGGACAGAAACCTCCAGAACCACAAGAAGGCTTTCTGAATCCCACCACGGAATCTCTGGCCACTGTCTTCCCCAGAGCTTGGAAATCAGCCCTGGTTGTCTGGGGTCCTCCCAATGCCCCATCCCCAGGACAGCAGGTCTAACTCCTGCTCCGAGATCAAGGCCCACAAAGCTTCCCCAGACAGCTCTGGGAGGTGGCCCAGAACCTGGGGTGGTCCCAGGACAGTGTAGAAGACAGCACCCAGTGGAGGCTCCTCTCAGGAGCCAAAATCGCCTCCTCCCTGCCCTAGCACAGCCAGAGGTCACACTTACAAGGAGGGGCACTCCCTGCAACTCACCCGCTGGCCTCATCGGGAGCCCCAGGATGCCCCGGGGCTCCTGGGACCATGACAGTAGTCTGGCCCAGCAGTGAGCTAAGTAAGTGAAGCCAAACTCTAACTGACCTCCTTTCCACAGAACATCTTGGGAACCGGTGGATCGGTACTTTGCAGGCCATACGTGACAAAGCACTAATCTTAATCCAAACCTGGTTAATGCCAGTGTGAGACCCCAAAATGGAGTGGCCTGACTCAGGTCACAGTGAGCTGGCCTCTGATATGGACTCAGAGTCTAGGCCTCGGGGAACCTGAGATCTCTGCTCAGGAATGAGGTCCCGACAACCCTGTAGCTGTAGGAGCAGGGACGTTAGAACCCCTGGCATGCGTCAGAACCCCGGGGACACGTTAGAACCCCGGGGACGCGTTAGAACCCCGAAGACACGTTAGAACCCCGGGGACGCGTTAGAACCCCGGGGACACGTTAGAACCCCGGGGACGCGTTAAAACACTGAGGACATACTAGAAAACTAGGGCAAAATCAGTAACTCCTGTGACCTGTAGCTTCGGGGACTACTTCCTGGGCAATCTATGAATGCCTGTGCACGGCGGGGTGTTGGGGAGGAAGGGGAAGGGAGGTGAAGGTGGCTGTGCCCTGAGGGGAGGGACATGGGGCATGCCTTGTGCCTGGTAGGTGCCAACCTGCATCTACACAGCATCACAGCCCAGCGGCACAGCAGGCCTCAGTGAACCGCATGGCCCCTTGCAGAAGATGGTAAAAACGGCATCCTGTGGTTCCGCAGACCATCTAGACACATCACCAGTTCTTATCTAAGGGTGATTTTACCCCTCAGGGGACATTTGGCAATATCTGGAGACATATTTGGTTGTCACTATTCAGATTTGCTACTGGCATTTAGTGATAGAAACCAGGGATGCTTCCACATATCCTGCAGTGTAGACAGACCCTGCCACAAAGATCAGAGGGCCGAGGCTGGGAAACCTGATGGCACGGGCACCACTTGCTCCTCCCAGGCCCAGTAAGGGAGGAATGATGGTCTCATCTCCAAGAGGAAAGAGGCTTGCAGGCCCTGCAGCTCTCCATGGCTGACCTACAGCTGCTCCCAAAACAGCATGGCATGGGGGTGACACGAGACGGCTTTGGCGCTTGGCACTGCAACCCGCCAGCTGCGTAAGCATGACTAATCTGTGTAACCACCCTGTGCTTCGGTTTTCCCACCTGTACACCTGCCACCGAGTGGCAGGGGTGTGCGGGAGACTAGACGGTGCATATTTTAAGTCTGGTTCTTTGTGAGTGCTCACGGGAGCACCCAGCACTCCTCCACTCCCATCCCCTTTCCCCAGGAACTCTGGAGCACAGAGTCTGCAGCAACTTTGGGGCACGGGGGATGCTGCTCGACAGCCTTCGCAGGTGCTTGGAGGAGACTGAAGGATAGCAACGGCGCTGGCGTTCTGGTTGCCTGGGCAACATGCCCGCGAGCATTCCGGAGGAGTGAAGTGGTGACAAGCAGTGGGTGGGCAGGATGGTGGGTGGCAGTGTTCTCAGTCCCTGGGAGGGGAAACCTGGCTCTGTGTCTTAGCTGAGCCCCTGCTGCTGGGCCCCAGTCCCCTGTCCCTACTGCAAGGCAATTCCACAGGAGGACAGAGGGGCAGCCATTCCACACTAGCTGCCTCATGAAGGGCCCCACAGGTCCCCTTGGTTCAGCCTGCTCCTCTCTCACCCCACATCACATCTGTGCTCTCTGGGCAGCACTCAGGATGTGAGCAGTGCAGCCTCAGCTGCCGGGCAGCCTTGCCAAGTACCCCAGGCCACCTCCTGTGCTTCCCCTGCATGTATGGACAAAGTTCCCAGATTAGGCCCCCACACGAAATACCCCATCCCAGCGTCAAGCACTAGCTCTTCTCCAGCTCCCCCTGAGCAAAGGGGCACACTGGCAAAAGACATGAATGGGGCAGGAAGAGAACTCACTGGCTGGGAACCTCATCCCCTGGGGGTCAGCTCAAAGCGAGGCAGCTCAGAAGAGCTCGGGGAGGGCAAAGTCTATTGTGCAAAGCCAAGGAGAGGTTCTCAGCCTGGGCTTCACATGAGGATCCTCTGGGATCAGGGAGGAGGGAGTTCAGAAAATGCTGAGGCCCAGGCCTCAGGCAGATCCACTCACGGGCGCCTGCGGGAGCGAGGCCCAGCATTGGTATGTTATGGAAGCCCCCAGAGTACATCCCAGGTTAAGAGCTGAGGAGTGCCCCCAGGGCCTCCCTCAAACCTGGTTCCATCCTACTTTATGTCTATTTCAACAGGAGATACAGGATGTGGGCAGTGGGCAAGGATGCCACAGGCCGGCCCGGTGATGAGGATCCTTCAATACCAAAGAAGGAGGTGGATCAGGAGAACACAGCTGCCCTGGCACCACGTGACACAGCCCCTTCCACAGCTCAGGGCCCCTCAGCCAGAGCTGGCAGGCCAGGAAGACGCTCAGGGGAGAGCTCTACACAATCGTGCAAAGACACAAGCGCCATCACACAGATGCATATTTAACTAGAGAAAACCAAACTGAAGAGGATGGCGCGCAGAGAGAAAAGACAGCGTAGGATACTAAAATAATACCCCACAGGGATTTAGCCACAGCGACATGCCAGGCACTGAGCTAAGCATCTTAACAGGAATTGTCTCATGCCGTTCTCACAGTAACCCTAGGGGAAGAGTTGGCATTGACTCTCTTCTTGCAGAAGAAGGAAAAACACAGAAATAGTAGCTGTGTCTTTCTCTGGAATGAAGTCTCTTAAAAATACAACTGAAAGAAGGTGGGGCTCAGGGAGGGAAGTATTCGGCTGCAGGGAGATGCCGGTTCTAGGAAGGATGTGTCCCTCCAAAGGCTGCAGATTTTCAAGACGGCTCCAGCATCTCTCCTGCACTGGGCAAATGCATTCCTCACAGAGAGCATTCTGCAGATCGCCGTTTCCCAGTGACAGCGCTATAGCTCATTCTTGACGGTCTTGTCCCTGAAAAGGGAACTGAGAGGAATAAATGTCAGGTTATCACCAGCTTCCAAAACACTCAACTGCAGCCCCTCTGTCTTCATAGGAAATATCTATTTTGGTTTCGTTGCAATTGTTATGTTGGTATTTACGAAACTCGGTATGCATGCCAGGAGCTTTTGAAGCCAACCAAGAAGGATGGGAGGAGAACAGCAAAGGCTCTGCCTCCGGAAACAAGTGCGTGGCTGTTCCGTGGGTTTCTAGAATTTGAAGACAGGAAAAGGATGGCATTGGTGGAGGTGGGCAGGGTGCAGCGTGGGGCCAGGAGAGCAAGATGGTCAAGAAGAAGCTTGAGGTTAGGTGGGTTTGGGCAGAGCATCAGCTTCTCAGTGGGCTCACTCACCATGCACCCTGGGGTGAGCCCCTTCACCTCACTGGGCCCCAGGCTGGGTGTGACGATGACCACATGCTACCCTTGTTAGGAGTGAGAAGGAGGTTCTGGACTGTGGCCACAGGAGGCCATGCCCCCAGGGCAGCAGTGTGCCCTGTTACGGAGGGGACACACAGCCGCAAGTGCACAGGGGAGCCAGGAACAAGGCAGAGGCCAGGGTCTGGGACCCCTTAGCTGTCTGCAACCCGCCCAAGCCACTCCTCTGACCTGCAGAAACACCCTCGGACCATCCTTAGTACAAGCTACAGCCAAGGGCTTCCGTTCCAGGGCACCACTGAGAGGGGCTCAGTGTGGCTAAGGCACCTTGGGTTCTGGCACATCAGAGGGCACACAATGAGGAGGACAGAATCAGGAGTTTCAGAACTCAGAGCCATGGCCAGGGGTAGGCCTTATGCAAGAGCTGAAATTACAGAAGGACCTACAGCAGCTCAGAATTTCCTGGCAGGCACCCATGTGTGTGACCGTCACGCAGAGGAAGGATGACCACTCCTCAGGTGGCCAGGGGAGGAGGCCCTGCGGTTGACTGAGGGTGGGAGAGGGCCAGTGACATTGAAGGCTCCTCTGAGTCTGTGATCACTGGATTTCAGGGAAAGGGGGAAGGCCGGCCTGGCCTCACACAACTGAAGGTGTACAATGGCCCACCTAAGGTGATGTGGATACCTCAGAAGTCCTCAAACCGCCTTCTCCATATCCTGCTGTGAACACCACCAGCCTTAGTCCTTTATACCTGAGTGCGAATGACGCCTTTGCAGGGGACCAAGGTCTATGACATGAAGGCTCATTTGGTGGCCTCCAGGGAACATGTGACTCCTGAGAATAAGCACAGCCCCAGAGGCTCTCAGGGGGCAGGGGCGTGGCAGCAACGTGTCCTCCAGCTTCAGGCCCCTTGGCAGCCCATCTAGTATTCCACATCCATGGTGACGAGCAAAGAACGTAGTGATGGGGAAACATGCTGGCCTAGCCAGAGGACGTGAGATCATCCGCACAAATCACTCAATGGAGGCTATGGTTCTGTCTCATCTTCAGCTACAGAAAGTTTCCATTTTCTCATCAGGAGAGGAAATGAAAAGAAGCGAGGCTCTGCTGCCTCAAAGGAGATGCCACGATGACCGCACAGCGGAGTCTCCTCCCGGCTGTCCGCCACCACCCCACGCTGGTGCAGAGTGAATCCGGCTGGAGGAAAAGAGCACGGAACGCTGACTCAGAGGTCCCCTTGGCTCTTACTTCTCCGGCCACTGGAACGCTGCCCTGAGGACAGGCCCAGGACCAGGCAGGTCCAGATCCAGCCCATCAGTGGCCACTGTGAGTCTTGGCCCTGCCTTTGCTGAGGTGGGTGCGCTCCATGGCTCAGCTCCTGTCCAGGTCTTCCTGGGACCATCCTGTTAGATGTGTGCACGCCCTCAGGAACAGATACGCTACTCTCCCCATGTTACCCCTGAGAGGTTGGCGTTTTGGAGATGGTGGCACACGTGCCCAAGGTCACCAGCTAGTAGGTGGCACAACACGGACCTGGCACCAGCCTGTGGGACTCAGGTGCCCATCTTGAAGCTGCACAGAGGAAGGGGAGCAAGTCCAGCCATGGTCACTCAGAAATAGAAGAGGCCTGAAAAGAGTTGTCCTGAGGTGATATCACTACAGTAACAGCCACCATCAGCATTTTCCCAGCCTCTGTTTGAACACAAACCATGACAGGGAACTCATTACCTACAGGGACCACTGAGCGAATGCTGGCCAGGGCCTCTGTTGGAAAAGCATTCTTTGTGTGAAGCCACAAATGGCTTCCTTTGATTTCTCCTGCATTCCCACTGCCAGCCCTGTGCTGTGGGCACCCAGGATGGATCTAATCCTATGCTGCACTCGCATATACAGGTCACACATGCATAATGCACACACACAGACACACACGCACAAATGCAGGCATGCACAGAACATAGGTGCACACATATAGCCACATACAAACTAATACAGTCAGGCACACACACACAGAATACAGGCACACATCTGTACATGCAACCTGAGCGATACATGCATATTCAGAAAACACAGGCACACAGACACACATGCACGCACAAACTAACATACACACACAGACACAGGTGCACACACACAACACACCACGTGTGCATACAGAGAAAGTATGCACACATACACGCACATGTGCACATGCAGAGACACACGTGCACACAGAATATGCATGCATGCACACACAGTCATATTCACACACAGAACGCAGGTGCATGCACACACAAACACACCATGCATGCACAGCCAGTACACAGATGCACATGCACACCCAACAGTCACCGGCTGCAGTTTCCAAGTCCTTGCAAGGTTCCCTCTGCAGCCCAGCTGTGAAATCCCACCACCCTGGCCACCCCTGGGCATGAGCTTTCTCCCTGGGTTCCCAAGTGGAGTGTCTAGAGCAGACACAGCCTGGCATACAGCTGCCCTGGCGGCTGCCCGTCAGCGTGGGGATGAAGCACTGTGGGTTGGGTAATTCTTTCCCAAAGGGACACAGCAGAGTCAGGGCAGCCAGGCAGTCCAGGGACAGGGCTCCCCTGGGGCTAGAACTTCCAACTCCCCCTAATGAGCTCATCCCATCCAGAAGCTGTTCCTGAGAAGGTGTCAGGAGGACACTTGCTAAAATATCTGGGATGCGTAGCAGCCTTTCCAGGAAGCCCTGGCGTTTCTGAGCAGTGGCTCTGACTTGAAGGGGAGCAAAAAACACTGTTTCCTGGGAAAGCCTACGTTTCTGAATGACCACGAGCCAGCACTGCCTGGGCCAGGAGCCTCCCTGCCCCCACCCTCATCCCAAAACCCCTGTGTCTCACGTTCTGGTTGGCTTTTTATAGGAGCCACTCCCTGACCACCTGCTGGCTGCTTCCAAGGAGAGATGGGTCTCAGACACACAGAATTCTCCACTCAAGATATGGCTTACTGTGATTATCTAGAAGTTCTCCCCCCAGACACAAATGGCCGTGGAGTTACTGATGAACCCCCCAGTACGAGACAACTGAGAGTGGGCGCAGCAATGTCATCCCATAGGATCGTGCTCCTGTCTCCCTGAGGCTCTGCTAGGGGATGACTTGGGTCTCCTCAAGTTCATATGTGGGAGCTCTAGACCCTGGTGTGACTGCATTTGGAGACAGGGTCTTTACAGAGGTAATTAAGTGAATACAAGGGTATTAGGGTGGGCCCTGATCCAATACAGTCTTAAAAGAAGAGATGAGAACAGACACACAGAGCCAAGACCACGTGAAGATACAGGGGAAAGACAGCATCTACAGGCCCCGGAGAGGCTTCAGCAGGAACCAGCCCGGCAGGCACCTTGATTCTGGACTTCGCCTTCGAAACTACGAGGAAACACATTTCTCTTCTTTAAACTACCCAGTCTGTGGTACTTTCTTGCAGCAGCCAGGCCAGCCCGAACCAGGCTCCTTCCTCCTCCCTGGTTCCCACTCTCCATCTCCACTCTCCCGTGCAGCCTCATGGCTCGAGGTACTGTGTTTGCAGGGGACACTCACAAGCATGGGCCCACCTTGGTCTCACCTGGCCTGGCCAGCTGCAGCCTCCTGACCCTCATGGGCAGCTCACAGCGGAAACTCAGCATGGGCCCCACAAAACCTTGGACCACTTCTACACAGTGTGCTCACCGCGGTGCCCAAATGCCACCACTGCTCACCATGGAGTGCAGCAGGAAGCCTCCAGACATCGGAGGCCACCCTTTCCTCATGGTCCCAAAACACTTGCTCACAGGCTCTGCTCATCCTCCCTCCTGCAGCGGTCTTAGTCCCCACATGGCCACCCCCTGCAGGGAGGGTAGCATCCCTGCCTCCACCCACACAGTGCCCACAGCACCCTCCCCCAGGTTGTGACCACCAAAAATGTTCCAGACACGGCCACAGGTCCCCCGGCGGCCAAAGTACCCCCAGTGTAGAGCCTCGGGTCCATCCACTCCTCTGGTCCCATCTGACTCCCGGCCATCTCCAACCCTCCTCTGGCTTCCATCCTGTCTCCCCACAAACCAGTGTCCACTTTGCCGCCAAAGCAATGCTGAGGCTAACCCGACCATGACCTTCCTTCCTGCACAGCCTCCTCTGTTCGCTTCCACTGTGCTCACAACCTAAAGCTCCCAGGGCAGCCCCTACCCATGCTCGGCTCCCTGGGTACCTGCTGGCTGTGGGTCCTGCTCCCTGCAGCCACGTGGGGCACTGGCACTTCTCCTCCTTCACCCCAGCTGAGTGTCGTCTCCCCACCTCCACCTGCCCACCTAGGGGAGACTCCTCGCGTGACCCACGAGCTCATCTCCTTGTCAGTCTGGTCATTCCGTTTCTGACAGTTTACAGTTTCTGATGTTCCATCTGCTGTGGGCCTGGACCACTCGGGAGTTTACGCTCCGGGAGAACAAGGACGGTGTCTGTCCCCCTGACCATGGCGTCCCAAGGAGCAGAACAGGCCCAGGAAGAGGAGGCTCCCAAAGATGTTTGTTGAGACTGAATGAATGAATGGTGAGGTGACATGGCCATGCCAAGCCTCACTTTCCTTCATGTGTCAGACTAAAAATAATACCCACTGTGCAGGGCTCAGGAGCTGACAGCCAGGCCTCAGAAGCACCCACTCTGCTCAATTACAAGTTTGTAGGTGGGGGCTGGGATTATGACAGCATCTGATCGTTTAGGGGCCATCCCCACCCTGGCAGAGGAGCTGAGGGCATGAAGCAGGTGCAGACTGGCACCCGTGCCCCTGAGCTGAGCCGGTCACAATGGACTATGGGAGGCTCACCCCACCCCTCCCAGCTCTACAGGGCCCAGTGGCCACCAGGAGCAGCCCTGGAAGTGCACTGGGCAGGTGGAGGGGCAGCCCCAACGCTACCCTCCTTCGCTTGTCCCACCCCGCCTGCCTTGTGAACGAGGTCGTACTTTTCCCGGCACTGCAGTGGGCTGGAGTGTCCCCGGAAGCTTCTGTGGAAACGTAATCCCAGTGCCGCAGCACCGAGGTGGGACCTGGAAGAGGTGAGGGGCCCTGAAGGCTCTGTCCCCTTGAATGGCTGAATGCCATTATCTCCCCCGAGTGGGTTCCTGATCAAAGGACTCGTTTGGCCCCTTCCTCCCCTCCATGTGTTCTCTTGCCCTCCCGCCTTCCACCACGGGACTACACAGCAGGAAGCCACAGCGAGATGTGAGCCCCCTGACCTTGGGTGCCCCAGCCTCCAGAACTGTGAGAAATAAATCTCTGCTTTTTATAAAACACCCAGTCTCACATATACTGTTAGAGCCGCATAAAACAGGCTAAGACAGGCACTAATCAAATCTGACATGAGCTGGCAACTCTTCCTCCCTCCCGCTCCCAGTTCCCTGATGCCCAACGCACAGGCTGCCAGCCCGCGTGAGGAGGAAGGGCCATTCTGTAGCCAGCTGGGTGTGGGCTCTGGTGCCTCCAGGGAACGCTTGGAGGCTCGGTCTTAGCCCAGAAAACCTACCTTCTCCTGTTTGGGCCTCCTCCAATCCCTCTCCCCTACTCACTGCCTCCAGGAAGACTCCAGGACTCCCAGCCCCCTATGGGGTTTGTTCCTCTGAAGCCCAGAGTCCCTCTCCATCAGAACATGCTCCTGACGTCCCCAACCACGGGCTGCCTCTCCCCTCAGTCGAGTGGCCTGGTGTCTGAAGTTCTCACGGGTGCCTCCCCATGCGGGTGGGCCTTTGGATCCTGGGCAGCATGGTGTCTTCATGGGGGCTTCTCCAAGGTTTCCTCAGTTTTTCTCCATAAACTGGGAGAAAATCCGGCCCTGTCAACCTCCCTGGGCCATGGTGAGGGAAGGGTGGCTTCCAGAAAACTGTAAAGCACAGCTGAGGTGGGCATTTAGGAAGCTTCATTCTTATTTAGTATTAATTACACCGTAATAGAAATATTAACTTTCCTTATTTTTTTTATTATTATACTTTAAGTTCTAGGGTACATGTGCACAACGTGCAGGTTTGTTACCTATGTATACATGTGCCATGTTGGTGTGCTGCACCCATCAACTCGTCATTTACATTAGGTGTATCTCCTAATGCTATCCCTCGCCGCTACCCCCTCTCACAATAGGACCTGGTGTGTGATGCCCCCTTTCCTGCAGCTGGAAACCGTCACTCTCAGCAAACTATGGCAAGAACAGAAAACCAAATACCGCATGTTCTCGCTCATAGGTGGGAATTGAACAATGAGATCATTTGGACACAGGAAGGGGAAACTTTCCTTATTTTTATATGGTTATTTGATAGCCACCTAATGAAGCAGATGCAATCACAAGTGCTGGGTTCTAGAATGGGGCACACCTCGTCCCTTCCCTGTCTAGTCCCAGCACAGAGCACAGGGCTGGGCTTGGAAAAATGTGCGCTTAATGCCCATTTGTGGGCCAACAGACGGAGGGACCCAGATCGGGAGTTCACAGTCCACTGGGGGAACAGGCATTTCAGCTGACAAGATCTGGAGGGAGGACAGCAGAGTGCCAGGGTGGCTTCACCTCTGCTTGGCTGAGCCTGGAAGGCTGCTTGGAGGAAGTGATGGGTCTCCAATGCCAGGTAGGAGTTGACCCGAGAGAGGAAGCAGGGAGAGAAGAAATGGTGAGGCTTGATTTGTGGGGTCCACTAGGGAAGGCCCCATCATGGTCAGGAGGCCTGCGGAGGCCAGGCTGGGGTTGAGCTATTTTTCTCTTTTTCCAGGAAGCTCCTCCCAGCCCCCTGGGGTGGGGGATTTGGGGGCAGATGCTTCCTTGGAATCCGGCCAGTAAACCAATTACAAGTCCTCCTAACAATGAGTCCCACAGAGGCTACGTCCCTCTGCTGTACCCTCAGACCTGCCCCTCAGCCTCTCCTGCAGGCTGAGAGGCCAGAAGGGAAAGGGCTGCATGAGGGGCCCAGAGACGGAGAGAGGAGAGCAGCCCAGGGCACGGGGTCAGGAGCCAGAGAACCCTTGACAGCCCTGTCCTGGTGGCGGGAGGCAGCAGCAGGAGCCTGCCTGGCACAGTGCGTGTCTCTGTGCCTAAGTTTCCTCACCTATAAAGCCAGGCTGACTCCTAAGCCTTGAGAAGGCAGCGACAATGCAGAGATACCACATCCACGCAGGGCTGGGCGCCATACTGCCTGCCATTCCTGGGTAGAGCACAGCTGAGCAGAAGAGAAGCCCCAGGGCCACGGCCAGCCTCAGGGACACCAGGCCTGGGGCAAAGGCTGTTCTTGGCTCCCTCCAACCCCGCCCCCACCCCGCATCCCACCCACACCTTCTTCTGAGCCCTGGAGAGCCTTGTCCCTCCGCAGGTCCCCAGCACTCCTGGGTCAGGAATAGGATGGAATGGGTTTTTCTGCAGGCTCAGGAGGGAGGAGGCAGGACTCCCTGCCAGGCGGTCCTGGGTCTGCAGGTCATGGGCCCCCTCTGAGCGCCTGTTCCCCACACGTTTTCGCCACCAACCTCAAAGCCCTTGCCCTGTACCTTTCTCTCTGCCACTTGCACCTGCCCTTCTCCTCCCTTTGGGTCCCATCCCTCCTTCCCAAGCCCCCCACCCGACTCCTGGAGTCAGCTGATGGGTCACTTTTGCTATCCAATGGCAAGTGCCAGTGTCTGTCTGGGCATCCCCTGAGCTGGGAGTTAGCTCCGACTCTCCTCCAGCACCAGGGATTTTGGTCAAGAGGCAAACAGGACCCGGCGGCCCAAGCTCCTCTCTGGAGCCACTCCCAGGCCTAGCACCATTCCCGAGCCCCACTGTGCACCCAGCCCAAAGGGCCAGCCGGCGGCAGAGACACCTGTCACCTAAAGCACTGGCCCTGCTGACGACAGAAGCACAGGGCACCTTGTCCACAGCCTCCACAGACTCTATGGCCTGGAGAGGACAAAGCAGGGCAGTCAGTGTGCCCCACCTGACCCTGGCTGCCCAGCTCCAGCCAACCTGGGAGAAGGTGGCCTGGTCCCAGGAAGGCCAGGAGGGAGGGAGGACACCTGAGGGTGGCGGGACACCCCAGCCCCAGAGGCTCTTTCCCAAACAGGAGCAGAATCTGTTTCAGGAGCCTGATGGGGACTCTGGGCTCCTGGCTTCTGGTCCCAGCTTAGTCACCACCATAAGCACAATGAGCTCACGGCCATGAGTCACCCATAGTGCATCGGCCTGTGTTTCTGACCCTGAGGTTGGAATCTCGCTCAGTGGCCCTCCTCACCCCAGGCCTCAGCCTGGCACCCCTGGCTTCAGGCTTATCCGGTGACCAGACAGACACGGCCCGCCCTTCTGTGAGGCCGAGTCCACCACAGGGGATGGGAGTCAGACCCAGGCCGATGACCCAGCACACACTTGACCCCCAAGGTCCCTGCTCCCTGAATAGGAAGTCAGGTGGACTCAGGCAAAGACGCCCCTTGCTCAGGCACCAGCGGCCCAGTGGAGGCTTCCCTCCTGCCAGAAATGGTCCCAGGACCTGAGTGTGGCGAGAACTCAGGGAAGTTCTCTCTCTGTGGACCGTGTGGCCTGAGACAGCTGTTTATGCTTCGTGTCCCCCTCTGTAAAATGGACACTACGATGCCTGTCTCCGGGATTTGTGGAGAGGATCAGATGAAATAATGTCTGTCTGGATCCAGGACTCAGGCACAGTGACACCCAATAAAAGTGGGGGGTGCCGTGTTTCTCCCAGACAGGGGCAGTGCTCTGCAACCACCAGCCAAGAGGCGCAGAAAGCAGCCGCGACGTCCCCCTCTCCCGTGCTGCAGCCGTCTCCAAGCACCCCTGGTGACAGCTCCTGGTTGTAGCTCCACGAGGAAGAGAAGGCGCAGCTGTGGGGGCTGCCGGTGGCTACTCCACAGGCTCCCATCCTTGAAACAAGAAAACAAGAGGTCACACAAGTAGCTGAAGGTGGGGAAAGGCTGGATTTTGCAGACCCAGCTCAGCATCTAGGACCTCTCGGTGGCAGCAGGGTGGGCAGCGGCCCTGCCTCGGAAACAGGCCCTGGTGGCAGTGAAGGAGCCAGTGGGGCTGACTTCAGAGCCCACAAACCTCCTGGAGGGTCTGGATGCGCGCAGCCCCTCCTCGGGCCTCCTGGGGGGTAAGGGGCATTTCCTGGCCCTGGGCAGTGGTGTCGCCCCATGCTCCACGCTACCCCTCCAGGGCACGCACAGAGTCTTGTCTTTGTCAGCGAGTGGGAAATGCATCCATCGTTGGCCAGGTGTACACCAAGTTCCTACAGGACCAGGAGGTAGGGAGGCTGGGGGGTCTCAACTGGGGGCAGTGATGAAATGTGGATGTTGCCCCAGGCCAGGCAGCCTGGACAAGGGACAGTCACCCCTTTTCTTGTTGGAAGGAAAGCAAGAGAACCAGCCTCTCCCCGGACCTGTCCCCTCCAGGCTCTTGTCCCCTCCACTGCTGTGCACCTACAAGAGGGCATGGCCTTGGTGGGGCTGTTTCTCAGCGGCCAGGATTTCTCTGCCTCTCCTGAATGTTTTCCCAGGCTCAGCTGTGCTGGGAGCTTGACAGCTTGAAAGTGGTTCATGCTCGTGCTCATGCCGGATGCTCATGACTCCTGGGAGCAACAGTCAATCCCGAAAGCTGTGTTTCAAGGCGGAGGAAACGGACGCTTCAAGTCCAGTATCTTGTCTTGGTGCTTCTCATCCAGGGAGCTGAAACCAAGCCCAGGCCTTCCAGGCGCCCCCATCCTGCACCTTGTCCGGCCTTCACCTGCCACCACTTCCAGCCAGGGCCCCCGGGGCCATTGGTTCAGAGGCTTCTGGCCCCTCTGCCGTGTGCATGATCCTGCCAGGAATGCCTCCCGCCTCCACCTTCCTGGGTCTTGTGTTTCTGCCCTCTGCCTGCTCCTGGGTGGGCTGTGCGAGGCTCCACTCTCCTTGCCAATAAATCAGAAAATAGGTACTTTAGGTGCAACAAATTGCTTGTTCAGTTGTTAATCGGGCAACCCTTCGGCAAGGGAAAACAACTGAACCACCTTAATCAACTGAATTCATACCAGGCGCATCGCTCTGATTTATCAGTGATTGTCTCTGAAACCTCTTTTGGGGCGAGGACGCCAGTGTGTTTCTCTCTCTCCCTACAGTCTGTCAGGGACCAGTTCTGGACACCCATTCCCTCTACACGACCTCAAGAACTGAAGACCGAAGCCGCAGGCCATGGTCCCCTAGGAACCCCTAGGAACTCCACAGGTGAGTGAGGGGGGCAGGCGGGGGTCTCAGACTCGGCCTGAGCACGTATGTGAGAGGCTTTCTTCCCACCAGTGGGTACTGGACGGGCACCTGCTCTGAGGGAGCAGCGCTGGGTGGTTCACCAGATGCCTCCCTGCCTCAGTTTCCCCACCTGTAGAAGGGAGATAATGGGCTCCGCGTCCTCCTGTGAACTTCCCAAGTTAATATAATTTGAGTATGGGGTCATCGCCATGGCAAGGAAAACAAGAAGGGCATCAGGATCCTTTCTTTCTTTCTTTTTTTTCTCTTTTTTGAGACGGAGTCTCACTCTGTCACCTAGGCTGGAGTGCAGTGGCACGATCTCAGCTCACTGCAACCTCTGCCTCCCGGGTTCAAGCAATTCTCCTGTCTCAACCTCCTGAGTAGCTGGGATTGCAGGTGCATGCCACCACTCTCGGCTAATTTTTTTATTTTTAAATAGAGATGGGGTTTCACCATATTGGCCAGGCTGGTCTCGAACTCCTGACCTTAGGTGATCCGCCTGCCTCGGCCTCCCAAAGTGCCAGGATTACAGGCATGAGCCACCGCGCCCGGCCCCATCAGGATCCTTTCTTTTCCAGAAGTCTATTTTCAAGTTAATCACTTGTTTGTTTTTAAGTGAGAAGCTACACCTTGAATGTTTTCACTACATAAGACCGTGTTTGAATGTCAACCAGAATAGTTACGTTTCTCACAGGTTGCATTTCATTCCTGAGGACTTCAGTCTCTCTCCCTCTCTCGCTGTCTCTCTTGGATGGCACCTGCCCCGCGTGTGGTCACAGTGAGTACATGTTCCCGCTCCCCACGCACACCAATGCCCTGGGCAACGTGCCACCAACCTCCTAAGTGTCACTTCCCTCCCAAGACTACCAGGCGCTCCAAGGGACCCCCACCTCACTGGGGCCACCTCTCCGGCCTAGTCCAGCACAGCCCAGCCTCAGTTGCCCCCTTCCCCATCCTGGCTCCCCACGGCTGCATCCTCCAGCCTCAGCAGAAACGCCTCCTGCCCTGGAGGCCTTCCAGCTCACTGGGACAGGTTGGACCCCAGGGAAAGGTTCTTTGGGCCCTGCTCTTCACCAGTGGCCACTCCGAGCTGAGCCACTCCGAGCTGAGCCACTCCGAGCTCAGCTGTGCAGAGTTTGTTCATCGTTGGCCTTGTGTGTGGCCTGGTGTCTCAGTTCACCTCTGTGTCCCCAGCACCCCCCGCACAGAGGCCTGGTGGATGATGGGGGCTGAGTGAATGAATGAGTGAATGGATGGATGGATGAATGGATGGATGGAGCTGGTGCCCCTGCCCTTCCTTGACACCTCCCTGGGCTGACGCCCTAGCACAGAGCTCTCGTTCTTCTCAGAGTGACAGGGACGTTCACTCTATGATTCAGTTCGGCCCTGAACAGCTGTGGCTCGAGTCATCACAATCCAGGTGCCAATGTCCTATTTTCCTAAAGCAGCCGTAACTACCAGAGGGCAGAACCTTCCACTGTCCTCCCCTGAAACTCCTGTTCCTTCTCTGTCTTATCTGGTCACATTTGACCTTTGCCCTCCCCATTGGACAGCAGGGGTCTTGGCCCCAGCCCAGAGGCTGCCCTCAGGCTGCCCGGACCAAGGCTTGACCTCACGCTGGGCACGACCTGAATCAGTACTTTGAGGCTGATGAGGGCGTGCCAGCATTTCTACACATTTTTGTTGTTGTTGTTGTTGTTGAGACGGAGTCTCGCTCTGTCGCCCAGGCTGGAGTGCAGTGGCCAGATCTCGGCTCACTGCAAGCTCCGCCTCCCGGGTTCACGCCATTCTCCTGCCTCAGCCTCCCAAGTAGCTGGGACTACAAGCGCCCGCCACCTCGCCCGGCTAGTTTTTTGTATTTTTAGTAGAGACGGGGTTTCACTGTGTTAGCCAGGATGGTCTCGATCTCCTGACCTCGTGATCCGCCCGTCTCGGCCTCCCAAAGTGCTGGGATTACAGGCTTGAGCCACCGCGCCCGGTCTCTACATATTTTTACGCTCGGCTTAAGGGAACGTTATCTCCAAATAACAGCTGAGGCACCAGTCACGGGAGATTGTGGAAACCCATCCACAGCTTCCCAGAATAAACTCTCCCAGGGCCTCACCACGGAGCGAGTGCCCATGGTGGCTTTCGAGAGGCGTTCAGGTCCTCAAGCCTGCATTCTGGCTGTGATCATGATTCCTAAAACTAAATTATTGTCCATGTCTATGGAATGGATTCTGTAAAGAGAAGGAAAGGAAAGAGAGAGGCAAAGGCAAACATCTTCATAGAGGAAAAGGCCTACACAGAGGTTGGAAGGAGGGATGGGGCTCCAGGTTCCCATCCCCATCCACGGTGTTGAGGACATGGCCTTGCAGGGGGTTGGTTGTGCTCTGCAGCTGGCAGAGGCAGCCCTGGTCACCTTAGGCAGGAAGTGGGCAGCCCAACCTCAGGGGCACTCCATCAGCTCTGACCTTTCTGCAGAAGTGGAGATTCCCTTTGCTTGGAGGTTGACATCCTAGAAGCAGGGCTAATAAAAGTGAGTGTATCAGAGAACAGAGGCCACACTGAGAGACTGGAGGGCATGCAGCTTTTGCAGGCTTAAGGGGACACAGGGTCAATGGGGCTCAACTTGCCCCAGAGCCAAAGGCCAGGACCACACTGGCCTCCTGACCTCAGCCAGGAAGAGCAAGACTTTCTAGAAGAAGAGCTCCATCCAAGTGAACATCTAAGTGACTCTTCCTCTTTATTTCATGGCATCGAGATCAGAACAGTACCAGTGAGAAATGAATTCCCACTGAAGGCCTCCTGCTCGGCGGAGCTCTGCGGAAGGCTGGCGTGGGTTTATGCACTCCCGCAGGATTGGTGCTACCCACAAAGACTCTGGGGTTTATCATTTTATTTACTTATTGAAGCCGAATAACTATGTATGGGGTGCTCCTTTCAGAGATGGGGTTATTCTGGGAGCCCAAAGAAACTGATGGACTTATCCACGCACTCAGGGAAGAAAGAGAACTTGAACCCAGCCGTAGCCAGGCAGAGGAAAGCGGGGCAGTCAAGGATAGGAACGTGAACCTCGAACCCAGCTCATCCCACCATGACTTCGGACTTCTGGCTGCCAGACCGAGACAACAAATGTCTGCTGCTATAAGCCACCCAATTCGTGGTATTTTTATTTTTTATTTTTTATTTTTTTTGAGATGGAGTCTCCCTCTGTCGCCCAGGCTGCAGTGCAGTGGCGTGATCTCAGCTCACTCCAAGTTCCACCTCCTGGGCTCACGCCATTCTCCTGCCTCAGCCTCCCGAGTAACTGGGACTACAGGCGCCCGCCACCATGCCCAATAATTTTTTTATCTTTTTACTAGAGATGGGGTTTCACCATGTTAGCCAGGATGGTCTCGATCTCCTGACTTCGTGATCCACCCGCCTCGGCCTCCCAAATTGCTGGGATTACAGGAGTGAGCCACCGCACCCGGCCCAATTCATGGTAATTTGTGATGACCACACCAGGAATCTAACACAGTTGTGGTTATTTGCTAAGGAGTTGCTTAGTGGAGAAGATGCTACTGGCTTCAAGGAGGAAGTGAGGATGAGGCCACATCATTTTGTCAGCAACTATCAACCATCAGCTGTCTCATGCCTGGCACATGCTAGATACCTGGGCATAACCTCCAAGGAAAAGAAATCTCTCTGCCCTCAAGCCTGCAGTTTGGATTTACCTGCAGAAAACAGGAGGTGATCCCTAAAGGAAGGGGTCCTTTCAAATTTGGGGTGCATTTGATGGCCACCCAGGTCCCTCTGTCTTCTGACACTTCCTGCCATCCCCAATCCTGACAATGGGCTACAATGACCTTGCAGAGTCCAGCCCCGCAGCCTCTGGATGACCAGATGGCACCTGACCCCACCAAGGAGGCAGAGGGGAGGCCCCGACGGTGCACCCTAACATGGTGCCAAGGAGCCTTCTCTGTGGAGCTTGCCTCTCCTTTGCCTGGGGTGGGGTCTTGGTCTTGGGCCCCGGCAATGAGCTCCTCCAGCAGCAGCTGGGAAACAAGACACTATGCTGGATGATCTGTCGATGGCATCGGATGGGATTACGGCTGCCGCCAGGCTCCAACAAATTGTGAAATACAGATTGTTAGCAGCTTGCAGACCATTTGCAAATAAACCATCACAGTCAGGCATTAAAAGACCCCTAAATAAGCATCCTCGGGAAGGCAGTGACATGGGAGCTGGTTTATATCCTTTCTATTTGACACTTGTTCCATCAAAGGGAGGCTGTGCTCAGCACCGTGGATAGGCTATGCAGGCAGCATTTAAAATGCAAAGATCTGCTGATTTTTCATACGGAATTATACAAATGGAACCGCTCTTCCATTTTATGATTGAATTAGGTAATGTATTGATGGTGCAGAAAGAACCAAGGTTATGTCCTTGTTTTCCATGATTTATGGACTTGGAGCATTTCACAGCTCCTGGTTCTGGACACAGCCACGCACCATCACTGTGTTTCTGGTGCCGAGAAAGCTGGCTTTCACACAGGCGCTGGACGCTGGACAGATCAGAGGGGGTTCGGGGCCATGACTGCACCCTCCAGAGAAGCCCTGCTGGGAGAGGAAACTCCAGCAGCAGGAGAGTGCCTTTGTTGGCGGGCCTTTTTTCCTCCTGCCTTAATGACTTATGACAAAAGGCAGAAGACAATGGCTTAGGATCAGGTCTGACTCTATCCTCTGAGGCTGCCAATGGGCCTGGCTTCTCAAGAAGGAGATCTGCTGGCTTGTTGTGGCACCTTTGACAGTTCTGGTGGAGGAGGCTGGCACAGCCAAGCGGCTGGGGGAGGTGAGGTGAGTTCAATGGAATCAACAGCAATCCCATTGCATGGAGATGGGGGGTTTTAGATCTGCTCTGCATTTACCAGCAGCCCCTAGACAGTGATACCTTTGTGCCTCAGGGTTCCCACCTGTGAAATGGATAGATGTCTGTCTGTCTTGAATGATTAAGATGTAGGTCCATTTGGAGACATGTGAGAAGCTGGAAGTGCTTGCAAAAACCTTCTTAACCCAGGATTCTACCCAGAAAAGGCCATGGCTTGAGAATGTCTAAGAAGTGGTGAGAAATAGCTCCTGGAAAGAAGGTCCCCCTGGGAATGTGCTCAAGGTACTCTCTTCCCCTCCCTCAGGTGGCCAGGCTGGCCATGAGGCCGCCCTAGACCTTGCTCCCTGGTCCTGCAGTCCGTGATGGTGATGACTCAGAAAGCAGGCACTCAGAACACTCATAAAGGCGGATGTACAGCTTCCTAGACCCAGGCGGGAGGTGAGCCTCATGGCCTCCTCCTCCCGCCTGCCCCGTGAACTCTCTAACCTGGAGATGTGCTGAGCCAGGAGCGAATGGAATGAACATGGTTTCCACCAAGCAAAATTATCAGCGTGTTAACAGCTGCCCCCCAAGCAGCTGGGGATGCATTCCCAGCCCTGCACATGCAGACAGCAGCAACATTTGCTCAGCCTGGGGGCTTCAGAGATAGGCATGAAACTAAATCTTCCCAAATCCATTGAGGTGAGTCCAGATGCACCAACCCAGAGGATCTAAAGGCTTGGCCTTTTCCAGACCATTCCTGGGGCCCTCCGCTCACTTCCCTCCTTCCTCCATCTCCTTCCTCCCCATTCTTCATACCTCCCTCTCACCCTGCCCTGTGTGCCTGTGTCTCATGAATGCCTGTGCATCTGATACTCCCTGGAAAGCCCCTTACCATGCATACTCCTCCTCAGTACCCCCTGTCCTACGCATCAGGCTTTCCTGACCTTCTCATGCTGCATCTGTGCAAGTCCCACCCTGGCCTCTCTGGGGACAGCGATGTTCTTTCCTTGCCCCCTGAGCCCCATCCCCACTCAGGAGCTGGCACACAGGGAGTGCCCTCAAATGGCTGTGGGACAGGTGAGAGGAAGGCAGTGTGACAGCTTGTTTTCAGCCAGGTGAGTCCTATGGAGATTGGAGTCAAGTATATTTGCAAGAGTCCCCAGGGGGAAATACAATGGGTACCCAGTGCAAGATGAAACATTTTCCTAAAACCCGTAGAAATTCCTTCCTACATTTCTTTGCTTTCCTGAATGTCTGAGGTCACATTTGCCTTTCCCATACATTAATGTCCCACTGGACCCACTGAAATGGATGGACAGGCTCAAGGGTCCTCAGAGTTGGGTCCTCAGGCCAGTGGCACCAGCGTCACCTGGAACTGGTAAGAAATGCTTACACTCAGACCTAGCCCAGACCACTGAATTGGAAACACTGAGGGTGGGCCGAGGAAGCTGTATTTTAACAAGGCTTCCAGGGATGCTGATTCTGAGCTCGGTGGGTCAAGTCAGACTATCAGCTGATCTTCTCTGGGCACTCTGGGCAGGTCCAGTGCCAGGCACATTGTCCCATGAATCATTTTACTCTTCCCATGCCCCTGAAGGATAGATGCTGCTATTAACCCCATTCTACAGATGAGAGAGTGAGGCACAGAGAAGGGGAGTACTACAGCCAAGATTACACAGCAGGTAAGAATCCAAATTTGAACCCCCACCATCTGACTCTTGCCATTAAGAGTGCTGGATCTCCGGCAAACAGGGCACTTGGAGCCTACACAGTATGTGGCTGGACTCGAGGGGGCCAAGGGCCAACTGGGGCCTGAACTGACACAGCTGGAAAACGGTGCAGCCTTACTCCTTTTGGAATAATCACAATCATTCTCATTATCATCACCATCACCATCATCGCCATCACCAACATCATCACCATCACCACCACCACCATCATCACCATCACCAACATCATCACCATCACCACCATCACCATCATCACCATCACCAACATCATCACCATCACCATCGCCATCATTACCATCACCACCATCACCATCACCATCGCCATCATTACCATCACCACCATCACCATCATCACCATCACCAACATCATCACCATCACCACCACCACCATCATCACCATCACCAACATCATCACCATCACCACCATCACCATCATCACCATCACCAACATCATCACCATCACCATCGCCATCATTACCATCATCACCATCACCATCACCAACATCATCACCATCACCATTGCCATCATTACCATCACCACCATCACCATCATTGCCATCACCAACATCATCATCACCATTGCCAGAGGCATCACCATTGCCAGAGGCATCACCATTGCCTCTCTACATCATCACCATCACCATCATTGCCATCACCAACATCATCACCATCACCATCATTACCATTACCACCATCACCATCATCGTCATCACCAGCATCATCACCATCATCACCACCATCACCATCACCACCATCACCATCACCATCATCACCATCACTATAATCATTATCATTACCACTGTCCTCATCACCAACATCATCATCACCATCATCACATTCACGTCTGAAACCCTACGAAGGGCTCGGCATAGCTCTGGTTGGCATTAGGGGTTGGAGGGAGGATACAGGAACCACAAAATGCAGTTTTGGGTAGAGATCACCACTCATGAAAGAGCACAAACCAGGCAAACTCCATGCAGGAGCCACAGAGCACAGATGGGGCCATGAAAACTCAGGGCTGGTGGAGACTTCAGCTGCCAGAAAGGGCTAATAGGGCCTCATGGCTGGGCTCAGAGAAAAGGCATTCCAGGCATAGTCTTGGGTGGAAGTGGGGCCCAAGCATGGTTGTGGGGAGGGAGATGCATGGGGGAAGGCGGTCAAGCTCCACTTGGGAATGAACAAAGCATCTCTGAGGCTTGAGAGTGGGAAGCTACTATTTTAGCAACGACAACAGCAATGATCAGGCACCCTATGAAGACCATCGATGAGCAGCGCAGCCTGCCACGTCCACACCTCCATATTTCATGGGTTCTAACATGCATGCAGCCTGCATGTTTACCAGCTCTGAAGTTGGGAAATTGGATGTGTGGCCAATTCAAGGACTGTTGGCATCCTCAATGGACCACAGTATCGGTGGTGGAGTCTGCATCTCAAGGCCTGTTGGCATCCTCAATGGACCACAGTATCGTTGGTGGAGTCTGCATCAGACTCCCTAGAGCGATCCCAGCCCTGGCACTTCCTGGATGCGTGGCCTTACTATGTTCCTCGCCCTCTCTGTGCTTCAGTTTCCTCATCTGTAAAGTGAAGATCATTATAGGATTGCTATGAGGATTGACCAGAACTCAGAGCAGCATCTGGAACTGGCAGGCTCCAGAGAAGCTTTTCCGGTGGCTGTTGTCATCCCCTTCATTTTGCAGGTGGGGAGACCAAGGCAGAGATCATGAGTGAATCATCAAGTTCATACAGCTCACCACTGTGCCCCATCAGGCCTGTCTGACCCCAAGCGTGCGGCCTTCCTGCACGTGGTCTGCCTCTCCTTTAGAGCAGAGGGGGACAAATCCAGGGTGCACTATTCTGGAGAGACCTTGATTTGTTCAGTGACTCTGACGGGAGTGAGGCTTGCTCAGAAGGAGAAGGCAAAATATTCTGCCCCCAGGCATGGCCTCTGTCTAAGCCTGTGCTCTCTGCCCCAGCTGTACCTGTCTGAACAAGGTAAGCAGAAATGTCCAGAATATGGCCAGAACCTAGCCCTTCTGCAAGCCAGAAGACAGAGCCCGAGGCACAAAAATTACCGCCTATAGGCCGTTTCCTAGAACCCTGGCTGCCTCATGGGTCTTCCCAGAGGCTTGCGCCCGGGGTGGGTGTGGCTGGCGGCCCCTGCCTCGCTCTGGCAGGCACCCAGCCTCCTTTCCTTGGCCTGGGGCTGGCAGAGGGGGACGCTGACAGTGTGGCCCAGTTGACACTCCTCTCCCTTGCAGTCTGTGGCAATTTTGCACACTGTCCGTGCTGCTGAAAACATGGGCTTCCAAAGGGCTTTACCAAACACTGCGGGCATTTAGCGGGCTGCGGGTTAACAGTGGGGCATTTCATCAAACTGTCTGAAATAACACTTGATGTTTGTCCAGTCTAGACAAAGGGATTTTGTATGAGTTTGGCTGTTTAATCTAAAAACTGCACCTGTCTCTTTGATTTATTTAACTCTTCCCCCCAGGATTTTAAACCAATAACGGGTGCTAGAGAACACTCCATTTCAAACAGAACTTGCTCAGAAGTTTATCTTTGCTATATTTCCAAATCCGCCTGAATTCGAATGCCAAAGCCCTATTATTTAGCTCATATATTGTACAGGTTATAAGACACTAAAATGTAATCTTGCACGGAAATAGTCCCTTTCTACTCTACTTCAGCCAAAAGTCCATATAAAAAACACCACTAGAAAGATGTTTGGGATGGAATCAAAGATCATAAGTAGCAATGCTACACTGAACTTCACCATTCTTACTGGAATGGAAACAAATTTTATACATTTATATATAAAAACTCTAGTGCACCTGAAAACACAGCTTTAATTCCCTTTTTCTGGGAAGTCATTTATGCCCAGCATATGTGCCAGACTCAAGGGTGGCTTTACATGAGAGGTAAGTGGACATCAGTGGCCTGGATGGTGGCCAGCTTTGTAATGGTCATTCACTCAGAAACATCAGTGGGGCAAGGTTCTGGGCACTATAGGATAGAAAAGAAAGAAAGCTGGCTGACCCACAACCCAACTCCTACCCAGCCTCTGTTTCCCATAGGAGGGTGTAACTGGGTGGAATAGTGCCTCCTGTCCACTTTGAACCTCAGATTGTGACCTTATTTTGAAAGAGGGACTTTGAAGATGTATTTAAGATGAGGTCATATTGGATCACCATCGACCCTAAATCCAATGATGAGAGGGTTAATTTTACTTGTCAACTTGACTGGGCTACAGGGTGCCCAGATGTGTGGTCAAAGATTACTCTGGGTGTGTGGGTGAGGATGTTGCTGGATAAAATTAACATTTGAATCAGTGGACTGAGTAAAGCTGATTGCTCTTTGTAATGTGGGTGGGTGTCATCCAATCAGATGAAGGCCTGGATAGAAAAGACTGACAAAGAGGGGACTCTCTCTGTCTGACTGCTTTGAGCTGGGACATCAGTCTTTTCCTGCCTTCAGACTCAAACTGAAACATCAGCTCTTCTTGAGTCTCAAGCTTGCCAGCTTCTGAACTGGAACTACAACATTAGCTCTTCTGGTTCTCAGTTCTAC
The DNA here is from genome assembly GCF_007565055.1 of Rhinopithecus roxellana. Lineage (NCBI taxonomy): Eukaryota > Metazoa > Chordata > Mammalia > Primates > Cercopithecidae > Rhinopithecus > Rhinopithecus roxellana. Next base: position 21,400,412 of record NC_044560.1, read on the forward strand.
AGTCTCAAATGAGAACTTACACCATCAGCTCTCCTGGGTCTCCAGCTGGCTGGCTGCAGATCTTGGGGCTTCTCAGACTCCCTGATCATGTGAGCCAACTCCTTGTAAGTCTCTCTCTACACACACACATACACACACACTCCCTATTAGTTCTGTTTCTCAGCAGAACCCTGATTAATACAACTGATGCCTTTATAAGAAGAGGCAAGGACACATGTGGATGGAGGAAGGCCATGTGAAGTGGAGGCAGAGATTTGAGTGATGCATCTATAGGCCAAGAAACACCAAGGACTGCCAGCAACCACCAGAAGCTGGAAGAGGCAAGGAAGGATTCTATCCTACAGATTTCAGAGGGAATATGGCCCTGCCAACACCTTGATTTTGGACATCTAATCTCCAGAACTACAAGAAAATATATTTCTCTCATTTTAAGCCACCCAGTTTGTAGTACTTTATGGCAGCCACATGAATCTAATGCAGACAGCCTGAAGTCCTCACATCACTTACGATCTGAGGCCCCTAATAAAGATTCCAGAATATAAATAACATTCATTCATTCATTCATTCATTCATCACTCAGATATTTCTTGTGTGCCTGCTATTTGTGGGTCTTTGCACTAGTAGATGGGGACATGGGACAAAACTCACTGCCCTTCTGGAGTTCAGGTCCCAGAAGAGGAGACAAGCAGGAGAGAAGCCAATGTGTAAAGTGTACAGTGGATCCCGTGGTGATGAGTACTGTCGAGAGAAATTACTACATCAGGCAGTAGACTGCCAAGTGTTAGGCTGCTGTTTGAAATCGGATGGTTCTCTTGCAAACCTGAGGAAGCTGGTAAATGCATGGCACTGAGCTGTCTCCCAGAGTCCAGGTCTTGGTCAGCAGCTTGCCCTTGGCCTTCCAGGATGAAGCAATTAAGGACACATGCATCTGACTGTGCAGTTTGAATGCATGCTATGTAGCCTTGTGCAAGTTACCGAACCGCTCTGTGAATTGGCTTTCTGAGCTGTGCAATGGGAATTAGGATAGGAGCATACCTACTGGGTTGTTATGAGGATTACATAAGATGGTTCAAATGAGATGCATCTGGCTCATGGTCCTGTTGAGTCAATAAATCTTAGTGATTATTTGTAACTGCCCAAATAGAGCAACTGACCGCAGCGGTGAACATGCTCTAAGGAGGCAAGCAGGGTCCCTACCTCCTGGTGTTCAGTCTTAGATGGTGCATTCCCTAGAGTGTGGGTGAGAGGACCTGTGATTCACTTCTAGCCAACAGGATACAGCAAAGGTGATGATGTTACTTCTGTGATAATGGTACATGAGATTGTAACATCCATCTCGCTAGGAGACTCTCCCTTGCTGACTTGTTGTGAGTTATCATTTGGAGAGGGCTGCAGGGTGAGGCACTGACAGCCAGCAGAAAACAGAGGCCCTCTGTCAGACAGCCTTCAAGGAAATGCATGCTGCTAACAACCACAAGAGCTTGGCAGTAAATCCTTCCCCAGTTGAGCCTCTGATGAGATCACAGACCCAGCCAACATCTTGGTTTCAGCCTTGCACAGGGCCTAGCTAAGCTGTGCCCAGACTCCTGACCCAGGGAACATGTGAGATAATATGTATGACTTGTGGTCATTTGTGAATGAGCAGTAGGTAACCAATAGATAGCAGTGCACACTCCTGGACCAGATTCACTCATATTTGTGATACAATTGCAAGTGCTCATTTCTACCCAACACCATTCTAACTGCTTCACAAGGATTCATTCTTCTTCAACTGCACCCAAAGGAATGCTGTGAATTTCAGGCCACAGGGAATATTCATAAGGGAGATGGTAATTCAACATAGCCCCTAGCACTGGCGAAAGGGACACCCTGCTCCATTCTTGCAGACGTGGCTTTCTCTGCTGTGTGTGGGAAATGCATCAACCCACCCCACGGGGAACTGCTGTACCCACCATCTGATAGCACCAGGGCTGATCGACACGTTTCACAAGCTACCAGGAAATGTGCTACTCATGAACATAACAAGTACTCCTCCTCACCTGATATTTATGTTTTACGAAAATTAGTGAGTTGGCATTCCAACTGGAAGCAATTGTTGGCTCCAGCACTATGGACAGAGAAACGAACTGTGTCATTTTCATCACTTATGAGATATATTTAGCCACTGATTTCTAATGACCTCAACACACAAGCACACAAGGTTTTTTTGTTTTTGTTTTTTTTGAATGCCATGCCATTTTCATTCAGAGCATTACCTGGAATATCTTCTGCCCCATATGAATACCCGCTGGCTAACTTTTTAAAAGAGTTTCTCCTGCACACCCTGGCTTTATGCCCACTGAATGGCAAGCCTTGGTTTCAGATGTTAAATTTTTTTTAATCCTTTCCCTCCTTAATCCCTTCTCTGTCATCTGCTTGGCGTCACAGAGTGGGCCAAGAAAGAGGTGGAATCCCCTCTGGAAAGAGAAGAGAAAAGCCGCTGGCCAGCTCCTGTGGAAGCCTTCCTGCATTTGAAGAGTTTATTTACTACAAATAAAAGCAATTAATCAGCCGGGCAGCTGTACACACAGGGCAGCCTCTCTACTCATGGCATCAGGGATGTGTGAAGTCAGAATCCTCAACCTTTAGGAGCCCTACAAAGCGAGAACCTGCAGACAACTGCAGCTTACCCTGACTGTCTGCTGGCAGGTCCCCTCAGCAGCATCCCAGTCACATGTCACTCACCCAGACTTACCAACCTCTGCTCATGTGAAATTCATAGCATCACATTAGAGGTATTTTGGTTAATTGCTTTTCTTTTTTTTTTTGAGATGGACTCTCACTTTTGTCGCCCAGGCTGAAGTGCAGTGGCACTATCTCAGCTCACTGCTACCTCCGCCTCCCAGGTTCAAGCGATTCTCCTGCCTCAGCCTCCCAAGTACCTGAGATTATAGGCACCCACCACCACACCGAGCTAACTTTTGTAATTTTAGTAGAGACAGGGTTTCACCACATTGACCAGGCTGGTCTCGAACTCCAGACCTCAGGTAATCCATCCACCTTGGCCTCCCAAAGTGCTGGGATTACAGGCGTGAGCCACCACGCTCGGCCATTTTATTTTCTTTTTGAAACTCTGTAGCCAACAGCATTGCACATGTTCTTCCCACTCTTGGCAAATTTGAGAATGCAATACCCTTTTTGGCATCTACAGGCTAAAAACTTCAAGTGGCTAATTGTGTGCTGCCTGTCCCCCTTGGTGCAAATACTGAGAGCAAAGATTCGTTTGGGAGTATGTTGTCCTCAAAGGCCGGATGACAGCTGAGCTGGGCACCCGACAATCCTGTCTTCCTCACTCCCATCCCCCCACCATCTCCTGATTACTTTGTGGACTGGATTTCCCAAGGAACGGCCCTTCTCTCAGTCTCACATGATTTCGAAGCTGACTTCCCAGAGTCCCTGAGGCAGCACTGATTTCAGTGTTTCTGAGAAGGGGCGGTGCAGGCGGCTTCAGACCCCCAGGAGAACGAGAGCTAGGGTCCGAGTCTAACCAAGCCAGCTGGACCGGAAGCTTCATGCTCTGGGATGCAACCAGATGCATTTCAGAAGCAGGCGGCCTCTTCTGGATTTCTTTGCCAAAGTTTGGATTCTACTGATTTGTCGTAAATAAACTCAATTTTCACTCCCTTCACACAAATCATCTTTTTTTGGAACTGGTTAAAAAAAAAATAAAGAATGCGCAAGTGCATGGAAGATGAGGAAATCGGAGGAGCGTGACTAAGACACTAGCCCCAAAAATGACACGAAGCGGCAAGGCCGGTGCACACTGGCCTCTGTAGCAACGGGCATCATGAACTCGCCAGGGATCCTCACCCAAACACACAGAGCGTCCAGGAACCAGGAAAGAGGAAGAGATGCACAAAACGAGCAGCGCGCAACCTAGAGGGAGGCGGCCCCTGCACGCGGACACAGAGCTGGGAGGAGCCCACAAGATGGGCTTCCTCCTAAACGTGGGCGTCCCAGCCCCTGCAGGAAGGCGAGCAGACTCCACGCGGCTTCTTTGCAGCTACTCCACCATACCCTCCAGAATGTCTTCCTTAGGGGGAGAGAAACCACTCACCATCTTCTCTCCTAAAATTTCCGCCCACACCATCTTCGGGGCAGGTTTAACTGGCCTGGGCTACACCATTATCAACTGTAGAATAATGTGAGGCACTTGGTCACTGGTGTAAACCAGATTGTTCAGTAAAGAACTTTGCCCAAGAGAGGTCAGACCTTTGCCCTGGGCTCCTGGAAGGCATCTCTAGGCCCCTGGCATGTCCTGCCTGATAAGAATTTCTGTCTTTGCCTGGGGGCCTTGGCCACCAGACAGTGGAGCAATGTGATTTAGGCTAGAGGCTTTGGGTCAGATGGTATCTGCTCCACCTCCCAAGGGGCAGGACACTGAGGTAGGCCATGTGGTCATTCAACCAGGTCTATGTTAAGAGGCCCCAATAATAAACGCTCGGGACACAAAGGCCAGGGGCTTCCCTGGCTGGCAACGCTCCCTGGGCACTGTCACTCACTGTTGCCGAGAAGGCAATGTATCCTGACCTCAACGGAAGAGGATGGCTGGAAGCTCCACGTGTGGGTCCTTCCTGGCCTCTGCTCTACGCGTGTCTTCCCTTGGCTGGCTTTAATCTGTGTCTTTTCCTTTTAATAAACCATTACTGTGAGTATGACAGCTTTCAGAGAGTTCTTCAAGTCCTTCTAGTGAAATATTGCAGCTGAAGGTGGTCCTGGGGACCCCCAAACACTGCAGTTGGTGTCAAAAGTGGGAGTTGTCCTGGGACCCCCAAATGCTATAGCTGGCCTCAGACATGGGGGTGGTCCTGAGGACTACTCCCTCTATCCTCACACAAGCTCACTCCCGTTGCTGGCCTGAGGAAGAGAGGAGGGCACGGGTTTTGCTCTGTTTCCCCCGACCGCCCTCCAGCCCTGATGGCTCTGACCGCTGCCCTCCTGGGCTCCACGGCAGAGGGACAGCATTCTCAAGCTTGCAGGACGACGGTTCAGCCAGCGCCTGAGACGACTCCTCCACGGCCACATGGCAACGTGACTCACGCCCTGTGCAGAATCTCTGTTTGAAAACGCTGAATGTCAAAAAGGAAGAGCAGAGGCAGGCAACAAGACAGAAATAGGCGCGTGCAGATGAAGCAAGGCTTTCGTTTGCATGGAACTTTCTGCCAGAGATTCAAAACACGAGACAAGGAGGCAGAGCAGAACGCTGCCTGCTCACTCTGCCCTGGGCCCTGATCGATCCGTCAGAGAACTGGAGCTCTGAGAGCTTCCCGCTGAACCAGAGCCCAGCAGAGGGAGGCCCCAAGACCAGCAGCTGAGAGCCACAGCACCAGCCACTCCTGAAGGCCTGGCCAGCCCCCTGGTGCCTGCCCAGCTGCTGGGGCTCAGGGGCCTCCTCATATGAAAGTCCCTCATGTCTGCCTTTATATCTCACTCCACCCTCTGTCCTTCTACTTCTGCACTGACCTCTGAACCCAAAGCAGGGGTCATTGACCTTTGTCTGAAAAGGCCCAGACAGAAAATGTGACAGGTTTTGCAGGCCATTTTCTGTCACAACCACTCAACTCTGTCCTTATGAAAATCAATGGGCATGCCCCTGTGCCAATAAAACTTTATTTGCAAAGTCAGGCAGCCAAGGGCCATGGTGCCAGTAAAACTTTGTTTACAAAGTCAGGCAGCCATAGGCCATGGTGCCAGTAAAACTTTACAAAGTCAGGCAGCCATGGGCTCTGATGCCAATAAAACTTTATTTACAAAGTCAGGCAGCCACAGACCACGATGTGCCAACCCCTGACCTAGAGAACAGCTACTAAAGCTTAACTAGAGCTCAGCGAGGACTCCTCTCCAGGGCCCTCTTCTGCCCACTGCCCTGCCCTCTTGGCCGATTTGCAGTCTCTGGAAATCGGGTGGCCAGACTTAACAAAAATACAGAATGCCCAGTAACATTTGTATTTGAAAGAAACAATCCTTTTTGTTCTTTTTCTTTTTTTTTTTTTTTTGGTGGGGGGATAAGCCTATCTCATGCAAAACCTGGAACATACTTTACTAAAATACATTTGCTTGTCTGAGATTGAAACAGAACCAAGCATCCTGTTTTCTTTTATGTGGCAGCCCTATTTGGGAGTAATGAAGTTCAGTTCATTTCATGGAGACCCTGACTTCTCGCTCCTGGTTCAGGAGTAAGGCCTCTCCTCTCCAGAGCCCATGATTCGTATAAAGCCTTGATCAGAGGACAAGAAGAGTCACATCTAAAATGCTGATAATGAATTCATTTATTCATTGACCAAGTCAGAGCCAGAGCCAGGACTCGCCCTCATCTGGCCAATTCCAGAGACACAAAGCCAGGACATGCCCTGGGAAGGCTGCCTCGCCGCATCTGTGTCCACAGCCCCAGCACACAAGCAGCCTCATGACCCCTGCCCCTCCACACCTCCAAATACAAAGTGCAGGAAGGAGTGAGTGAGTGGAGGCTCCCGAGCTGGAGCAGAGCTGCGGGGGGGGGGCGCCACACAGGGTCAGGTGTCCCCAGAGTTTTAGTAGGACTGGGTTGAAGGCCTGTCCACACCTCACCAGTTTACAATTGTCCCGACACTAATTTTGGAAACAAGCACAAGCTCTTGTTAGAAGAAAGACAGAAAGAGAACAGAGAAAGAGGGATGAAGGGCAGGGGAGGGGACGGGAAGGAGAGAAGAAATGAGAAAGCGTGAGAAGACTGGGCCGTCAGGGGCACCTCACTCATGCATCCTGTGTACTTAGGTAGCTATCTATTGGATTAGTTAGCTATTGCTGGGTAACAAACTACCCCAAACACAGTGGTGTAAACACCCCCTACCCCCTGCAACCCCACCTATGAGCTCGCAGTTCCACTGGTGCGAAGACTGGCTAGATTCTCTGCTCAGGGTCATCTCGCTGGGCTGACGTCAAGGCATGGGTGGGGCTGTGTTTCCTTCTGGAGATCTTGGGGAAGAATCTGTCTCCAAGCTTATTCAGGTTGTCAGCAGAATCCAGTTCCTTGTGGCTGTAGGACAGAAGTCCCACCTCCTTGACTGGAAGCCCTCCTTCATCTTCAAGCCAGCCACAACACTGTGTCGATCCTTTTTAAGTTTCCGATCTCTCAGGCCACCACCCTCACCCTCCTGGCCACATCTTTATCTCCTCTTCCAGCTCTGCACCCAAGGACTCCTGTGATGATACTGGACCCACTGGGAATAACTGAGGACGATCTCCCTATCGAAGTGTCAATGGATTAGAAATCTTTCCTACCTCTGCCAAGTCCCCTTTGCTGTCTGGGGTTATGTATTAAGGGGTGTGGTTTCACATCCCGCTCACAGCTCTAGGGACAGGGGTGGAATCTGCCTGGGATCCCACCTTCTCACTCACACAGCCTGGATGCACACACTGGAAGGGCAGTGGAGCACCAGGCGAACCCAGCCCCATTCCCTGGAAGTGACTTTGCAGACAGCTCAGGTGAGCAATAGAAGGGCCTCTACCCGGGGTTCTGGTCCACAGGAAACAGCTGCCTGGGAGCCTCCCGAGGACTTTATGCCAGATAGTGTGGTCCTGGGATCCCCAGGCTGATAATTTTCCCATCTATCTAGAAGCAAAACACAGGGTCTTGAAAAGAACTAGGAAATAGTCCCACGTCGTGTGGGGAAAGCAGATGCAAAACCAGTCTTCCATCACTGTAATGCACCCAAGATGAAAGCACCTGGATGTGTCTGGCTCCATATTCCTGACTGTGGCCCTTCAGGACTCCTGGCGGAATGGTGGTTTCACTTTTGTCTGATACGCTTGGCGCTCCTGCATGGCGCAGTGATTTGGGACCCAATAACTTCAGTGACATTTGGTGGCAATAAAGTCCAGCTCTACAGGGCCCAAGTGACCCCCAACCACTCCCTCCTCCTAGTCCAATGTTGAGCACTTCACAACAATCCCAGATAATAACACACACCCCAGGGAGACGCCAGGCTCCTTACGTTACATGTGTGTGTTACAACATGATTCCCAAGCAGCTCTGCGAGTCTCAAGCGTGACTGCGCCCAGGCTGACAGGAGCCCCGGGATGGTGGGTGCGGGTCTGTCTGCAGGGCCCTGAGAGATGAGGAGAACAGCGTGCCTCACAGCTCTCCTTTTTGAAAGTCTGCTCCTACGGCAGCGCCTGAGAGCAGGGGGGACGCCTGCATGCCAGGTCCCTGGCTAAACCATGACAATAAAAGCAGGCTCTGACCGGCTTCCTCGAGAAGCACCTTGTTTCCATTAATTACATTTTCTGGTTACCCAGGGATTCCATTTTGCTCAGTCTCTGGATTTACAAAAGCAGGAAAAAGAATGGGCCTATACCTTTCAGATTAAAAGCAGGGCCAACAAGGTTTCCAGGTCAATATGTTCACATTGTTTGATGAATGGGGATACGGCAGTCACAATACTGGAAAAGGTGTGAGGGGAGAAGTGCCAGAGCTGGTGGGTGCATTTGCTCCTGGTGGTGCTCAGGAAAACAGAGCTGTCTGTGGCCTGTGGTTCCATACCTTTGAGATGGAAAGGTCACAGTGCCCTGGGCCCTAAGTGGGCGGGGGATGAAGAGAGATAACGGATGCAGTGCACATGCCACAGCGTCACATTCTCCTGGCAACCTGACAATCAGCTGCCATTCTTTTTTTATGATTATTATTTTATTTTATTTACTTTTTTGAGACAGAGTCTTGCTCTGTTGCCCAGGCTGGAGTGCAGTGGCGTGATCTCAGTTCACTGCAACCTCTGCCTCCCAGGTTTAAGTGATTCTCCTGCCTCAGCCTCCCTAGTAGCTGGGTTTACAGGCATGCACCACCACACCCAGCTAATTTTTGTATTTTTAGTAGAGACGGGGTTTCTCCATGTTAGGCTGGTTTCAAACTCCTGACCTCAGGTGACCCACCCACCTCGGCCTCCCAAAGTGCTGGGATTACAGGCGTGAGCCACTGCGCCCAGCTTGCCATTCTTACTGTTACAAAGACTGTCATCAGAATGTCAGTATTATGACCATATTTACACTTTTGCTGTACTTTAGATATCAGTTTCTTCTATAAAATAAACAAAATCATTCAATACGATCCAGTGTTGTAAAGGACAATGGAAACAAATGCAGCCAAGAGTGTGATGTGGACTTATTTTTTTTAATTTTTTTTGAGATGGAGTCTCGCTCTGTTGCCCAAGCTGGAGTGCAGTGGTGTAATCACAGCTCATTGCAACTTCCGCCTCCCGGGTCCAGACAATTCTCCTGCCTCAGCCTCCCTAGTAGCTGGGATTGCAGGTGCCTGCCACCATGCCCGGCTATTGTTTGCATTTTTAGTAGAGACGGGGGTTTACCATGTTAGCCAAGCTGGTCTCAAACTTCTGACCTCAAGTGATCTTCCCACCTTGGCCTCCCAAAGAACTGAGACTACAGGCATGAGCTACCGCACCTGGCCTGTGATGCAGACTCAACACGTGTGCCTATTACCATCACCTCTGTGGAGAAATGATGAGATGACACAGGATCTCAGCTCAAATGACTTGCATGACAGCACATCCCTTAGAAGTGCCTTGAAGAGCCACAGCCATGAATATGGAGCCCAGGCACAGCCAGGTACTGTCATCTTGGGTCCGTTACAGTGATGGAAGACTTCGTTTCTGCATGCTTTCCCAAAACAGAAATGTTTGTTGTCATTTGCTCTGTTCCCTCTCCTCTGGAAGGGAAAGGGAAGAACACTCTGGAACACTCTGGAACACTGTGTTGCAGTTAATTTGCTTACTTTCACACAGTTTCCTGAGCAGGCTGCCCAGTGGGCTCTTGGGATAGGAAACTGGAGACCAATGAGGCGGGGCGATGAGACCTGCACTCGTCATGGCTTGACAACCCAACCTGGCACTAGAGTGGGGCAAGAAGGCAGTTTCCAGGGAGCCAGCAGCAGCCTAGGCAGCACGCTTCCATGCCAGCAAGAACACTGCTTCCAATGAAAAGTGACAGGCTCACAAGCCAGGTCGCCGCCAGGGAAGCTCCCAGTTCACTGTACACGGGTGGGTCACAAGTTCCTTGTCACTGTGGGTCGGCGCTGGTGTCATACTAAAAGGATCAGTGTCAGCTTGGGTATTTTTCAGTAGATCACACGGCTCAGCTCTGAGGTCCAGGAAGAGGGGAAAGGAAAAGGCACCAAGAATAAGATTCATCCCGGGGCAATTGCTTTAATCCACTCCCAAAATGGTTCATAATCCCTCTTTAGTGCAGAGCTGATAAAAAGTGCTGCTTCTCACTGAGCCTCCTCCCTGGGGATGTGTGAGGAGTAAAGACAGACCGGCTGCCTCAGGCCCAGTGCTGTGGACAAGGTACACAGGCATAGTGAGGCCTGTCTGCAAACTAGGATGAGGTGGGGAAGGAGCCTGCATTGGCTCTGTTGCTGGGCAGCCACCCGTAAATGGCAGGGGGTCACCATCCTTCCAGCCCTGTGCAGGGCCGAGTGACATCCCCATCCTTCAGATGAGAAAACTGAGGCTCAGAAAAATCATGGGAACTTCCAAAGATCACACAAGTGCTGCAGCAGTGCCCTAACCAGGCAACTGTGGATAAAGTCCAAGTGCAAGAAGTGTTGATGTCTAGGTATGTCCCTCAAAGGATCAAAAACAGGGACCAAAACAGACACCTGTACATGTATGTTCGCAGCAGCAATGTTCACAGCAGCCAAAAGGTGGAAACAGCCCAAATGTCCATCAGTGGATGAACAGGCAAACAGCACGTAGCCTATCCATAGTGTGGCACAGAATTCATCATAAAAAGGAGGGAAGTACTGATGCACGTTACAATGTGGGTGAACTAACAAACATCTTGCTAAGTGAAAGAAGCCAGGCACAAAAGGTTACATACTGTATGATGTGGTTTGGCTGTGTCCCCACCCAAATCTCACCCTGAATTGCAATAATCCCCACAATCAAGAGTGGGACCAGGTGCAGGTGATTGGATCATGGGAGCGGTTTCCCCCATGCTGTTCTTGTGATAGTGAGTTCTCATGAGATCTGATGGTTTTATAAGGGTCTGGAATTTCCCCTGCTTGCACTCACTTCATCCTGCCACCCTGTGAAGAAGGCGCCTGCTTTTCCTTTGCCTTCAGCCACGATTGTAAGTTTGCTGAGGCCTCCCCAGCCATGCAGAACAGAGAGCCAACTAAACCTCTTTCCTTTATAAATTACCCAGCCTCAGGCATTTCTTCATAGCCGTATAAGAATGTATTAATTGTATGATCTCATTTATTTAACATGTCCAAAAGAGGCCACACTGAAGACACAGGAAGTAGGTAAGTGGTTTCCAGGGGGATGGGGAGTGACTGCTAAAAGATATGGAATTTCCTTTTAGGGTGATGAAAAGGTCTTGGAACTAAAGAATGGTGATGGTTGCACAACATTGTGAATATACTAAATGTCACTAAAGTTTACACTTTAAAATAGCTAATTTTATGTTATGTGAATTTCACTTCAATTTTAAAAGCAAGCTAAAAAATGTTGGCTGAGTCTGAGTCCCTCCTGTTGGCTGAGTCTAGGTCCCTCTCATCGACTTACTCTGACTACCTCCTGTAAAATTCAAATATGTCCTGTGGCAACTGACATAAATCCTACCTGTGACTCACTGGGAACACCAGAATTCCTATATAAGAAATTGTCATGGAATTCAGTCTCTCACTGGAAATAAGGGAGGGAAAATAAAAGGCAGGCAGAGTCCGGCAAGACAGCCTGGCCTGTGAAGGCTCCACCCTGTGGACATTAACCCTGGATGTGCCCCATCTCCCAGGAAGGGGACCCCGGCTCCAGGGCATGCATAACCTGCGGAACTAGAGATGAATGAGCCTCCACACTCCCCAGGAATCCCCATCCCAGGACTGAGTCACGGGAGCCTGAGTTAGGGGCACGCTCCTCTTGGAGTCCTCAGGCACCACTCTGCTGACTTTGCATGACCTTAGGAAAGTTGCTTACTCCTCTTCTGCCTCAGTTTACCCAACTGTGAAATAAGGCTAATAATATTTCCTGACCTTGAAGGTCTGCCGAGAGATTTTGTTAATGACATTTTTAAACAGCTTTTCAGTTGATGAAGGAAAAGTGCAGACATGTATTACTGGGCATTTTAAAGAGTCAACTAATGTCTCACACCTATACCTTCACAACACACAGACACAGACACACACACACACACACGCATGCACACACAGCACTGCTCTCTAAGCTACTTTAAGAAGAGGGTTTTTACCTTTCAAATACACAGGACTGGCCCCACACAAGGAGGAAGAAAACTGCCACCCTAATGGCATTTTTTTTTTTTTTTTTTTTTTTTTTTGAGATAGAGTCTCACTCTGTCACCCAGGCTGGAGTGCAGTGGTGCGATCGCAGCTCACTGCAACCTCTGTCTCCCGGGTTCAAGCAATTCTCCTGCCTCAACCTCCGACTAGCTGGGATTACAGGCACCCGCCACCACATCTGGCTAATTTTTGTATTTTTAGTACAGGTGGGGTTTCACCATGTTGGCCAGGCTGATCTTGAACTCCTGACCTCACGTGATACTCCTGCCTCCAACTCCCAAAGTGCTAGGATTACAGGCATGAGCCACTGCACCTGGCCTCACCCTAAGGGCATTCTTTAGGGAGGAATCCAACTCCCCCAAACGTCTTCCCCTTCCCACTTGAAACCTCCACGTTCACTCAGTGCTGTGGGCTCATCACCTTGTGTTTCAGGGGCTCTTCACAAAATTCAGACCCACAGCTTGGGTGGGACGACGACTCCACCCCAAGCAGCACCTGAGTGGAGGTCCAGTTCTCTAAGGAAGGGGTCCCCAACCCTGGGTCATGGACCAGTACCAGCATCTGTTAGGAACTGACCTCACAGCAGGAGGTGAGCAGTGGGTGAGCCAGCATTGCCATCTGAGTTCCGCCTCCTGTCAGATCAGCAGTGGAAGTAGATTCTTCAAGGAGCACTAACCCGACTGTGAACCGAGTATGTGAGGGATCTAGGTTGTGCACTCCTTATGAGAATCTAATGCCTGATGATCTGTGGTGGAACAGTTTTATCCAGAAACCATCCACCCTGGAAAAATTATCTTCCATGAAACTGGTCCCCGGTGCCAAAAAGGTTGGGGACTGCTGTTGTAAGGTGAGGAGGTCCCCACGGAGTGGGCAGGGGCAGGCGGCAGGTTGGGGCTGGAAGGGTGGAGATAGGGGCCCCTCTCCGCACCCTCCCGTGATTCACGGGTCCCTCTCCGCACCCTCCCATGATTCAGGGGTCCCTCTCCACAACCCTCCGTGATTCACAGGCCCTCTCTGCACCTCTCCTGTGAGTCACGGGCCCCTCTCTGCATCCCTCACTCCCCAGGGTCTGTCATTCCCTTTCCACTTGAACGCACATGGGCAGAGAGCATGACACTTTCCCTGGGACGCTGGATGGCTCCCAGCCCCCAGGATAGAAGCGGGAGTCCTGGGGCCCACTGGTCGTTCCAGTCTCCTCCAAGCATCACCCCCCTAAACATGCACCTTCCTCTCCAGCTTCACGGAGCCAACTCCTAAGGGCTGACCCAAATACACCTGCCCCACCCTCCCCTGGGTGGGCCGGAGGAGCCTCAGTGGGCTATTTCACCGTGGTGTGCCTCCACATCCCCATCTGTGCAGCACACCCACCACCAGTGCTCAGCAAATGGCAGCCACCCCATTCCCTCTGCCTGGCTGTCCCTTCCTCCTCGGGCCCAATGGGCTTCCTTCCTCTCATCCTCTGAGAAGGGGGTCAAATGCTGCTGCCTCCAGGAAAACTTCCCCATCTCCTTTTTCCTTTTGGCTCCTGCAATTCCATTTGCTCCTCTGTCCTCTCCTCCTTGAAGTTCCTGTAGGACCAGGAGAGGGGTCTTTTCATCCCTGTGCCCAGCACAGCACCCAGCATGCGGTGGCCACTCATCCGTGTCTGCTGCGTGAAAGTGTCTGGATGTCAGGCCCATAGGCAGCCTGTGCCAGGACAAACCTCAGTGGCTGTCATACCTGTCATGCTGCCCGGCTCTCACTGTGGGCCAGCAGACCCTCGGGAGACCACTTGTGTGGCTGGTGCCACAAAACCCCAGCCCTGCACTCCCCAGGGACCGTCGGGGTGAGAGCCTGAGAAACAGATGGTGTTGGAGTGAATGCAGCAGCTCAGGTCTTCCCAGAGCATCAGGCTTCTGTGCAGAGAATCAAATTAGCCCGAAAAATGCTGAAGGAAGAAGGAACCTGGTGCTGTGAGTGCTCAAAGAGACCCTCCAGGGTAGTAATGGCCAGTAAATTAGCCCAGTACCGGGGCTTAATCAAGAGTCCCCAAAATGCCCCTAGAAGCCTGCGGAGTGTAATGCCACAGCAGCCAGGAGACCCGGACGCCTAATGGGGCCATTCCATCAACATTTTCTGGGATTTTGAAATGCAGTGTCATAAAAATAAACATGCTTACTCTTGTCTCGCATAATTGGCTCCCTAAAGAATCCTTGCCTTCTGAAAGCCACCATGTCCCTCAGCAGGAAGCACAGCTTTTTTCAGCATCTGGGTACGGTCTTGAATTTTCTCTTGACAAAAAAGAGGGGGGTGGGGGCGTCAACTGAAAACCGGCTCTCTCGTGGGGCTTCTTTTCGCATTTTACCACATTCCTTTCCAAGCCAGAGAGCACAGTCCTCAGCTGGTCCTGGGGCGGAGGCTTCTGCCACAAAGGCTGACATCGTGGTTCGGAGAGGTTCCTTGCTAACACACAAAATACAATGATCCTGCCTAGTAACTGAATCTTTTCAAAAAAAAAAATATATATATATACACACACACACACACACACACACATCGTAGCCGCATGCCTAGGAAGTCTACCGGCACCATCCGTGGGTGATTTCTTCACCCTTGCCTAAGATGGCTCTTTGCAACCATTCGGGAAATTGAATCCACAGCGGGATGCTGACTTCTGTCTGATCAGGGCTGTAGTCAGCCTGGGAGGGTGGTTACACGACTCTGTCATCGAGTCATTCAGATGCTCTGAGTAGAGGCGCTGAGTTATTCAGATGCTCCAAGTAGAGGCAAATCAGAGCCAGGCAGATGCCACCAAAGGGCAGCCCAGGAAATTAGCAAAATCGCCAGCTCTTTCCTGGGGCCATTTTTTCTTCACTGGGGTAAAGATGACACTCTGGATGGACCCCCAGCAGAATGGCACGGCCTGGGCTCCCCAGCTGATGGTGGGGATCAGCTGGTGGGAGGGAGTCCCTGCTGCAGCCTAAGCTGACTAAGGGCTGACTCTTGGGCCCAACTGCATGGACAGGCTGCTGCTGTCACCTGGGAACTGCACCACCATTGTCCCCTCTACCAGGCTCAGAACCCATGAAGTTGCAGGCATGTCCTTTCACCTCCGTACCACGGACATCCATGTGTGTTCTGTGTGGTGTCAGGCAGCAAGGAAATTGGCCCTGGATGCTGGGCTCAAATCCCATACTTGGCTGCCTGCCCCAGCCTGGTGGATGCTGTATTCCTTAAATACATCCAATCCAATGTGTTCTTCTAGACTAGGAAGAACAGGATGTAACGGTTCAGAGGCCAGATGCTGGAGCTGAGTGCCTGGGTTTGAGTGCGGGCTCTGCTATTTACTTGCTGTGTAGCCTGGGGAAATTCATTCAGGTTCTCTGTGCCCTCTCTACAAACAGGAGATCCTTAAAGTGCTCCTACCATAGCAGTGTAGGAAAGAGTTAAGATACAGCACGGGCACAGAACAGCACCTGCTACATAGTGAGTGTCATGCAACTGTCCACTGATATTTTGTACACACAGGCCTCAGTGAAGGTGTTTATGAACAGGAACCTGTGGCTATGAGCAAGTCCCGCACTCAGGCCTCCTGAAAAGGGCAGTTCTGCAGCACTAGAGTCACCCTTCTTCCATCCCATGTCCCATGCGGACAACGCCAACAGTCCATAGGCACTTTTCTCCCTCCAAATCCCCAGAAGAACTCAGAATCCTTCTCTACAGAGCTCGAAGGAGCAACTACCAAAGAGTCCACACCGGTTGCCAGAGTTGACATCTTTTCCCCACCCCTAGGTCTGGGGAGTCTCTGCCCCCGACACCAGCTAACAACTTAGCAGCTGACTACAAAGACCCTCTGGGGCCAGTTGGGCCGAGACCCTCATCCACACTCACGGGGCCAGCACAAGAGGGATACCAGGAGCTCCTCCGGGGCCACCCTCCTCCCACCTGCAGCCTGAATTTGAGCTGCCTGGGCGCCATGGGTTTGTTGTCACTGACCCCAGGATGGGGAATGTTCTCTTCATTTCTCCCTCTTCTGCATTCGGGTTCTTCCAAGTCTGTGGCTGGTGCCAACGATCTCCATCATGGAATTCCTGGAATCCATGGCCTGCTTGAGGGCTGCCCCTTCTGGGAGTGGCAGCATCCAGCACCCAAGACCCGTGCTTTCTCGGGTGCTGTCCACAGCTCTGACCTGTGCCTACGACCCCTGGCACTGCCTTGTCCATCAAAAATGACGCCTGGCTGGATGCAGAGGCTCATGCCTGGAATCCCAGCACTCTGGGAGGCTGAGGCGGGATGATCACTTGAGCTCAGGCATTCGAGACGAGCCTGGGTAACATAGCAAGACCCAATCTATTTAAAGCATAAAAAATAAAATAAAATAAAAACAAAATGATGCCCTTCAGCCCTCACTCCATGACGATGGTTTCCCCAAACTGGCCCCACTGCCCCCCTGGGAAGGAGGAAGCACAGCTGCCTCCCTTACATTCCCTAGAAGGCCCCTGAAGCCCACACTTTCCACGTGCAGGGGAGTAGGCACAGTCTGGGTCCTTTGAGAGACCACTGACCCTCTTCCCTCCACCTCCAGGCATCTGGTCAGACAGGAGTCCTTCTAATGAGTCAAAATGTTCCCCCTTATACCAGGGCAGAATGGAAGAGCCTGTTCTCCTCTATCGAACCAAAACACATCCCCGTGGCACTCGACGCTCAATAAATGCTTGTTGAAAGAGAAATGTTCGAATCAACAATGGCTTATGTGTAGGGAGTTCTCTTTAGAACAAAAGGAAGGAGGCTATCCCACCCCAGAGCTGGACTGCGGGCGCCTAGCCCTGCACCCATCTAATGACACATCAGGGGTTTCTCATGGCCCCACCGAGCATTGACGTCTGTGGTTATAAAGTATAAAGTAGAGGGAAGAGAAATGAAAACAACATCCACCAAGACACGTGCACACGAAGTTCACGGCACCGCTGTTCCCCCAGCCCCAAGATCCAGCAACCCAACCGTGCATCAACAGATGAATGGGCAAGCAAACGGTGGGATGCCCAAACATCGGGATACCATTCAGGAACAAAAAGGGAATGAAGTGGCAAGCTACCGCATAGACACATCTCAGAACACGACACTAAAGAGGCCAGACAAAAATGACCACACACCGGATGATTCCATTTACAGGAATAGCAACGATGGGCAAATCCATCAGAGCCCAGAGAAGTGGTCGTCAAAGGCTGGAGGCAGGAACAGGGATTGCTACAAACAGCAAAAGGGATCTTATCAGGGGCGAGGCAACCATGCTGAAACTGGACCACGGCAATAGTTGTGCAACTCAGCCAATATCCTAAAAATCAATGAACCAGACACTTTAAATGGGTAAATTTCATTGCATGTGAATTGTACTTCAAAAAAAAAATGCACGCACACACACACGCACACACATACACAAATATATACATAAAGGGTAATTCCTTTTACCCAGACTTCTTAAGCTAAACCCAACTTTCTCAATGTGATCATTCATTGATTTCCACAGCTTTTAATTTCAAGAAAGCTCTCAATAGAGGCCTCCTTGGATTTGGTGACATATTTATTTTTAATGACTAAATAGATTGAATAGCAGTATCTGTGTCACAGATAGGTTTTCATCTCCCCATGGCGTTTCGTTAATTCTTTGCTGCAAAATCATTTGTTATTTGACCATAAACCTTTTACTTAAAATCATGGGTGCCAGAGAGACTTGTGATTTCAGAGTCAGCTGAACACATGGCTAAATCCATAAAGTGCTGACTTGGCATCGCAGCAGCTGGGTCCTTCTTGCTTTCTTTTTTGTTGTTGTTGTTTTAAAATTTTGTTTTGTGTTTCCCAAAAAGGCAATCTGTAACTTAATAAAGCGAGTAAGAAGTAGATTTTGTATAAGACAAGAAAGCCACAGAGGTCAGCATAAGGAGCATGAATGGACTTTCGAATTCTGGAAACCTGAGTTCAAATCCCACCTCTCCCATGAGCTAGCTGTGTGACCTTGAGCAAATTACCTAACCTCTCTGTGCTCCAGTTTTCTCCTATGTGAATGGGAGCAATAATACCTGCCTTGCAGGGCCACCATGAGGATTATGAGGGTGGAGTGGGACAATGCAGAATGGCTGGACAGTTTAGCACTGTTGGATCACTTAGCACAAAGCCTGGGTTAGGAAAAGGGCTAGCAGTATTACAGTATTAGTTCCAGCACCTCCCATCTGGATGTGAAAGCAGAGAGAAAGAGTATCGGGTGTAGGTCGTGACATCTCAGAAGTTCACAGCCAAATCTGAGACAGAGCTTCCCATTGTATCTCCCAGTTTCATTCAATAAGCCCTGAGACAGCACCCCCCACACCCCAGTTCTTTTATCATAAAGCCCCAAATGAGGTGATAACAGCAAAGCCACAAACCAGTGTCTGCCTTCTCAAACTTGAGGCTCATGTCTCCCTGATCTAGAAACAGGAAACCAGCTGTTTTTGTGTTTGACCTAAAACCCTCAGAGTATGGTCTTGAAGCCTATAAGCCAGGGTAGAAGAGTGAGGCTGACCCCCAAAAGCTGCTCTGTTTTCAGAGCTGACCTAATTGATGTAAAGATGTGGACAGATCTTCTTATCCAATAATTATGCACGAAGTCATTTATTACTGTCACCGATGATGGATCTCATAACATTAGCAACACCACACGTTCATATGCTGCTGAATTTTTCGTTCTAAAATGTGTGGCAGAGACACGACCGAGCAAATTTTGTAAAGCAATCTTTTTCACCCGTTTCCCCATTTCCACATTACCTTTGACTGCTGTTAAATAGAAATACGTGACCCCTAAAAAAGCAAAATACTCACATACACACACGTGTGCGCACGCTCGCCAGTCAGATCAGTTAGGCACTAATCTCTGACAGATTAGTAGAGAATGTTAGTCTGTTTCTTTTAATTAAACCTTTTATTTTAACTGTGGAATTACAGGCATTGTTAAGACATAATACAGAGAGATCCCGTGTACCCCTCACCAAGATTCCCCCAGTGGTAACATTTGCAAAATGACAGTACAGTAATATAACAGGATTATGACATGGATATCGTCAACATAGACAACGTTTCCATCACAACAAGGAGGCCTGATGTTATCCTCTTGTAACCACACCCTTCTCCCTTCTGTTCCCCACCCCTTCTTTGACCCCTGATAAACTACTTCGAGTATTGTACCATGTCTATAATTTTGTCATTTTGATGCAGGGCAGGCATGCCCCAAAGTGGGGCTTAGACCATGAGGGTTTTTGGCTTTGCCTAGAAAAGAATTCAAGAGCAAGCCAGTGATAGAAGAAAAACAGCTTTAGTGAGGAGGTGTTCCAGCTCTGGTGGTGTTACCAGGCCGGCAATGTGACAGCTCGGTGACTGGCCCTGCAGAGCAAGGCTGCCCCATAGGCAGTGTGCTGAGAGTAGCAGCTCAGGGCAGCTTTGCAGTTGTATTTATACCTACTTTTAATTCCATGGAGATTAAGGGGCGGCTTATGTAGAAATTTCCAGGGAATGGGTAGTGATTTTGGGTCATCAGGTCATCGCCATGGAAAGGGCAGTAACTCCTGGGTGTTGCACTGGCAGTGGTCAACTGACATGGCATCCTGATGGGCATGTCTTATGGGATGGTGCTTCCATCCTGTCCCTGCTTTAGTTAGTCCTCAATTTGGTCCACAGTCTGAGTCCCACCTCCAGAGTCGAGTCCCACCTCCCACCTCAATTTCAATGCTATGAAATCATTATACAGTAAATAACCTTTTGGGATTGACCCAGGAGTAGCCAGTCCCCCTCTCTCCTCCTGGTGCCTGATCTTACCCAGCTCCGAGGTGGATGTACTTGGGGATACCCCCTAGGGGCCACGGGAGATCTGACATGGACACCCTCCAGCCTGACTCTCTATTCAAGGCAGATTAACTAAGAGTTAATCTGAATTATGTAACCACCACCACTCCCTACACCAAGGCCTCATGACTCACCAGCCCCTTTCAATTCCTGGAAGGGGTCTCAGAGGAAGAAAGAATGGAGTCGACCATCCACGTTTGCCTGTTCTAGCCCCAGAAAGCCCCTGCCCCTGTGTCCTCCTTGTGTCTGATTGGCACCAGGCAGGAGAAACCCTCTCAAGCCAGACTTCAAACATAAAATCTAGATCAAGGATATATTTGGCTTTCCAAGTTAATCTTTACATCAATTTGGTCTCTACTGACTTGTAACCCTTTGAAGAAAACTTGGCAACTACGTATTTAAAACAGATGACTCTTACATAACCCCAGAGAGGAGCCCCTGGGCTCCTGAAGGCTCAGCTGTTTGCGTTCCAGTCAGGGTTTTGTGTTTACCTACTTCATTGTAACCCAGGGTCACGCTCCAAGCACCCTGTGGCTTTCCCACAAAAAGCTCAGGGAAATGCAGAACCCAGAAGCACACAGGGCCCCACCTGCCAGACACCCTGTTTGTGTGTGGGTCAGAGGGACTGGGGCCGCGGAAGTGGAGACAGGGTTGGGGTCCAGAAGCACCTCCAGCGACCCCCTCCCCCAACCGGGCCGCTAGAAAGACACAGATGCATGCCTCCGGGAAGCTGGTGCTGCGGCCTCCAGGGACCCAGAGACAGCTGTCTCCGGCAGGCATGGGGCTGTCTCCATTCCTGAGCTGTGCTGCCCTGCTCCCCTCTCCAATGCATGGAAGAAAAGGAAGCAGGTGATCAAAGTAAATAAACAACAGGGACAGACCCAGACCGGGAGGAGTCTGCCATCAGCTCCTCCACTTGGACAGTGGATTCCCAAGGTAGGAGTGAGCGTGAAAGGGGGGTATGTACCAATGTTGCCCAAAGATTTGAGCTGCCTCCTAAATTTGCAATTTAGTCAAGCATGATCGTCCCTGAGGAGCAGCACAGCCACTGACACTAGATGGATTCCAGTTGCAATCAATTTAGTAGCAGCAGCTGGAAATCGGCGTGAGCCAGGATTCACCGGGAGTGCAATGTTTGTGGACAGAACATTTGACTTCATCCACCAAAGCTGGGCTGCACAGCCCCAGCTGCCGGGGGACTCTACAGAGAGGACGGTGACAGCCAAGCCAATGGATCCCTGCCATGAGGCCCAGACATGGTACAGCACGCACTGAGAGGGCTTGGGGAACTGTGAATTATGTCATCACACACACCCAGGGCCTCCCAAACAAAAGGGGCCCCAGAACCTTAGAGCGGGAGAACAGATGGGATGGCCGCAGGGACATGGGCTGGGAATGAGCTCGTGGCACTCTGCTAGGGCTCACAGGCCTGAGCACAACCCAGCAAACATATTAGGTGAACGCTCAGAGCTCCTGAGGAAGCCACAGCATCTGAGGTCTGCAGCCTGGGAAGCGACTCACAAGCAGGAAGCCAATTCTAAACTCTGGGCTGCTTGCTGAGTACGCACCCACTTCACGGGTGAGCTCTGGGCTGCTTGCTGAGTACGCACCCCCTTCACGGGTGAGCTCTGGCAGGGCTTGTCAAGCCACTGGGTCTCCTTCCATGGCTCCCTCTCTCGGAGCTGATGGAAAGTATCTTTGGAGCTTTGCTACAACTATTAAATACCACTGCAAAAAAACACAAAAGCAGTTCAATAAGTCTCAATCTGCTTCTCCCTCTTGGGGGGGAAAAAAGCTCCACATACAGCTCAGTTCCAACGCAGAAGTAAATAACCAAGCCCAGACTTCGCCTCAGGGGCCAGAGCTAAGAAAGCCCACCTAACCCCCACCCCCCGCCCAGCAAGTTAGACTGCACCTCTCCCATGGTGCAGGCCAGGCCTTCTGCCACCCCAGCTGGAGGCTCAGTGTGTACCTGTCCTAACCAGGCTCCAAGCTTGGCAGCAAGACACCTAGTGCTCACCTGGGGAGCCATGGAGCGGCTTGCAAGCAAAGATGAAGGGCTGTTTTGAAAGAACAAGTCCATTTCCAGACCTTGAACTTGCAACCCTTTGGCTCTGAGTCCCCAGGTGCCCATTGTGATGCGAAACCACCCAGACCCTCTGGGCACAGGCCTCCTTCTCTGGCCAGGAGACAGCAGTAACAAGACAGCTCTCCCATCAGGATCCCAAATAGGTGACATCTCATCCTTAAAGGCACACTTACAGAAAATCTCCTGTGCTAACATCGAGGGGGGAAAAACAAAAGGTCAAACTTCAAAAGAACCAACAGAACTGTTTCCTAAAGCAAAATTCCAAGATCCGGCTGGAGGATACCTGATAGGAATTGTTTCAGTAAATTTCAAACCAAAAGAGAGGTTTCTTTCCAAGATATTTGCTCTCCTCTCCCTTTATCAAAATGTACTCATCTTTTAATCTAGCAACTTAGCACTAAAAAAAAAAATGTCTGTTCAAATAAGTTGCCATCAAGAATCAAGTGGCAGATGGCAGCTCAGGAAGCAGGTCAGAGCTGAAGACCAGCCACTGGCCAGGGTGGGGACCCGTCTGGTCATTCACAAGGCTTGGAGGTCTTGCTGAGACCTGGGACAGTCCGGGGCAGAGCAGGGGATGGATGGCAGGCCTGCAGGGCACCTGGATCAGGGTCATTCCTACAAAGCTGTCCTCGCTCCCAGAACAGTCCAAGCCTAAACCTTATCTAGCCCAAGCACACTTATCGATTCAGGCCCGGCCAATATCCAACACCCAACACAATCGGTTCCATGATTAACCTTTGAAGCCCATAGCAAGATCCGCCACTGCGAGAAGGGAAGCTAATAATAACATCTGACAATGTTCACTAGATGTGTTACACGGGATTCACCTCTGGGTGCAGAATCGGCTCATAAATCAAGGGTCGCTAGAAAACACTTGGCGTCCCCGAACCCTTCCGATTTCTCAAAATCAGGACACGCACTAGATCCTCCCTCCCTTCGCCTCACTCCCCGCGCAGCTTTATCCAGGAGTGGGGGCGGCTCAAGCAGCCGGCTAACAACTACTGGCCTTTTCGTCCCCAACGCGGGAGCGCAGTGCATCCCAGTGGACAAACTCGAGAACCGCACGCTGCTCTCCGCCTCCACCTCTGTCCTCCCGGCTCGCGGTTCCAACCCGGGACCCAAAGGCACGAGCTCCGTGAATGCCCGGCAGGAGGGCGAGGGCTCAGAGGCAGCCTGCCCAGCAAAAAGGACAGCTGTGCTCTGGTGGGCCCTGGGCCACCCCAGGCTGAAGCTGGAGAAGCCCAAGAACCCCGGCGGGCCGGCAAAGTTTGCCGAGAAGGGTCTTTCTGGACACCCCCACCGCGGGCTCTAGGCTCGAACCCCCTGTTCCATCTGGCCCTGGAGTCCCAGACACAGACAAGCCCCGGGCGCGCCGGCGGGCGTGTGTGCGTGTGTGTGTTTACAGGGGGGTGGCCGCCGGCGCTCCCCAAGAGCCCCAGCTCTCCCGCCCCAGCTGCGGGCGCCCGTCGAGCCCGGGGTCACCCGCAAACAGCTGGGTCGGCAGCTGGAAGCCTGGGAGGCCCCTGGGAGGCCCCTGCTCAGCCCCGGGGCCCCGAGAAAGAAGGGCGGGCGGAGTGGCTCTTCGGCTCTGGTTTCCTCCAACTCCGCCAGCGAAGCTCTCGCTGGGAGCCCGGAGCTTTAGCTTTCCCCAGCAGCCCCGGCCCCCGCGCCGCCGCGCCCAGCAGCCCGCGCCTCGCCCCGGGCCCCGGGGAGGAGGCGCGCCGGGGCAGCCGGCCAGGACACTGCGCTGCTGGCGCCTGGAGCTGCGGGCGCGCCCGGCCGGCCCCACTGCCAGGGTTGCTGGGGCGGGCGTCGCTGCCCGGACCCTGGACGCGCGGAACCCTGGAGACCTGGCCGCTCCCCGCCGGGGCCGCGGCGCTCCAGGCTCCGGGATCAGGGCGGGCGCCCCTATCCGGTTCCCGGTGCACCCCGTTGCCCGCTTGCGGGAAGCGAAGAGGGGTCCCTTGATTTGCAACAGAGAGGAAAGCGCCGCTTCCGCCCAGCCCGGCACCCACGCGCCACACGCACCCGGCGCCGGCCGGGTCGCTCACCTGAGTCCTAAAAGCTGTTGAATCCACATGGTCACGTTTCGGGGAGCGGGGCCTCAGACCTGGCTCGCCCGGGCCATCTGCGCGGCGCCCGCGCCCGCTCGCTTCCGTCCCGCGGCGCCGGTCTCCGGCTCTCGGTCCGCCGCCTCCCGCCGCCAGCCGGCCGCGGGGCGCACAGCGAGTCAGAGCGCGGCCGCGCGGGACTCCATGCCGGCCGGCGCGCCGCCGCCGTTGGGGCGCATGGCTCAGGCGGGGCGGCCCGCGGGGGCGCACATCCTTCGGCCGGGGCGCGGGGCGCGGGGCTCGCGGCCCCCTCCGCGGGCTGCACAGCGAAGGCGGCGGAGAGGCGGGGCGTGTTCCGGCGCTGTCGCCGCGCAGCCAGGGGCTGGGGAGCCGCGGCTTCGCCCTCCGGGGCGGTGAAGAGGGAGGCCGGCGGCGCTGCCGCTCACGGTGCGTGTCTCGCGGCGCGCGGCTCTTGCCTCCAGCCGGAGCTCCACGCCGATGGGGCGGCGCTGATTAGGATTTGGAGCGACGCGACGCGGGCGGACGCGGGTCCCCTCCGCGTTTCCGGGTTTGGGGGCTCTGCCAGAGGTTCCGCCGCCGATCGGCGCCACTCAAGTTGCCCGGGGGCTCCGTCTGAGCGCTCGCTCTGCAGACGGCCGCGGCCCGGAGGCTGGCAGGAGGCGGGCACGGGAGGCGCGCGGGGCGAGGGCGCCGTGGAGCGCGGGGCGTGGGGACGCGCGGCGGCGGCGCCGCGCGGAGGAGGCGCGCGGGGATCCCGGGGCCCCGCCGCCCGCGCCCACCGCGCCCGCCGCAGAGCCGCCCGCGCTGCTCGGCCGCCTCGCTCTTCGCGTCTGCCTCTCAGCGCGCTCGCCCCCGCCTCCCGGAGCCGGTCCCAACTCCGCCCGCCCGGCCCGGCTCACGTCACCCGCCTTCCCCGCCCCTCGAACGGGAGCTCGAGTCCCCGACCCGGCCCCGGCTCCTGCTCGCCGTCCCACCTTGCGGGGGCCGGGGTCGCCGCGGGGAGAGCGGGTCGGAGGGCTGTGCCCAGCGAGGGCGACAGCGAAGGCGGGGGCTTCTTCAGCCCCCTTCCCCATCCCCGGTCGCGTCCCGGTCCCTACCTTGCGAAAGGCTCGAGAGAGGCCGCAGGCTCCGATTGGACCGCCGGGCGCCGCCGGATGGTGTTGCCAGGGTAACCGGATGGCATGCGAAGCCGTTAGAGGTTCCGACCGGGTTACGGGGGCGCCCAGTGGACCTGGAGAGCTACTTTGGGGAGGGGGCGGCCCCGAGGAAGAACTGGGTGGGGGCGCATGGAGCAGGGGCCGTGCGAAAAGTTTCCTGGGGCGGAGCTGCGCCACGCGGGCCGCGCAGGAGCGTCTGTCCGAGAGTCCCCTGCGAGGGACTCCTCTGCTCGGCTGCGCGGGCTTCTGCGTTGATGAAGTCACCGCGTTCCGGGTCGGAGCTTCAGCGCTTCTGCCCGGAACCCAGTGAAGCCCAGTCCTATGCCCCTGATTACCCAACGGTCTCTCATCGCCCAGCGCAGCTGCTGCCTGGCCAGGCCCTTGCTCCGGAGGAGTCACTGGAAAGTTCCAGGGAATCTGGGCCTCCCAGACTTTCCACCGGCGTTTCACTGCTCCCTCCCCATGCCAGGACTCCTCTGTGCCTACCTGGTTAGTCTGTATTTGCAAAAAAACAAAAACAAAAACAAACACACACACACACACACAAAGGGGGGGGCACTTAAAGGAGGACAGACACTGGGTGAGGACCTTTCCCTGAGAGAAGTGACATGGGGCGGAATCCTCCACAGACCCGCTGACGCTTTGAGAAACCACGACAAAGCCCTGCTTTTAATCCTCCATAGGCTGAGGGCAGTGCCAAATCCAGGCCTTGGAAAGGACGCTGGTGCCACCCTTCATCTGGGAAAGGTGCAAGGGGCGGGGGATACCAAGCCGTCTTCGCTCTGCGCTCTATGCAGGTGCTTGACCCAGGCCAGCTCTGGAATCGCCCCAGGCCATGCGAGAGCCGTGGGAGGGAGGTGGGGGGCGGGGACGGGAAGCACTTCACAGGTGAGGCCTCCCTGGGAGGGTTAACCAGTGAGGGGGTGGAGGGGCAGAGCCTGGAGGACCATGGCTTGGGGCTCAGTCCCCCAGGAGGACCATGGCTTGGGGCTCAGTCCCCCAGGAGGACCATGGCTTGGGGCTCAGTCCCCCAGGAGGACCATGGCTTGGGGCTCAGTCCCCCAGGAGGACCATGGCTTGGGGCTCAGTCCCCCAGGAGGACCATGGCTTGGGGCTCAGTCCCCCAGGAGGACCATGGCTTGGGGCTCAGTCCCCCAGGAGGACCATGGCTTGGGGCTCAGTCCCCCAGGAGGACCATGGCTTGGGGCTCAGTCCCCCAGGAGGACCATGGCTTGGGGCTCAGTCCCCCAGGAGGACCATGGCTTGGGGCTCAGTCTCCCAGGAGGACCATGGCTTGGGGCTCAGTCTCCCAGGAGGACCATGGCTTGGGGCTTAAGTCCCCCAAGCAGCCCTTTCACCCCCAGGCCTCCAGGATCTTTGCCAAGGGCCTTGAGGAGCCAGGCACAGGATTGGACTCTGCCCAGGCAGGAGGACGAAGACAGTGACTTCCCCACGAAGACTCCCGGGAGAGGGCCAGAGGCAGCGAGGTGTGGTGGCAGGAGCGCCAGCCTTGCCGTGGGTAGACCAGGGGCCAGCGCTTGCTAAGTCGGGTCCTGGCCGAGTTGTCTGGCCTCCCGACCCTCGGTCTCCTGTAAGATGTGGGCCACAGCCCCTGCCCGGGGAGGTGTTGGCAGGGCCCCGGGAGGCCTCGCGCCCGGTGTGGCTACGCTCATCTGTGAGCCGGCCCGAGGATCAGAGAGGCAGCAGGGTGACTCAGCAGCTTCCCTGCCGGGCTGCCCCTGGGTCATCGTCCCCTAGAACCTCTCCCTGAGGGGTGTGAGGGAGCGGATCCCATGAAGAGGCGGAGGAGACAGGGAGGTCCTGGAACCAGCGGCGCCCATGGCGGCGGGCGGGGAAGGAGGCGCCCGCAGTGCTGCCACCTAGCGGGAGGAGGTGGCGGTGCTGCCCCGGGGAGGCCCTTCCTGCAACCCGACCGCACCTGGAGGAGGCCGGCTTCGCAGACCCGAGCCAGGACGGCAGGGAGGGACTCCGGACCGGACCGTATCGGCTCCAGGAACCCCTTGGGCAGCCTTGTGGACACCTGCTAACCTCTCTCAGAATGCCTTCTAAATGCATAGATGAAAAAGCCCAGGATTATTAGGAAACCAATTATATGCATATGCATTATCAACAGAGTAATAAAAACAAAGTTCTGACATAGCCATACATATTTTTTATTAATACACTTAGTAAGCAATTGACAGATCTTAAATTACCTTCCTTTTGAAGTCCAGATATGCAGCAATAATATTCTGAGGTATCTGCAGCCATGGCAATGTGATATGAAAATGCCTGTGGTTTCTAAGTTTGACGGTCACAGGCACCGTGGCTCTGCCACCTACATTTATAATGACAGGAAATGCCAAGTTTCAGTTAGGGTTAAATAAAGATGCCAGTTTTCCCCATCGGAGTGGAAAGACCCTTTGAATTCTATCCAGGTACCCTGGGAATCTCCGGGCAAAGAAAATAATACAAGGAAGTGTTTCCTGAAAACCGAGATGGGAACAAGCCCTGCAGAAGCCTCGAGGCGAAGTCAGAACCTAAAGACCGCAGCTGCTGCCCCCAGTGAGTGAGGGCCTCTTCCATCTCTGGGGAGGGAGGATGCCCTCTGCCCCCACCCAGGCTCAAAAGCATTATTTGGCACTAGGGTACACTGATTTCCTTTTTCTCTAGCGTAACCTCTCTCCAAAAAGAGCAATCCATCTATTATTATTTATTATTATTATTATTATTATTATTTTTGAGATGGAGTCTTGCTCTGTCACCTGGGCTGGAGTGCAATAGCATGATCTCAGCTCACTGTAACCTCTGCCTCCCAGGTTCAAGCGATTCTCCTGTCTCAGCCTCCTGAGTAGCTGGGATTACAGGCGTGCACCACCACGCCCGGCTAATTTTTGCATTTTTAATAGAAACGGGTTTTCACCATGTTGGTCAGGCAGGTCTCAAACTCCTGACCTCAGGTGATCCACCCACCTTGGCCTCCCAAAGTACTGGGATTATAGGACTGAGCCACCGCGGCCGGCCTATTATTATTTTGATGAGAATATCATTGTCTTTTTTACAGACTGTAAAACAAAAAAGCCTTAACTTGTATTTCAGCATTTCTAGAACTGGTTTTCTATACTTTGATGGCTCTCACATTTCTGACTGGTTCGGTTTTCTTCCCTTGGGGATTGGGAAGCTGTGTGTATGTCACTCCCACTCAGCACACACACACACACACACACACACACACGCACACGCCTCCCAGCTTCGACAGATACAAAAGGGAACTGTTCAGATGTCCGTGCTGTTGAAAGTTCTTCTGGTCACCCTGCTCATTCTGGCCCCTTCTCCCTGCTGGGGGAAGTCCACAGCCTGGAACCCTGGGGAACCCCTGCGGTCTCCTCACCTAGTCCCCTCCCCTATTTTCCCAACAAAGGAGCCAGCAGGCCCCTGCAGGAGGTCCTCTTTGAAGCTCTCTGAGGCCATTTATCTAATGGCCTTCACAGACTTGACTATTTTTAAAACCCATCCAAAGCCAAATTGAGCTGCCATTGTTCATTTTTCTCCCAAGGAGGTAAATGTGTCTTAACCATGACATTTGATTAAGTAGCTAAGTTTGTGATTTTAAATGGAAGGGAAAATGCTGATTAAAATTATTATAAGTTTCTTGAAAGCATTCACAGGAGTATCTTCCCTGACTCTCCTATCTGCCTTGCTACCCCTCCCAGTAAAACTTGCAGGAAGCTCATGGTTGTCGGGGGCAGGGGGAATGATGTAAAGTCACTTTTCCTTCTCAAGGAGGTTATATGCTGGAGATTTGGGGTTTTCTCCCCCGGCACCTGAGTTGTTTCCTGGGTGAGGCTGCACACAGCTGCACTGCATGTACCAGCTGAGTGCAAGGCAGAGACCAAGCCTTGGGGCAGAGGTGGGAGCCAAGGAGTTGTACTCCCACCAGCAAAACGACTCACAGGACAATCATCCTGCAGCCCAGTAGCAGCCAGGCAAGAGAAAATGCCAGGCCTGAACTGTCAAAGTGTACCTGTGCATCAGAGAGAGGAAGAGCAGATTCCTGGGCTTGCTCTGAGCAAGTGATAGCCTCCTGGTGCAGAAGGAAAGAAGGCCGTGTAAGAATTTGATCTGGCCCAGGATAGAGAAAAACTCTCATCTCAAGGCTTTTATGGATCTTCTGTGTCGATAGGTTTGCCTCTTTTCTTTAGATGGAAAGGGGTGAAGAGAAGGTTAATCTAAATTGCAAAGTAAAGTGACAGGATTTGAAAGCAGTTCCCTGGCATTGCTGGGATTGGAAGGTCTGGAGTGGCAAATTAGAGAGAAGAGGGGAGTCCAAGAGTGGGGTCCACACCAGGGAAGCCCCAAAGGGGAGGGCCAGGGGGCTAAGGTGACCAGTGAAACCCTTATGCTTTCTCATAACTGTGACTGGGACAAGAATCTCAGGTTTCAATGTTGCAGCTCTGTCCCCTTTTAGAAAACCTCCACGGAGGTCAGGCTTGTGCTGCAGGTGTGTGGAGGAGTGATGGAAGGGGTGTCTCTACTGTGGGGCAACCAGAGGGGTAGGCCATAGTGGCCAGAGGAGCAAGAGGAAGAACTGGGACCCCCTGACTAACTTAGAAAGAGACTTAGGAAATAGGACCTTCCTTTCTCATATTATAGAGGATTCTGGGCCTTGCATGGGGGACAAGAGGAGTAAATGCAGAAATTCACACAGTCCTCAGGATGGGACTAGAGATAAATAGTTTGGATTTAAGGGAAGGGGGAATTGGGGACATGAAAGAGTCAGGCAGTTGATTTCACATAACATTGAGAGATAACATCGCTGGCTCTGAAAGTCTGGTTTCACTAGTAGGAGATGTGTGTGCACACACTCATCTTGTTGACTGAGCCTTGAGTAGAGGAGATGGGAGAATGTACTCATCTTGTTGACTGAGCCCTCAGTATGGGAAGTGAGAGTATGTACTCATCTTGTTGACTGAGTCCTGAGGAGAGGAGGTGAGAGTGTTTACTCGTCTTGTTGACTGAGCCCTGAGTAGAGGAGGTGAGAGTTTGTACTCATCTTGTTGACTGAACTCTGAGTATGGGAGATGGGAGTATGTACTCATCTTGTTGACTGAGCCCTGAGTATAGAAGGTGAGAGTGCACTCATCTTGTTGACTGACCCCTGAGTATGGGAGGTGAGAGCTGCCCTCATCTTGTTGACTGAGCCCTGAGTAGAGGAGGTGAGAGTATGTACTCACCTTGTTGACTGAGCTCTGAGTAAAGGGGGTGAGAGCTGCACTCATTTTGTTGACTGAGCCCTGAGTATGAGAGATGAGAGCTGCACTCATCTTGTTGACTGAGCCCTGAGTAAAGGGGGTGAGAGTATGGACTCATCTTGTTGACTGAGCCTTAAGTAGGGGAGGTGAGAGTATATACTCATCTTGCTGACTGAGCCCTGAGTACAGGAGGTAAGAACATGCACTCATCGTGTTGATTGAGCCTTAAGAGGGTAAAGAAAGTGCTAGTGAGTGAGGGTCATTGGGAACAATCAGGGCCTGGGAAGAGGAGCTCCCAAAATGGATGATGTGCAAGCAGGTAGAGCTGGAGGTCTGACCTGGGAGCAGCCGAGCAGGGTCTGGAGACCATCAGCTCCACACAGAAGTGGCAAAGCTGGACAGCAGCTTTGAGCCTGGGCTATCAATGCCTCTTCCAAGTCAATTCATAAACCACATCAGCCAGCTCACACTAGATTATATTGCAACAACAAACAACCCCAAGAGTTGGCTTAACTCAACAAAGGTTGACTTCTTGTTCATGATCACAAATTCCAACAGCTGGCATTTGCCCTGCTCCATACTGTCTTCATCCTGTGACCCAACCTGAAGGAGCTGCTCTTACCTGGGACATCCCAGTCACATAGCACAGGGCAAGGAATCATGGCAGATTCATGCCATAGCCCTTGCGGCTTCTCCTGGAAAGGGGCATATGTCACCTCCACTCACATTTCATTGGCGAAGCAAGTCACAGGGCCAGGCTGATGTTGGGTGGGGAGTAAGGAAGCATAGACCTCACACAAGGAGGACAGGGGACACTGCACATACAAGTCATACAATCTTCTACACTCATGGGCACCAACAACTCAAGAAGATAATTTGTATCTTGTTTTTCTCAGGCCCCTAAACTTGATAATGTCAGAATTTGTGAGAAAGAAAAATGCATGTTTCCCATAAAGCATGCTGAGTTTGCATCCCTTCCTCTGCCTCCAAAGCTCTGATCCATGAAGTAGACACCAGAGGCGGGGGCTTGTAAATGACATTGGATTGTGGGAGTGATAGGTTCACCTCTAATTCTAAGATGGCTAGATAATGCATCTTTCAGGGTTGTGCTTCTGTCTAGAGGGGAGAGCTGTGATCGTTCCATAAAAGTCCTCAAGAGGTTGGTTAATAGGCATGTTTAATAGTACAGTAGGGTGACTATAGTCAACAATAATTTACTGTACATTTTTAAATAGCTAAAAGAAAAGCATTGGAAAGTTTCCAACATGAAGAAAAGATAAATGATCAAGGGAATGGATATTCCAATTACCCTGATTTGATCATTATGCATTATATACATGAATCAAAATATCACACATACCTCCAAAATATGTACAAATATTATGTACCAATAAAAAGTCATCACCATCATTACCATCACCATCATCATTATCTCCATCATCACCACCCTCCTCATCACCACCATCATCACCATCACTACCAGCATCACCACCATCATCACCACCACAATCAACACCACCGCCGTCATCACCACCACCATCACCACCACCACCATCACTACCAGCACCACCACCATCATCACCACCACCATCATCACCACCACCACAATCACCATCACCACCATCACCACCACCACCATCATCACCACCATCGTCACCACCACCACCACCACCATCATTAGCAGCACCACCACCATCACCACCACCACCACCATTATCATTGTCAACACCACCAGTGACCATCACATCACAACCTCCTCACCATCACAACCACCATTATCATCACTATCACTTTCACCACCATCACCATCATTATGACCACCATCACTACAACCATGACCATCACCACCTTCACCACCACCATCACTACCGTCACCACCACTACTATCATCACCACCACCAACATTATCATTGTCACCACCACCACCATCATTATCACCACCACCATGACCATCACCATCACAACCTCCTCACCATCACAACCACCATCATCATCACTATCACTGTCACCACCATCACCATCATTACGACCACCATTACTACAACCATGACCATCACCACCATCACCACCACCATCACAACCATCACCATCAGAGCCACCATCATCACCACCACCACCATCACCATCACACCATCAGCATTATTATTTTTTTAGAGTTTTGTTGGAACTCAGTATCTGCCAAGATACCCATTCTTAAAACATGAAAAAGCAGCTGACCTTCCTGTGGCCCCCTTTTTGGCCAGTCATTGCAGGACCTCATCTTCCCCAAGCAGCAGATCTGGCGGCATACAGGCCACTCACCACCAACGTAGAGGGTAATTGAGCAGAAAAGTCACTTCCTCTAGCAGTGCCCTGTCTGAGCTGCTGTCCTTGGACTTGAAGAAGCTTCTGGAACATGCTGGGAAGGGAGGAAAACATTTCACTTATTGAGTGGCCTGATGCAGAACAGATACCCACCTGGTTCACTCTAGTTTCTGCCTAAAACTTACCCTCGTCTATAAGCATCAGCCTCGGCAGGATGCATTTCACATTTGTGATCTCATTTAACCTCCACAAAGACCCAGAAGGGTTGGTAACATTAGCACACCCGGGCCTACTATTTTAAAAATTTAACACCCATGCAGCCCAGGCACTGAAGTGGAGGCCGGCCACAGACAGAGCCAGGCAATCACTGGCTTTTCCTTAGACGGAGAGATGGTTCCTAGGAGAGGAAGCTCCAGGCTGGGGTCCAGGCTATGACCCAACCGGTGTTCAGGTATTGAGTTTTGCAACATCCACCATGGCTACCTGATCAAGTGAGCATATGTCAGAGGAGCATTCAGCTGGGAAGGGCTGACAAGTGACCCAGACTTGACTTGCCCAATGCCGAGGCCTCCTTTAGTACCTCCCATGGAGGACACTTGAGACAAAGTCACAGCTCAGTCCATTTATTTCCCACACTCTGACTACACCGTGCAGGGGAGCCCCTGGCAGGCAGGATGTGTTCAAGGCAGTGGTAGCCAAATGCTACGAATTGCTGTCCTGATGGTTATTTTCCTATGTACAGTAGAGTTGATCCCTGCACAATGCTGGTCCTGAGTTTCACCTTTGATATTGTGCTGATGTGCAAATGTCCACTTTTGTTTTATTTGATGGAACATGGCTAATTGCTAAGAATGTGACATGCTGCCGCTGACCATCCAATGTTCATTCTCCTCTTCTTCCTTACTAACAAAACTGCGGTGGTGGTGGTGAGGGGTGGGAGAGGGTATAACAAATGTGCCAAGTCAAGAGTTTACGTTTGCAAACCTCTCTTATACCTAGGGTGGATCGTAACACGGTTCTGGCCAATGATGTGTAAGCAGAAGTTATTTGATGTGACTTCCGGCAAAACTCTTAAGGAGAGGACTGACCCGTTACCACATATCTTTTGCCTTCCTTGTCCTTAGTCCTGGCTGGGATGCAGATGAGATGCAAAAGGTGGAGAAGCCATGTTGTCATCATGCAGTAACAGATTTGAGGGTAGAAGCTGCACTCTGATAATATCAGGGAAAAATAATACAAGTAGTCCAGGGCCCTGAGACATCACAGATGTCCATTTGAACCCCAAATTACCTGTCTCCAGATTCGCTATCAGGCAATAAAAGGAAATCTTTCATTAGTTTAAGCTGTAGTTTGCTCCAGTTTTCTATAACTTTTGGCCAGCTATAATCCTAAATTGACAGAGGGAGCAAGTGCTTATCTGCAAAGCAGTTAAAACCCAAACACAGCCTTCATTTCTTCAGGATTCTAATTTTTCTAGGGAGCAATCTTACCTACTATTACTAAAAGTTATAATCGGCCAGGGACGGTGACTCATGCCTGTAATCGCAGCACTTTGGAAGGTCCAGGCAGGTGGGTCACCTGAGGTCAGGAGCCCAAGACCAGCCTGGCCAACATGGTGAAACCCCATCTCTATTAAAAATACAAAAATTAGCCAGGCATGATGGTGCATGTCTGCAATCCCAGCTACTCGGGAGGCTGAGGCAGGAGAATAGCTTGATCCAGGAGGCAGAGGTTGCAGTAAGCCAAGATTGCACCACTCCACTCCAGCTTGGGTGACAGAGTGAGACTCTTTCTCAGAAAAAAAAAAAAAAAAAAAAAAAAAAAAAAAGTCATAATCAAAGAGGAAAACTGAGATAAATGTAGAATCACAGGGCTACAAAGAAACATAAACATAACATGTGAGTTTTAAGCTAAACCCTCACATTATCGCTTATACATTTTTATCTACACCTGTTTCACCAAAGCTCAAAGTCATATTATTGGCTGAGATTTGCATTGGGATGGGGTGGTGAAGCTAAGAAATTCGTCATCCCTTTGTTCCGGTGCTGCTGGACTTTTCACTGAGTGAAGAAGTAAATGCTGAGTCTCCCAGGAGGCTGACTCCTCCTGGCTCTGGGTGTGTGTTCTGATGAATATTCTTAATTGTAGGCACCAACAGAAGGCTCACGAGAGGGCAACAGGGATCTCCGTGTCTGAGCAGATGTTTAGATGCTGAATCAGGCCCAAGGCTTCCCAAATGAACTCAAGGAGTTTCTTTTTCCCAAGCTATAGAAAGTGGCGATAGCAATCCAGAGTCTGCACTGGGGAGGAGCACTGCCAGGACACGTCCCTCCCTGACATTCCCCCCACCCCCAGGACATGTCCCTCCCTGCCATCCCACCCCCCTTCCCAGGACACGTCCCTCCCTGCCATCCCACCCCCCTCCCCAGGACACATCCCTCCCTGCCGTCCCACCCCCTTCCCAGGACACACAGGTCCGTGAAATCAGCATAGACACTTGTATCAAGCAAGAGGAAGCATGTTACTCAGAAGAACACAATTTTGTTGCTTGGTTTTTGTTTCTGGGTTTTGTTTTTGTTTTAGGAATTAAACAAATAATTTCAAGTTCTACCTCCACCTCCTACCAGCTGCATGATCTTAGACCAGTGACATCACCTCCCTGACAGTGATTTTCACATCCAGAGAATGGGAGGGGAAGAACCATGTCTCGGGGACCAGGCTGAGGATGAACTATGAAAACCTGTCCTATTGGGCACTCTCAAACAGCCACCATTTTTGGTATGAGGCCCACTATCAGTGAAACTGATTGAACTTGATGTACACCTGAGGACAGCCATCAAGTGTCTATTAACTTAAGTTTTATGCATTATTGCACATGCTCCTGGGTCCCAAGTATGCTTTGGTAAATTAAACACCCTTGGTCCCTGCCCTCACAGGGTTTTCGCAATATAGACAGATACGTAAGATATAAATGCACAATTGTTCATTGAAAATCTCTGAAGGTCATTGGCTGACTGTTTTCTGTGGTTCTCAGTGCCATCATCACTCTTCCAAATTCTCTCCTGTTCTCAGGGGTTAGAAACCTGCAAACTACATTCCCTAGACTTCCTTGCCTGTAAGAGCAAAAAGATCCCATGTATGACTGTGAAATGATAGTGTCTGGATCCCAGAAGATAGTAGAATCAGAATGCAGGAAAGCCTGTGCCACAGCCACACAGGTTCATGAGAATCATAACTTATTCAGTAGGAATTTAGTGAAGACTGACTGTATGACTGTACACAAGGTATTGCTAAATGCTGTGCAGGATACAGAGATGCCTGCGCCTCTAAGAAACTTGGTAGAAAAATAATGGCCTGCACATATTTGGGTTAACTTCTCTTTGAATAATGCAGTCGGCAGTTTAGACCTACTCATTCTTCAATTCATTTATTCATTCATTTAGCCAAAATTTATTCCATGATGGCTGAATCCAACAAATGAGGTATCTACTCTCATATTATTTTCTATTGTATTCCAGCGAATTTCAGCAAACATAGACCAGACAAACATCCCTTTGAAACCTGAACTTGGGGTGAGGGTCTGCTGAGATTGGGTTTTCTCCATGCCCAGATGCCTCTGATCAAATATCAAGTCCCAAAGATGCAGGTGGAAAGTTATTAAGTGTTCTGGGATTGGGATATTGGAGATATTCACGAACCCTGGCTTGAGATGGGAAGAGGGGGCAGATAGGTTTCTTTGCATAGTGTTTAGGAAGGTGATTGCCAATCTAGGAGAAGTGAGTTCCCCAGAGGGAAGGGGGCTCTTGGTCAGCAGGGTGACCCATATCTTCCGGTCTGCCTGGAGCTGTGGTCCTTGGGTTCACGGTAGCCCCCTTGCACTCAAAGCACCCTAGCTTGGACAATAAATTCTACAGTCCATTCTACAGTGAGGATTTTCGTTTCCTAGGGCTGCGGTAGGAGAAGATCGCAGACTGGGGGTGTTACATGACAGAAATTCATCTTATCCCAGTTCTGGAGCCTGAAAATCCAAATCAAGGTGCTGTCAGGGTTGGATTCTCCTTGGGCCTCTCTCCTTGACTTGCAGGTGGCTGTCTTCTGGCTGTGTCCTCATGTGTCCCCAACGTCCCCCGGTGTGTGTGTGCATCCCTTATGTCTCTTCCTCTGCTCATAAGAAACCAGCCCTATAGGACTAGGGCCACACTCCTATGACCTCATTTAACCTTAATTACCTCCTTCAGGGCCGTGTCTCCAAATACGTTCAGTGGAGGTTTGGGGCTTCAGCATAGTAGTCTTTGGAGGCCACAGTTCTGTCCAGAGCACACTGACTCTATCCACCAGGTACCGCCACACCAATGGCTTTCAGGATTAGACAGAGCCCCTCCCTGGGGATGTCAACCCACCTGGGGTGTTAAGAATGAGGAATGAAAGTCCACACATGTACACACATGTTAATAGCAGCATTATTTACAACAGTCAAGCAGTGGACACACCCAAATGCCCATCAGCGGATGATGGATCCATGCAAGGTGATTTATCCAGACAGTGGCATCATGTTCTGTGACCGGAAACAGGAGGGGAACACTGACACTTGCCACAACATGGAAAACCTTTGAAAACATATTGCAACAGATTGAATGAAAAAACAGAAGAATCCAGCCACCTCATACAATTTCTTTTTAACTTGACTTGGAAATGTTATTTTTAATCAAAATGCTATTTACATGGCGCTGAGTGTACGGACAACCTTTGAAAACATGGTGCTGAGTATAAGAACAAACAGGAAAGGCCACGTGTTGTTCATTTATAGGAAATGTCCAGACTAGGATGTTCTAAAGAGACTGAGAATGGATCAGTGGCTGCTTAAGGCGGGGGTGGTGGAAGGAGGATAGAAGAGTGATAGCTAAAGGGCACAGTTTCTTTTTGAGGTGACGGAACATTCCAAAATTGACTTTGGTGATGGTTGCACACACTGCAGATACACCAAAATTCACCACGTTAAATTGAAATGCACACTTTACACTATTGAATTATACACTTTAAATGGCTGAATTGTATAGCATATGAATTACATCTCAATAAAGCTGTTTAAAGAAATCATGCATGGGTAAAATGTCCACTCAAAGTAAGATAAACCAGTGGATTGTAATGTAATAGAGTCCAAAAAGCATGGGCACGGAATTCCCCTTACAACCCATCATTAATCAACCACCACTTATCAAAGAAACGCCCACTTGTCAAATTTCGGGGTGATGTCAAACAAGATACCCATATTACCTGAGAAGGCTAGTAAGACACTCATCTCTTTTCTAACTAATTGGAAGTTTGAGGCCAGGTTCTTTCCTATTCTTCAACCAAAACAACATATTGCAACAGATTGAATGAAAAAACAGAAGAATCCAGCTGCCTCACGTAATTTCTTTTTAATTTGGAAATGTTATTTTTAATCAAAATGCTATTTACATTAGCAATAATAATTTTTTTAAAAAAAAGAATGAGGCTTGAGATGGAGACTCAGTGACTGAGTCTACTGGCCTCAGTTGTAAAACAAGCACTGTTACTCCCGAGCCAGCATAGCTGCTCATTCACTCATTCAAAAAGAATCTTTGAACGCCCAGTCTGTGCTGAGATGATGAGGATGAGGATGAGGATGATGGTATCAGTACTAGCTAATATAATAAACTAGCTACTATGTGCCAAATGCTTTCCCAATCTGAGCCATTTAACCCCACAGCAGCCCTGGAAAGTAAGAATCATTAGCTCCAGGAGGCAGCCGCAGAGATAGGTTTGTGGTGTGTGTTCCAGAGTCGGAGTCCTGGCCAAGGTCTGCTCTGGCCTTTTGCTCACTGGGTGACCCACACAAGAGGCAGGAGGCTAGCTGTCTGCTGCTACGTCTAACACACAGGCTCT
Source organism: Rhinopithecus roxellana (assembly GCF_007565055.1). Taxonomy (NCBI): domain Eukaryota; kingdom Metazoa; phylum Chordata; class Mammalia; order Primates; family Cercopithecidae; genus Rhinopithecus; species Rhinopithecus roxellana. The sequence continues at coordinate 21,439,369 of NC_044560.1, forward strand.
CCTCTTGGAACTTGGGGAGGTAGATAAGTTACTGTTCCTAACATTCTTAGCCTGACTGAAGTGCTGGCCACTCAGTCACTCATTTGTCCCTTCCTTCCTTCCTTCCTTCCTTCCTTCCTTCCTTCCTTCCTTCCTTCCTTCCTTCCTTCCTTCCTTCATTTGGTGATATATATCAAGTGTCCACCATGAACCAGAGTGAGACGCTTTCCTGAGATCCCAGGATTTCTTAAACAAAATACACAAAGCACTTAAGTAAAAAATGGATACACTGACATTTAAATTAAGAACTTCTGTTTATTAAAAATTCCTTCAAGAAAATGAAGACAAGCTACAAACTGGGAGAAGATATTTCTGACATATATAATTGAAAAAGCATTAGTATTAATTACATATATGTGTATGTATATAATGTGTATATATGTGTGTATTGTGTGTGCATATATATTTAAAACCAGACATCATTAATGCAAAGAAAAACGCACCAATGAGAAAGTGAACAAAAATATAGAAACAGACATTTCACAAAAGAGAAAATAGAACTGACCAATAAACATTTGAAGAAAAATTCAACTTAATTAGTAATTGGGTTGAGTGAAAAAAAGCAGGTACCAAAAGACTACATATAGCATGATATTCTTTATCAAAATAAAGGCCAGAAAATTAGATAAGATAAATAATCTGCTCTTAGGCATCCACGTAGATATGACACAGCTATTTTCAGAGAAGGAGTGGTCAGCACTAATCCTGAGACGTCTATAGGCACATGCAAGTCATTTGCTAGTTATTTTGCTAGTTCCTGGGTGGCATAGTAGATTCATGGGAGTGCCTTGTGTTGTTAAAAATAAAGAAACTAGGCCTGGCTTGGTGGCTCATGCCTGTAATCCCAACATTTTGGGAGGATGAGGCAGGACGATTGCTTGAGCCCAGCAGTTCGAGACCAGCCTGGACAACATGGTGAAACCTGCCTAGACAAAAATACAAAAATTAGCTGGGTGTGGTGGTGCATACCTGTGGTCCCAGCTACTTGGGAGGCTGAGCAGGGAGGAACACTTGAGTCCAGGAGGTCAAAGCTGCAATGAGCCGAGATGACACCACTGTACTCCAGTCTGGGTGACAGAGTGAGACCCTGTCTCAAAAAATAAATAAATAAAATAAAGAAACTAAAAATAACAACAACGATGATGATGATGATAATAATAATAATAATAGAGTAGGCACAGTGGATCTCGCCTGTAATCCCAGCACTTTGGGAGGCCAAGGCAGGAGGATCACTTGAGGTTGGGAGCTCAAGATCAGCCTGGCCAACATGGTGAAACCTCGTCTCTACTAAAAATACAAAATTAGGCCGGGTGTGGTGGCTGACACCTGTAATCCCTGTACTTTGGGAGGCCAAGGCAGGTCGATCCCCTGAGGTCAGGAGTTCGAGACCAGCCTGGCCAACGTGATGAAACCCTGTCTCTACTAAAAAAAAAAAAAAAAAAGATACAAAAAATTAGCCAGACATGGTGGCAGGTGCCACCAAGTAATCCCAGCTACTTGGGAGACTGAAGCAGGAGAATCGCTTAACCCTGGGAGGCAGAGGTTGCAGTGAGCTGAGAGCTGAGATCACACCACTGCACTCCAGCCTGGGTGAAACTCCATCTCAAAATAAATAAATAAATAAATAAATAAATAAATAAATAAATAAGCCAGGAATGGTGGCATGTGCCTGTAATCCCAGCTACTTAGGAGGCTGAGGCAGGATAATCACTTGAACCCGGGAGGCAGAAGCTGCAGTGTGCCGACATAGTGCTACTGTACTCCAGCCTGGGCGACAGAGCTAGACTCTGTCTCAGAAAGTAACAATAATACTAGCAAAAGTGGGCCAGGCATGGCTGGCGAGTCATGAACCTAGGCACGGCATTCATCAAATTACGTGCACCTAAAGTCTGCAAAGGGAAACAAACAAGAATTGAAAAAGCAAGACATCCCGGCGGTTCTCCATCCTTCCTTCCCTGCACTCTGTCTGTGTCCTGAACAGCAACAGTGCTGACCCCATGAGCCTTGGTCAGCAGGTAAGGGTCACCTTCTCTTCCCTGCACTGAGGTTCCCAATGGAGACCAGGAGGCGAGGTGTTTATTAAGGGTTTCCTGTGAGGTCGTGAACCAAGATGAAATCATTGCCTCATCCTCTGTTAACCAGAAAATTCTCTAAGCCAAACCCTCCCATAGCCTCTGGTCATTCACTCAGCTGAGGGCTCCTTTGTATTCAGAGGGCAAAGTGGGCTCTGTTTCCTCTGTGTCCTCTCACTGGGGTGGAGAAGTCCGAAAACTCACCTTCCCCCGTTTGCCCCTGACAGTGCCCCGTGAACAAGAGTTGCCCAACTTCCTTAAATCATCCTGTCACTTCCTCCTCATTTCAACACCTCTGATGCTTGAACGCCTGGGCAACCCCGAGTCGTTTGCTGTAGGGCCTGCAGGAGGATCGTCCCCACCCCGACTCTGCATGACACAGGGGAAGGGAGGACACCCGGGGAACTGCATCTTGAAACGCACGAAGGGGACACCGTCCTGCCATCTTTTCAAGGCCATTTCCCACAGAGAGCCTGCAAAAGTAAGTGTCGTGGCTGGAGAGCACATTCCAGCTCCAAAGGCTCTGTTCCTTTCACTTTCTCCCGCGATTTCTCTTATTTTTCTGCAGCTCAACAAGGACGGTCCGCTGATGTGAGCATCTTGTGATCTCTCCCCCAGCGCAGCCTGCCTGGCAGCTCCCTGTGCTCCCAGCACGAAGTGGAAGATGACCTTCAGCCAGAGGAGCGAGCGCAGCGCGGATTAGGAGGACATGGCGCGGGGACTGGCCTGGTTGTTGGGGCGGGGACAGAAATCCATTTCCCTCATTTTCCTCCACTCCAGTGTGGGCCGCTTCCTGAGTCTCCGCACACACCACTGTCTGAGGCGCTCACTGACCTGCTCCAAGGTGAGGGATTCCCTGTATTTGGGGCAGCACAGACATTCCCACCCCGCAAGGCTGCAGTGCGGGACAGACACGTGGCCTGGCCCCGAGATGCTGCGGAATGTTTGTCCTGGATTTTAACACGTTTTCGTCCCCGGTGGTCCCAGCGGCTGCTGCCAGGGACTAAAACACCTTTGTCAGGTTTTCGAAAGTCCCAGGGAAGGGAGGGGAGAGCCCAAGGTGAGCGCACTACTTTACCCGAGGCCCTGTTTCCGCACGAGAAACTTTTCTCAGCCTGATCGCATCCCTGCTTCTAGGAAGGGCCTGGTTCAGGCTTTCAGCCTGAAGCCCGAGAGCACAAATAAGCCCTCCCCTGAGTTCAAAAATAAAATCCTGGTACAGTATGATGATCGTGATTATTGTTACCATTATTACCAGCACTGCAATCATTTGTGCTCTGGCCCTTTCATCCCAGAATTTCAAAGCAGAATGCTTTATAAGGAGATGGCTATTCATTTGTTCAGTGAGAGACACCCTTTGAAAATGGAGCTTTCAGACTCTTGATGAAAAAAAAGAAAAAAAAAGAAAAAACCCTCTGATTTCTACTCAGCATGATTAACCAGACAAGGGCTTTCCTGAGAATGAATGTGTCTGTTGAGTGGGGTCCAGACACTGAGGTCAGAGGCGAGGTCCCGAAACACTCCAGGAAGTGGCACGTCGGGTGTCCAAGCTTCTGAGACTCTCTGCAGCCCCCTCCCATGGTCACCCTCTTCTCAAGAGCTGCAGGATCAAAGGTCACAGGCACACTGGCCCTGTGCTGCAGCCGAGCAAAATGGCTAAGCCACAGGTTCTGCCAGGTGGCTTGGGCTCAAACCCGAGCTTTGCATCTGAAATTCCAGCGGCACGTCCTCAAGCAAGCTACTTAACTGCTCTGTGCTTCAATTTCCACATCCATAAAATGGGGTTAATGATAATTTCCACCTCTCGTGGTTCTGTTAGCTGAGTCGTCACAGGCCCTGCCCTGGAAGCAGCATCGGGCACAGAACAAGCTTTCAGTAAGTTACAGTGATGGCGGCCCCCGCCGTGGGGATGCCACTCCCTGACTTGAGATGCAGCAAGGGCTCCCTGTTGCTCTGATAGGACACAGAGCCTCCGCACAGCACTGGAGGCTCTCCAGGGCCTGGCCCCTCTTTCCTCCGTGCGTGCTCCTTGGTACTCACCATTGCTCTGCCCACTCCTCCCTCAGCCCTGCCATTGCCTCGTGTGCTCGTCCCCGAAGCCCTCTGTCCACCTCACTCACCAGTGGGCCCCTGCATCGGCCAGCGCTTCCTCTTGGAGAGCTCCTCCTTGCACTCATGTCCCTTGGTCAATTTGCCCTAGTCCTTTAGGACTCCTGTGAGTGTCAGCTCTCCTGAGAAGTTTCCCACCTTCCCTGTTTCGATCAGCTGGATCCCCCTCCAGTGCCACAGTCCATGGCAGGGTCTCCTCCTCCCCCTCCGCTGTCATCTTTCTTTTTCTCCTCCTCCTTCTTTTTCTGTTTCTCCCACCGGACCCTCGTTCCAGCAGGGCAGGCCTTGCCTCTGGCCATCTCAGTACCTGGTCCTTGCAGATGCCCAGGGGCTGCCTGGGAAGCCCCTCCCACCTCCGCCAGGGGTGCTGCAGCCTCAGCGTATACTTTGGTGTTTGAGAACAAGGCAATGTCCACACTTGTCAAGGAAGTTCTTTCCCTTCTATTGGGTGTTTCTGGGGTCAGAGCAGAGATGACAGGGGAGTCACAAGCTGCCTGGCTCACCAAAGGTGCTGAGTCCTTAGTATGGAGCAGATGGACGGGTGTGTGAGAAGGTGACTGGATGGGTGCGTGCACATGTGGGCGGCACAGTTCATTCCAGCTGAGACTGAAGTCCTTCAGGTGAGGCTCCCAGTTCACCTGGCAAACTCATTCATCTCTGTCATCATAAAACCCTCTGACAAATTAATGGAAAACGTAGAGTGACTTCTAGGGAGACCCCCAATGAGTAGACAGCTTTTTTCATTGTAGTTAAATATCGTAAGTAGCAAGTTCATTCTGGAAACATATTACATACAAGAATTGTGTGGTGGTTCACGCCTGTAATCCCAGCACTTTGGGAGGCTGAAGCCAGTGGATCACTTGAGGTCAGGAATTCGAGACCAACCTGGCCAACATGTCTCTACTAAAAATACAAAATGTATTTTGTGGTGCATAGTGGTGCTCGCCTGTAGTCCCAGCTACTCGGGAGGCTGAGGCAGGAGAATCAATTGAACCTGGGAGGTGGAGGGTACAGTGAGCCAAGATCGAGACACTGCACTCCAGCCTGGGCAACAAAGTGAGACTCTGTCTCCAAAAACAAAAAAAAAGAAAAAGGAAAGAAAAAAAATGAATTTTACTCAAGAGCAGGCCCTCGACTGCGTTTGAGGTTACCTGGCTGAGAACAAGAAGGTGGTTAAACCAAGGGAAGATGTTGGATAAGGACTGTGCACTGGTGTCACCTTCAAAGGTCAAGAAGCAGCAGGGTGTCTTTGTTCTTCATATTATTTATTTATTAGCTGACATATTAATTCATTTATTTCATAAAAACTGTTGAGCCTCAGCTCTGCTGTGGGGTCACCCAGTCATATGAAAACACGAACTACGTAAGAGTAAAGACGTAGACATACTGAAAAGCTGTAAAGGAATCATGGTTTGGGATTACACATGTCCTCTGGAGATTGCCTGGTCCCACTGCTGTTTTCAGTTAGTGAAGACTAGGTTGAGGCATGAGGGCACAGAGAAGCCTAGACACTAGCCTGAGGTCACACAGCATCCGCACGTGATCACTGTGCTATGCTGCAACCCAGTCCTGCAAACTCATTTCCCCAGTGAGCAAACCTAAGGCACTTGCCAGGCTGGGAAGACGGCCTGCAATATGCCAACTGTCGGGTCACTGGCCCTCCTGGCATCCAGTCTTGTGCAAATGACCAGTTAACCCCTATAAAGTCTGTCTAACTCCACCCAGTGCAGAAGCCCCAGTGTGCTGTTCAGTATTTGTGAGCAAGAGGACACATTCTGCTTCTTGGGGAAGGGCTTCCTTTCATCTTGAATGTTGGGGATTGACAACAGTGGCTCTGTTGCGGGTCCGAACACGGAGGAGTGGCCCAGGCTTGCAGATAGGATCTCACGAGGTTTAGCCTTTCTGAAGTCAGTACTGTAGAGACAGGCAGGTTCCCATAAATTGCCTTTATGTGCCTGAAGAAGATTATGCTATTTTGGGCTCTGGAGACTTTTAAAAACAAATTAGAGGCAAAACACAATAGCTCAGGATGTCTGACTCACTCAGAAGCAAAGCAGGCCCACCTTCCACGCAAGAAGAGACCAAGGATGCAGAGAGACGGGGTTTCCCAGTGCGAGGACTCGGCCACAGAAAGCAGATGGCAACAGTTGTTTATTTTGAGCTAACACGAGCTCATCCACTGATGTCCACGGTTCCGCCCAGCACAGGTCATGTGGGTGAGGGATAAGCAATGAAGCCACACCTTCTGGAACTGAAGGGAGGCTGGTGGGATTGGAGGTGGGGGCACCTCCAAACCCCCAATGCTGCCTGAATGTAGCGGCACTCAAGTCCTGCTGTGAGGAGGCAGCCAGGGGCTGGGTGTCCCGAGGCCTGAGCATCTCCCAGGGTCCTGGGTACCCGTGGCTGGCATCGGAAGTTGCTGGTGGTTGTTCTTTGTGGTTCACAGGTTCCTGGCTGGGACAGCATCCATGTTGGAGGAGAGCTGGGGAGAAGGCAGAGCTCTGCGGGGACAGAGGTGGGGAACCAGCTCCGTGGCTGCGCTGCTGGCTTCCTGCAGCCTCCCACACCGAACAGGACTTCGACATGACAGAGATTCCTCACTTGTGCAAACTTGAGGCAGGCTGCTGACCCCCGCCTCCAGCAAGGCCCATGCCCACACTTTCTTATGAAATCCAGTTTTACCAAGAGCCCTGCTAAGTCATTTTGGCCTGAAACCCCCACCTCCAATATCTAATTAGGTTCCTCATACCCCACCATCTGCCAGGAAAGTCTGACCACCCTAGCCTACCTTCATCAAGAATCCTGTTAGGTGGCTCAAGCCTGAAACCCCCAGCCCCCAATGTTTCCTCCTAGTCACTTTCCATCCGTGGACCCCGCCCTGCTTCTTGGCTGCACATCCTCACTGCCCGTGGTGTGTTTGGAGTTGATCCTGGTTCTATACCCAGGTCTCTTTCTATTGTAATCGTTCCTGAATAACATCTGTTCTTATTGCTTCAGCTACCATCCACCATGGGTTTCTTTGACAGATGGGACTCCTTGGCCTGCACTGCTCAGCACTGAGGTTGGCGGGTCCAGCCTCTGACAAGTGAAGTGCTGGCCCCCAACGCGGGCTCCTGTGTGGATGCTTCTGTACCCACTGCTGCACTGGGCACCCGGGGCCCAAGCCCACCTGCCCTCTGAACCATTCTCCAGGTCAGGCAGGCAGCACGCACCCTGTGAACTCCCTCTCCTGAATTAATCCACTACTTCACTGCATGCATCAAGATGAACCCCCTGCTGTGTGCTGTGTGCTGTGTGCTGTGGGCCATGTGCTGTGGGCCATGGGCCGTGTGCTGTGGGCTGTGGGCTGCATGCCGGGCACTTAGGAACCAAGGCACAGCATGAGCGAGTCCCTGCCTTCAGGAAACATCTGTTCTGGTGTGAGAACAGGCATGTAGACACTCAGTCGTAGTGCAGGCACTGTAGGGTTTGGCATAGCTACGGATCATACAGAGATCATCTCCTCCTGTGGCAGCATAAAAATGTCCCCCAAAGATGTCCTCATCCTCATCCCAGAACCTCACAGGGGGCCTTTTTGGGTGGGATTAATGTAAGGATTTTGAGGTGGGGATTTATCCTGGAGTAGTCAGCGTTGCGGGGAGTGATGCCATCACAGAGGTCTTTGTACGAGGGAGACGGGAGGGCCAGAGTGAGAGGGGGAGATGGAAGGGGGAAGCAGAGGTGAGAGAGAGATGGAAAGATGCTGTGCTGTTGGCTTTGAAGACGGAGGAGGCGGCCATGGGCCAAGGATTGCAGGCGGCCTCCGACAGCTGGGAAAGGTAAAGAGAAGGAGGCTGCCCTGGAGCCTCCAGGAGCCAGTGCTGCCGACCCCCTGATTCTGGGACTTCTGGCCTCTAAAAATGTAAGATAATACATTTGCGCCATGTTGAGTCTCTAAGTTTATGGAGACACTAATTTGATACAGCAGTCATAGGACACAAATACCTTATACCCTGACCCCCCCAAAACAAATCTGTGGATGAAAGAAAACAGGGTCATGAGCTGGAGAGCAAGCAGAAGAGGAGGGTACACATGGACACTTTAAAATCTTTACCGGGTTGGAGGGGGTGACCTCTGAGCAGAGGCTTGATGGGTGAGAAGGGGCCAGCCCAGGGCCATGGAGGTCTGAAAAGTCAGCGAGAACCAAGGCCAGTGTGCAGTCAGCAGCACAGTCTGAGGCTGTGCCCAGCGCAACTGGCTCCACCTCCTGTCCTGGTTCAGGAGTTTTTGTTCTTCCCATGGTCCAGCACCAGATATGATCCCATGATCCCCAGCCCAGAGCCTCATCCTGACCACACAAAGCTCTTTCTTGGATTGCCCCAACCCCCTCCTAGCCTGGGTGGTGAGAGACAGCTCCAAGGGTATGGTCTGGCCTCAGGAGTAGGGGGTCCAGTGGAGCACCCCGTGTAGTAAAGAACGTGGCCTGGCCTGCAGAGAGGTCTGCTCTTGTCCTCAGCTTCGGGGAGAAGCTTTGTTGAGACTGTGACTGCGCCAGATCTTCAGGTGGGGTTGACCATGCCAGAAAGATCAACCCTGTGGCTCAATCAATCAATCGTGCACAGAGAATGGAGCCCTGACAAAGCCCCGGACACTGGGGCTCAGGGGAGCTCACTGGCTTGGCAGTGCACCATGCCTCTTGTCACGCCTCGATGCCAAGAACGTGACACATCCTGACTCCACAAGGAGAGGACACTGGCAGCCTCAGGTCTGGAGTCCCCGGCCCCAGTCCCGTCTCCTCCTTGGGTTGACTTGATCTGTGTCCTTTCCTGTGATAAACCATGGCTATGAGTAGAACAGCTTTCAGTGGACACCGAGTCTTTCTAGCAAGTTAGGAAACCTCAGGAGTTTGGGGAAATCCCCCCAAGCTTGCAGTCCGTGTCAGAAGTGCAGGTAATGGTCACCTGCATGAGACCGGGTCCCCTAAACTTTGCAGTTTGCCTAGCTCTGGGTAGACCCTTCCATCCCGGAGGGGTAACCCTGGGGTCCCGCAGGCCCAGCATCCACTGCAGGCCCCAGGCACTGACCTGCTTGGCTGGGTCTGACTGTGCTGGCTGTCCTCAGCTCTCCCACCCCAAGAAGGGCTCGAGAACCGAGGGTAGCTGAGCAACCGCTTTCACGTTCCGGGTCCTTTGCTGTTAATTGTTATGGCTTTGAGTTTCCTATCAAATGTGAGTTAGAAAGTCAGCTGCACTGGTTGACCACCTCAAAAATGCAAATTGGTGTAATTTCAGTCAATACATGCGCACTGAGCATTAAAAATGCAAATTTCCTGCTGTGCAGAGAGCAAGAAAGAGCAGCACCTTGTTTAGGAACAAAACTCAGGATGGCGGGAGAACTTTTCCACTTCCCCAGATGGACACTGGGTCCTTCTCTGGGACAGAGGATGAGGGTGTGGCCAGAGCTCTAGGTAAGGGACCTCAGAGGCATCTCGTGGCCCCAGCTCAGTCTGCAGTGTTGTTAAAAAACAAACAAACAAAAAAAACCAAACAGACCCTGGCACTGTGGCCAGCCAAGCAAGCCAGCCCTGCAGCCCCTTTAAATCAGAAGGAAAGATAATCGCTTCCTCACCCTAATTTGCTTTCTTGATTCTCTTCCACTTTCCTTTCCTTTCCTTTCTCATCTGAGCCCACAGTGAGAAGAACCACTGTACTGGGTGGGGCCTCCAACTCCCACATGGGAGCAGAAGTGAGAGAAGACCTTTGGGAAGGCTCTGGAAGCCACACCACCAAGGTGCACCTGGCCCAGGCTGGGGGAGAACTTGGAAGTCCAGGCCCAGACCTGTCCACACCTGGGTTGTGCTAAGGGCAGGTGCACATCTGTGCCTTCTGAGGCAGCACACCAAACCTAGGTCCTGAGTTTTGATCTGTGTGGGTTACAAAGCTTACGAGGACCTGGAGGTAACACTGATGTTTCCTAACCAGTTTGTGTTTCCAGAAAGGTGCCCTCCACTTTCCTGGCCCAGTATAAACCCCTGCCCTCAACACTACCACCAAGTGGTCTCCCTGCACCAAAAGCCTCAGTTTTGCAGCATAGTCCAGCTGATGCATGTCAACATGTGAATGTCTGACCTCGTCCACCTGCATCTCACCTCCAGTGGGCAGGTGCCAACTCTGCTTTTGCTTCAACATACGCCTTGCAGAAAATGTGTTGCAATGAATGAATGAATGATACCCCTCTCCTAATCTGTTCAGAAACTCAGAATAATGAGTTATAGATTCCAAGGTCTATTCTGACCTTTTACCTAGACAGGACGTTCATGCGCAGCACACCCGTGGGATGGGCCCCCTGAGCTCCTGCAGGGACAAGGCACTGGGTGTCTGAGCCAGCTGTCTGTGGTGTGAAGGAAATCACTACAGATTTAGAGGCTTAAGCCACACCCATTCATTATCTCACAGTTGCTGGGGGTCAGGAGCCAGGCTGGGTCCTTCAAGTGCGTCTCACAGAGTCCATCAAGGTGTCAGCAGGGGCTGAGGTCTCATCTGAGCTCAGGGTCCTCTTCCAAGCTCCAAGAGTTGCTGGCAGAATCAAGTTCCTTGCAGCTGTGGAGCTCATGGTGGCTTCCTTCCTCAAGGCCAGCGGAAGAGAGAGTCTGGGACTCTGGCTCAGACAGGCCCTCACCTGATTAGGGCAGGCCCACCCAGGGGAACAGCCTTTTGGAGGAACTCAACATCAGCTGATTAGGGACTTTAAGGATGCTTACAAAAGTCCTGCCCCTTTGCCATAGGCTATTGGCTTGGAGCAAATCACAGATCCAACCTTATGTGAGGGTGGACATGCCCACAGGGCCATCTGAGAACTCTGCCAGCTGCAGCGTCCACAAGGCAGCCCATCCCCAGCCTCCTGTGACTCGAGGGTGACTCCTTCCCATGGGGTGAACCCCACATCATCCTTGGCCAGGCAACCTGGCCTGGACCCTCCTCCACCCCTAACACTAGCCGCCCCGGGACTCCCCGACACAGTTCTCTGCACTCAGCTCTGTGCAGCTCCCCCACGGCACCCACTCAACCCAGGCTGCCTTTCTGCCTGGAAGGCCCCTCCTCCTCCCCCAGGGCCTTGCTTCCCTCATTTCCTCCCCACTCCACATCCCAAAGCAAATCCATCCCAAATGTAGCTCCCTTCCTCCACTCCCATTGTGACCACGAGCCGCCTTTTCTTCTCCAGACTCAGACTTTAGACTATTCCTTGACCCAGCCTTTCTTTCAGAACCTGTATTTTTGCTGCGTGGCTCACATCTAGCCCTTCTCCTTCTTCCCAAAGCAGCGTCCTGGTCAGCTTGGCCCCATGGCCTTAGGAAACGGACCCACCCATCGCTATCCTGCACCTGGCCCTGGGGGCTGTCTGGCAGGACTTTCTGGTCAGTTCCTGTGTATCTGGGGAGGCCGGGAAGGACAAGCAACCCTTGCTCACCTCAAGAGGAGGAAGGTCCGTGCTGGGCCGTGTGCTCATGCTGCTTATCCGGAATCATCTTGCCTCCCACGGTGGATACTGTTTCTCATTTTAGGGATGAGCAAACTCAGGCTGTGAGAAGTTAAGACCTGCCTGGGTCTCAGCGCTGCAAGATGAAATACGAGATGCCCCGTGTCATTTAAATTTCAGATGAATGAATGAATGGTACTCGTCTCCTAATCTGTCCAGAAACTCAGAGTAATGGGTTCTAGATTCCAAGGTCCAGTCTGCCCTTTTTACCTAGACAGGAAGTCTAGAACCCATCATTCCAGCCTGGGCTAAGTGAGGGACCTGGAGGAGCTGCATGGATCTGAGAGCAGAGGACTGTGTGGGGGAGTCCTGGAGAGCAAGTGTCAGGGGTGGCAGAGGGGAATAAATATAAACGTAAGCTTAAATGTACCTCAAATATAGCATGGGCTATACTTACACTAACAGATGTTCGTTTATCTGCGATTCACATGGAACTGGGTATCTGTCTCTTTATCTGCTAAATCTAGCCACTCTACCTGGGTCACACAGCTAGTAACTAACACAGGAAAAGGAAGCGGAGTGTACATCTGATGCCGGACATCAGGCTCTCATCCTCTGGTTTGCTATCTGCCTGGGGATAGGGACCTGTCACACCTCTCATTCTGCCTCGCTCCACTGGTGAGCAGGGCCTCCAGCAGCAGCCCTGGGCAGCCTGGTGGCAAACTCTGAATGCCTGTGCACGAGTCGGAGGAGACAGCGGGTCCTTGCTGTTACAGGGATGTTGTCCACACTGGCTCTTGCTCTGTAGTGCAGGCTCAGCTCCCTGCAGAGGCTGCCGCCTCTGGTCCCTTTTAGAAGGCCTCACCCCCACGCCTGAAGCCCTTGTTCTCTGCCTTTGCTATTTATCAACACAGAGCAGGTCTGGTAATGAAACCCTCAAATTAAAAGTTATGCGGGGTAGTGATTCCAGTGATCCATCTGCGCTGGAAGTGAGGCGACTTTTCCTCCTTTGCACGTCACCGCCCATATTAAAGTGTCATATGTAAATGATTAAGCCGATGAACAGTTGTATTTCCTCCGGCAGCTGACAATTCCACAAAATGGAGAGATTTTAGTTTAAAGGGGCACAATAAAGAAAACCCTTCTGGATGCTGGGAATCTCAGGAAGGAGGCTCTGAGGGATCCCCGGGAGCCTGTTGCTCAGAAGATGAGGAAGCCTCTGTGCTTGGCTGGGGACTGATTCTGGCCTTGGGTAACTTGTTTCTATAGCGCCCATGCCAAGAGTCTCCTGGCTTGGGACAGCCGGCCAGTCCCCTGCACTGGAACATCTCAAACTCTGTGCTTAGAGGTTGGAGACAAAGAGCTGCTCTATTTGTCTGTTTTTCAGTCAGTTTTGGACTGTTTTTATGTCTTTGTGAGTGGTGAGAAGGTCTGGGCTTTACATTTGTAGTTGAGACACCTGTCAGAGCTCAGCTGTCCCCCCAGCACAGCCCTGGGCTTCTCTGTGGGGTCACTCGCCCTCTGTTCCCACGGAGGAAGCCCCAGATGGAGCTGCTCCCGGCTGTATCCCAGCCGAATGGGCTGCTGCTGTACCCCAGCAGCCTGCAGTTTGGCTGTACCTGGGTCCCTGCAGCCCTGCACCTGGGGCTGCTGGCAAAGGTGAGGTGGAGGCTGCTGCTCCCCCAGGAGCTGTCCAGGCCAGCCTTTCCATGTCCTGTTCCCTGTCCATCCACTGCCCTCACCCTGAGACTTGTTGAGCAAACTGTGTCTGGCTGCTGCACTCCACACCTGGCCTGCCCTTCCTTGTCTTGTGCACTGCAAGCCTACTCACAGAAAAGAAAAAATTCTGATACAGAGTCTCTGCCAGTCCTCATGGTGTAAATGCTCCCAGCTGGGCCAATTTAAGCCATCTCTGTGTAACAACCTGTTCACAAAATTCCTGGACACCGAACAATCGGCTCTAGTGTGCCTGCCCACACCGGCTCCTGACCACAACAGCACGTACCGCAAGTTGCCCACATCAAGGAGCTGGGTTGATGTGCCTGTGTCTGTTTTGTCTCTTCCGGACACTTCCTTCCATAGGGCAGGGCAGGAACCACCTGCTGCATCGTCCTTGCATCTACAGGACCGGGCTCTTCACACTCAGCAAACATTGCCCACCTTGGCGATGCATGCTGGGACTGCCATCCCCAGGCCCCAGGGCTCACCTCGCCCACCTGCCCCCTTCCACCTTCCACCTTCCACCTCCTCCTGTGTGCCCCAGCAGCATAGAACCTGTAGCTTCCACTTGTCTGCACCCAGCCCTCCGCCTGGCCCCAGTTTCCAGCTGCCTCAGCACAGGTGTTCCGTCTCTTGCTCCAGGAATCTCTCCCTGGCCAGCCACCTCTTGGCCAGGTTAAGGACCCCCCCAAGCACTGCACAGGTCTCAGCATGTTCTCGCACTTCATGTAATAATTATCTGTCGTGTTCCCTCTGCATGAGTGGCAAGTCTGAGGTCTCATTTAGACTTCAAGACATGCACCAAGAAGCACAGTGCCTAGAACACAAGGGTCTAGGGAACCTTGACTGAATAAAAGAATGGAATCTGCCCAGGCTGCAAACATGGCTTCAGGTCAGCAGGGGCCCATTGGTGGAAAACCCCAGAAGCTGCTTGATCCCAGCTCCTTGGGGTCAGGCACTGTCCTTCTGTTCCCTCTTGGATCCACCTGGGCAGGCCCAGGAGACACTGACCGCATGCTCAGCTCCATAGGCCACGGTAGGTGCTTAATAAAAGTATAACTGGGGAATGGATGTAGGTGGCTCCCGGAAGACAGTGTCATTCATTCGCTCATTACAGACCCCATCACTGTTGAGCGGAGGGAGGCGCAGGTTTGCTCCGAGTTTGCAGCTCCTCCTGTCAGAGAACCTTTGGAATTAAGGCATCGACATTAATTGCGATAGATCCTCTGAAAAGCCTTCCTGTCTATAATTTGGACAAATTGCCCCGCATCCTCTTGCCGCGTGTCTGTGTGTGATGTGCCTCAGGGAGGTATTGATTTATTTTTGGTTGTAAGTGAGAGTTAATACCGCGTTGGCGGCTGCTCCCTATAGATGTGGGGACACGGCCTTCTCCTGGAGGCAACAGAGATATTTCAAGCACAGAGCCTTCCTCTCCAGGGGGACTCGGGTGCTCTGCGAGAGCAGGAAAGAGCCTGGATGGAGATGCAGCCCAGACTTGTCTGTCACTCCTTGGGAGGCATGAGACAGGCGGTGGAGATGCCACTCACTGCAGAGGACCAAGGGCTGCAAAACTTTAAAGATACCCCAGTCCCCAGTCTCTGCTGCCCAGTGCAGGCCTGGAGCCACCTCAGAGTGAGCCACATGAAGGCAAATGCAGGTGGCACCCAGTGTTCACCCGGACGTGGGTTCTGGAGTCAGACACATCCAGGTTCCAGCCTCCACTCTGAACATAGCAGCTGTGTGGCCTGGGCTGAGTTAGTGAGGGCCTCTGGGTTTCAATTTGCAAGAAACGGCATGGGAGTTGGGAGTTAGGAGTGGGGGGATGTTACCTGCCCAGGTAACCATGGTGTTTGTACAGCGTCCCTCCCTGCGAGAGCCATGGCCTCCCACTCTGTGGGTTCCTGCGAGTGTCCATTAGCTGCCCCATTTCACCCTGGCAGCTGTAGGCTGGCTCACAGGGAAGCCTCCCCAATTTCTCACTTGTAGTTCTCTCCTGCCACAACAGATTCTAACTCCATGGGTCTGGTAAGGGTTCAGACATGTCTGTTGAGGCCCAGGCTGAAGATCGCTTGTAAGAGCAGTTGTGGCAGCCCCCAGGTGGTGCTGGGTCAGCTACCCTGCCTGGAGCAGCTGGATGAAGTGGGGGTGTCAGCTCTTTGTTCCTGGGGCTCATGGAAGATGGGACACCCCCGGGCAGTGTTAGTCAGTCATCCCTGTAGGGTGACCATCATCTGGTGACGTGTTGCCCCGGCACCTGGTCAGTTTGGCATGTGTGTCAGATTTTTCATTTTCTAAACAAGTTTATTATGAACACTCATCTTAATATAAGCAGGACACAGTCTAGTAGACTCCACCTTGGTCCCCGGCTTCGGCAATGATCTTGCCCACTGGTGAATGAGTTATGTACAGCGAGCAGTTTTTTTTTTTTTTTTTTTTTTTTTTTTTTTTTTTTGAGACAGAGTCTCGCTCTGCCGCCCAGGCTGGAGTGCAGTGGCCGGATCTCAGCTCACTGCAAGCTCCGCCTCCTGAGTTTACGCCATTCTCCTGCCTCAGCCTCCCGAGTAGCTTGGACTACAGGCGCCCGCCACCTCGCCCGGCTAGTTTTTTGTATTTTTTAGTAGAGACGGGGTTTCACCGTGTTAGCCAGGATGGTCTCAATCTCCTAACCTCGTGATCCGCCCGTCTCGGCCTCCCAAAGTGCTGGGATTACAGGCTTGAGCCACCGCGCCCGGCCACGAGCAGTTTTTAATTTTACCTGTGGTTTGAGACCACTGGCAAGGACCAGTTAAGCTTGTTTTCAGCTCTTTCCAGACCCAACAGCCACCCCTTCCTATCCAGGACTATACCTGGGCACCAGAGAGGAAGCTACTCAGGCATCAATCCAGGGAGAACTACCTCCTCCTGGCCCCAAGCAAGAGAATCCAGGGAGAACTACCTCCTCCTGGCCCCAAGCAAGAGGGCAGAAATGTCCCACGTTACTGCCCCTGCCCACTGTGGCCAACACTTGGTGGACAACTGTGCTGTGGCCCATGCCACACCCGAAAGATGTCAAAGCCACCAGATTCCAGTTGTGGGATCTGTGGGACATTACAGGGCAAAGGTGTGAAATGCAATGAAGAAATAGAGGCTGGGTGACCTAAACACAGACAGGGAGCTGCCATGCACTCTTGCTACAGGTGATCATCGCTGTTTTGTGGGATGAACATACAATGAGTTATTTATTTTCTCACTTGCTAATGCCTTTAAAATTTTGTAATAAACCCGTTTGATAGCCATGAGCTAAAATAATGGAAGTACATGTTGAATGAAAAAGCACAGAACTTCCATCGGCCATTCATATTGATGACGAAGCTGCAGCTTGCACAAAATACGTACTGGCATTGCTCTGACCTCAGAAAAGCCAAAGGATCATCATCTGCTAAAGAAACGGCTGCATCTACTTCCAAAGACGGTGGTCGAAGGCTTTGTTGAAGACAAGGGCATGCAGCATGTGGCACCAGAAGGTCAGAGCATGGTTTTTCATTGAGATCAAATGCTGCTCTTCTACGCTCAGCTCACACTTGGCAGCCAAGCTTCCCTGTGCATGTCTGCAAAGCCAAGCAGTTAACTGTTCAAGTGCCAGCACCACCAGCAGAAGAAAAACACAGCAAATGGTCACTGAAGCCAGTTTCAAATGACACCATCTGATACTTCATGTAGGAAGTCACTGAATTCCAGCAATGGGCCCATGTTTTTCAATCCCATTTGTGAACTAAAAAAGCAACTTTTAGAATTTCATTCTGGCCTGCAATCCCAGCATTCTGGGAGGCTGAGGAAGGCAGATCACCCGAAGTCAAGAGTTCAAGACCAGTCTGGCCAACATGGTGAAACCCCATCTCTACTAAAAATGCAAACGTTAGCTGGGTGTGGTGGTGCACGCCTGTAGCCCCAGTTACTTGGGAGGCTGAGGCACGAGAATTACTTGAACCTGGGAGGCGGAGATTGCAGTGAGCTGAGATTGGGCCATTGTACTCCAGCCTGGGCGACAGAGTGAGAATCTGTCTCAAAAAAAAGAAAAGAAAAGAAAAAAAAAGAATTTCGTTCTCTCTGAGGGGAGACATTTGAGACGCTGATGAGGACTACTGCAAATTCAGTGAAAAGGTTCCACACTGAGGCCAGGAGCGGTAGCTCACGCCTGTAATCCCAGCACATTGGGAGGCTGAGGCAGGCAGAATCGCCTGAAGTCAGGCATTTGAGACCAGCCTGACCAACATGGTGAAACCCCGTCTCTACTGAAAATACAAAAATTAGCTGGGTGTGGCAGCAGGCACCTGTAATCCCAGCTACTCGGGAGGCTGAGGCAGGAGAATTGCTTGGATGTGGGAGGTGGAGGTTGCAGAGAGCCAAGATCACGCCATTGCACTCCAGCCTGGGCGACAAGAGCAAAACTCCATCTCAAACAAACAAACAAAAGGCTGCATACGAAATTCCTTGTTTCATTGTGGTGATCACATGTGGACATACTAGATAACAGTTTCCGGGTAGAAGTGATATTCTTATTATATGAAGATACCTATGGAGCAAATAGGAACCACGAATGAATTGCAGGACACCTTCATTCAAACTTGTGTCCAACCAGTTGAGATAATCTAACAATCAAACAATATAAGTTGTAGTCGCACAAACTTACAAATATTTATATGCATACAGCTGGAGTAGCTGAATTACAATACTTTGTGACAAAGCTGATTTTGTCTTTTTTTTTTTTTTTTTTTTGAGACAGAGTTTTACTCTTGTCCCCTAGGCTGGAGTGCAGTGGTGCAATCTCATCTCACTGCAACCTCCGCCTCCTGGGTTCAAGTGATACTCCTGTGTCAGCTTCCCAAGTAGCTGGGATTACAGACGTGCACTACACCTGGCTAATTTTTGTAATTTTAGTAGAGACAGAGTTTCACCATGCTGGCCAGGCTGGTGTCGAACTCCTGACCTCAGTGTATCTGGCCGCCTTGGCCTCCCAAAGTGCTGGGATTACAGGTGTGAACCACCGCACCTGGCCACAAAGTTGATTTTTAATTTTAAAAAGATCTCAGTGTGTGGCTATGCCCTCTCCCTGTGCACATCATGAGGCAGATTCTACAAACTGAGCCCGTAGAAAGCTGCCTTGTAAGTTAGGGTCCTACACTGCAGTGAGACTTTTTGTAAATGAGTCCTCTAAATTTTGGTTGCACCAAATAATTTAATGAATTCAATGAATAGAGCAATGACAACAATAAACTTCAGGGTTTTTTTTTTTTTTTTTTTTTTTTTAGACAGGGTCTTTTTCTGCCACTCAGGGTGGAGTGCAGTGGCACAGTCATAGTTCACTGCAGCCTCAACCTCCTGGGTCCAATCAAACCTTCCACTTCAGCCTCCTACGTAGCTGGAACTACAGGTATGTTCCAGTTAATTTTTGTATTTTTTTCGTAGAGACAGAGTCATAGTCTGTTGCCCAGACTGATCTCAAACTCCTGGGCTCAGATGATCCTCCTGCTTTGCCTCCCAAAGTGCTAGGAGTACAGGCATGAGCCATCTTGCCTGGTCTCAAACTTCAGTTTTTAAAGCTTCTAGAAAATTGCAATTGTTGAAGACAAAGCTTGCAAACAGGAAGACATTAAATATACCCCTTACAAGTGAGGGAGGGATGAGATAAATTAAACAATGAGTGTCCTGACAGCATATAAGATTAAATTTTGAAATTATATAATTTTGCTTCAGAATATCTCAACGTGTGGAAGGCATCTTTTAATGAAGCCCTATTTTTAATTAAACTCATTTATAAACTGTACCAAAATGAGACAAAATGAAAAGATGTACAAGTTTGCTGTAATCTAAAATTTGAGAAACATTGAAGAGAAACTTATAGAGAAACAACCCCAAAATAGATAACTTATTTAATGAATTTTCTCTTGTAAAGGTGTCTGAATGGAGCCAAAAAGCCAACATCTGGAAATGTATTTGGGTGAAATATTTTCACTTTTCAGTGGGAGAAAAAAAAAAAAACAGTGAGCAGAATTTCCTTTGAGCTCACCAGGTACCTCTGCACCTGCAGAGAGAAAATTGTCTTAATTAAAATGGTTACGGTCTAACGGAGAGGAGTCAGTTTCAGGTGTCAACAATTTCTAGTGTACTAACCAAAAAAAAAAAAAAAGAAAAAAAAAAAGCAACTTTGAAGAAGGGCATAGAAATTTTAAGAAAATATTTTTAAAATGTTAGAACTCTACTGAAAAGAAACTCCTTTAGAAAAATTTCAATTGGATTCACCAATATATTGAAACGAATTTACCAGTCTCTCTACATATTTATATATAATATATGTTATATGTTATATATGAATTAAATATATATCTAATAAATTAATTAAATATATAAAATAGTTATATTTATTAAATATAATAAATAAATACATATATAATTGAATAATAAATATATTACATTTGTACAACAGTAATTATGGCAGGCCAGGCATGGTAACTCATGCTTGTAATCCCAACAGTTTGGGAGGCCAAGGCAGGTGGATCACCTAAAGTCATGAGTTCAAGACCAGCCTGGCCAAAATGGTGAAACCCCATCTCCACTAAAAATATAAAAAATTATCTGGGTGGGGTGGCGGGAGCCTGTAATCCCAGCTACTTGGGAGGCTGAGGCAGGAGAATCACTTCAACCCAGGAGACGGAGGTTGCAGTGAGCCGAGATTGCACCATCGCACTCCAGCCTGGGCAACAAGAGTGACACTCCGCCTAAAAACAAAGCAAACAAACAAAAAATAGAGTAATAATGGCAAAATCATGATTACTTTTGTACCAATTTAATATATATTTTTATAAATTTATACAATAGTATATATTCTGTTTATATTATATAATACATATATATTACATATTTAATTAAATAATAGTATATATAATATGTATTTTATATATAAATAAATATATATCATATATTTATTATATAATATATAATATGTATATTATATATACTATGTATTTTATATATAAATAAATATATATTCATTTATTTTCAGTGTCTCCTTCCCTCTATAAAGTGTCCTCATTTGGAGAACACTTAGACACAGGGTGGGGAACATCACACACTGGGGCCTGTTGTGGGGTGGGGGGAAGGGGGAGGGATAGTGTCAGGAGAAATACCTAATATGATAACAAAAAAATAAAAATAAAAATATCATAAAAATAAAAAAAATAAAGTGTCCTCATTTGGATGGCAGATTGAATAACTTCCTATGGATTATCTAAGTGTGTATAGAACAGAGGTTTTCAAATTTTAGGTTTTCCAGGATGGTTTATTTCATTCTGAGACCTTTTTTAAAAACTGAGGTATAATTGAGAACACAGTAAGTGTACCCTCCAGTAAGTTCTGATCTACGTATACATCCAGGTGACCAGCACCCACTCAAAATAAGGAAAGTTCCCTTCACTCTAAAAAGTGGTTTTGTGCCCCATTTGCAGCTAGTCCTGCCTCCAGAGGTCACCACCCTTCTGATTTCTGTGGCTGTAGACTATGTTTGCCTGTTGAGAGCTATACTCTGAGAAGTTCGGGTCTCCGGTCTTTGCAGGCCCTGGGATAGAAAGTACAGGTTGTCTTGGACAGCCCTAATTCTGCCCTATTTATTGCAGGGTTCTGTGGGTGTAGCGGGGGCTGGGGGTCCCTTAACAGAGACCCCAGAGGCCTGGAGGGCCACCTTCGGATAGCACAGCAGAAAGTGTGCTGCTCCAGAGTGGGGAGATCACAGGCAGGGGGGTCACAGGGCTGGCCTCCCAGGGACTCAGCCTCCCTGGCCTGACACTGACCTGAGACCCAGCCCTGCCCCTGCCCCTACCCTTCCCAAGTCAGACCTCAGCACCCCCAGCCCCTCCACCCCAGGCTGACCTGGCTATTGTTGCTCCTCAAGACTCTGTGTGACTCATTCCACCTCACAGGTGTGGCTTCTGCTGTGGGCATGCGGCAAGACTTGGCGGGATGAGGAAAGATGCTCAGTGTTGGTCCTTCCCTTTAGAGACTGAGAAGTTTGAGGGTCCTTTCAAGAGAGGAAGGTTTGGGTATCAGAGCACTGAATGTGCCCGAGTCTCCATCCTGGGCCAGGGAGGACCAGGCAGCACTTTGGCCAGACCGGCGGAGCCCAGCCCCTGCCCAGCCCCTGAATGAATGCGTTGGTGTCCACCTTCCTACCCCACAGGCTCGGTTCCTGCAATGTAGAGGTTGAGATCCAGGTGAGGACAGCAGCACCGAGGCTCAAGCTGGTACAGACCAAGGCTGGGGTGAGAAATTCAACACACACCGAGCTGTGATGGGAGTACCAGAAAAGAAATCAGGCCTTGTGGTAGGGCTTCTAACCTCAGCAGGGCTTGTCACGAGTTCAAGGGCAGTGGTCAGTGTGTCTGCAATGAGGGGGGGTCTCTAGCCTCAGTGGGGCCTGTCACGAGTTCAAGGGTGGTCGGTGCGTCCACTGTGAGTGCTAACCATGACCAGGACCCCAGTCAGGGCAAGCGCCAACTCTGGGGGAGCAGCAAGTTGGAGGCGAGGGAAGAGATCACAACCCCACCAGATACTAAGGTGTGGAGGAAACAGCTGCAGGTGACACCCCATAGTGGGAACTCAGGAGGATGTGGGTCCGGGCCCTGACTCACCACAGAGCAGCTGTGAGCATCCTTTGGGCAAGCTGCTCACACTCTCAAATGACAGCCCAGCCCAGGGCCACCGAAAGACACCAGGAGTGGATAAGGTGGTTGGCACAGGGCTGAGGATACAGTGAGCACTCAGTCAACAAGAGTGAGGGTGGAAATGATAAAGAATAGGGTCCCACTAGTGTGGGATTCGGTCTCCATGGAGGAACTGAGATGACACGACCTTATAGTCTGATCTGACAAGGTGTCCTTCTCTCCCTTCCAGTCTACCAGGTAACCTACCTGCCTACCAGGTGCCCTAGCTGTATCAGAGGTAACCTACCTGCCTACCAGGTGCCCTAGCTGTATCAGAGGTATCCTACCTGCCTACCAGGTGCCCTAGCTGTATCAGAGGTATCCCACCTGCCTACCAGGTGCCTTAGCTGTATCAGAGGTAACCTACCTGCCTACCAGGTGTCCTAGCTGTATCAGAGGTATCCCACCTGCCTACCAGGTGCCCTAGCTGTATCAGAGGTAACCTACCTGCCTACCAGGTGCCTTAGCTGTATCAGAGGTATCCTACCTGCCTACCAGGTGCCCTAGCTGTATCAGAGGTATCCTACCTGCCTACCAGGTGCCTTAGCTGTATCAGAGGTAACCTACCTGCCTACCAGGTGCCTTAGCTGTATCAGAGGTAACCTACCTGCCTACCAGGTGCCCTAGCTGTATCAGAGGTAACCTACCTGCCTACCAGGTGCCTTAGCTGTATCAGAGGTAACCTACCTGCCTACCAGTTGCCTTAGCTGTATCAGAGGTAACCTACCTGCCTACCAGGTGCCCTAGCTGTATCAGAGGTAACCTACCTGCCTACCAGGTGCCTTAGCTGTATCAGAGGTAACCTACCTGCCTACCAGGTGCCCTAGCTGTATCAGAGGTATCCTACCTGCCTACCAGGTGCCTTAGCTGTATCAGAGGTAACCTACCTGCCTACCAGGTGCCTTAGCTGTATCAGAGGTAACCTACCTGCCTACCAGGTGCCCTAGCTGTATCAGAGGTAACCTACCTGCCTACCAGGTGCCCTAGCTGTATCAGAGGTAACCTACCTGCCTACCAGGTGCCTTAGCTGTATCAGAGGTAACCTACCTGCCTACCAGGTGCCCTAGCTGTATCAGAGGTAACCTACCTGCCTACCAGGTGCCCTAGCTGTATCAGAGGTAACCTACCTGCCTACCAGGTGCCTTAGCTGTATCAGAGGTAACCTACCTGCCTACCAGGTGCCCTAGCTGTATCAGAGGTAACCTACCTGCCTACCAGGTGCCTTAGCTGTATCAGAGGTAACCTACCTGCCTACCAGGTGCCCTAGCTGTATCAGAGGTAACCTACCTGCCTACCAGGTGCCCTAGCTGTATCAGAGGTAACCTACCTGCCTACCAGGTGCCTTAGCTGTATCAGAGGTAACCTACCTGCCTACCAGGTGCCTTAGCTGTATCAGAGGTAACCTACCTGCCTACCAGGTGCCCTAGCTGTATCAGAGGTATCCCACCTGCCTACCAGGTGCCTTAGTTGTATAAGAGATTTCCTATATGTCTACTAGGTGTCCTAGCTGTACTTGTCTACCAGGTGTCCCACCTGTCTGCTCAAGCTCCCTGCAATCTTCCTTTTTCAGACTGTGTGCACCCCATTGTCTGGAATTCTGTCTTCTCCCTGAAAACTCTTCTGCCTTCCTACTCCAGGAGGGCTCCATGCATTCCCCAAAGACATGCCACATGTGTCCCACCCATCTGGGGCCCTCAGCTCAGGTCTACCCCCTCGATGACACACCAGCATCCCTATTGTGTGCACCCGTCTTAACACCCAACACAACCCAAAACCTGCACAGGAGGCAAGCCTCGGAGCCCGGCAGCTGACAGCTATGTGAGTCGGCAGCTCTCCTTCACCGTAATTAGTTACTAATGACAGGACGATTACGAGTGCCTGGGAAACTTCGTGTCACACACGGAATGTTAGACACCCTACATGGTAAGCCTCACTCTACCCCCTGGATAGGTGATAGAGCTGAGGCTTGGATAAGTTAGGCCACTTGTACCTGTGAGAAAGCGCTGGGTCCCGACTCTGAGGCTGGCTGCCCCGTTGCTCCACCCCGCCTCCCCCCTGGAGGGGTAGGTGTGCCCAACCTGCCTGTGCCCCCTCTTTGACTAGACCTCAAGGCCACCTGTGCCCACTTCCAGAGGCCCCTATGCAGCAGGCCTGGCCTATTAGGAAGTTCCCAAGAGGCTCTGACACGAGGCCTACAGGGGCCCCCAGACAGTGGGGCCAGTGTTCTCTATAGCTCCTGTACCCTCAGGGTGCACTCCCAGGGTTGACACTCTGTTACCCTGAGGGGGACAGGAGGCCTCTGAGACCCTCCCCTGGACTCAGCAGCGCCACTCCTACCCCTGCCCCTGCGTATAGGGAGAGATGAGGAGCCCAATGTGTCTTGCCAGGAATCAGCCTGGCTTGTATCTGCGCTCCACACTGCCAGCGCTGCGGGGGTTATTTTTACCTGCGATCGCTTGTTGAACGTGTCTGATAATGTATTTATAACGACCCGAGTAACTCAGCTAGTAGCAACCGCCCTGAGTGACAAGGAAAATGGTTAGAAATTGTTCCCTGTAAAAATAATGAGCTCCGCTGAAATGAGCCAATCAAAACAGCCTCTGAGTGGCTCCCGCACAGCCAGGTGTGGGGTGTGGAGGGGGGCGGGTGCCAGCTGGCAGGGCCGCCTGGTCTGCTCTTGGTACAATTTATGGGGCAGGATCTGGGTGGCCAGGGGATCCCTGTCCATTCCTCAGGCCCTGCCAGCTGTCTGTCCCCGGGCACCGCACTGGGAAGCCCAGCTATGATAGGGTGGCCCAGAGGATGATGCAAGCAGTTTGCACCATCCCCTGAGGAATGACCCAAGTCCGTGTCTACACAGCCGCAGGAGGCTGAGTCCCGAGGCCAGCCCACGTGAGGGTCTCCCAGCCGCCTGCCCACAGGCCCCGAGCTCTCAGTCCCTTCCAACCCACGCAGTATGAACTGTCCCTTTCAGCCCTTATCCACCACTCTGGAATGTCCCCTTTCTGCCCTCCCCATTGCTCCATCTGCCAGGAACATTCCAGCATCTCCCTCTCCCAGCTCACCTTGTCTCTTCCCCCAGACTCATTTCAAACAGCACCCGCCTCCGCAGGGACCCTCACTGCCCAGCTGGGAACAGGCCTTTGCTCTGAGTCCTGCGGAGCCACAGGAGGGTGCCGTCTGAACTCAGGGCTGGGCTGGGTCTCTGGACACCCGTCTGCTTGTCTGTTTGCTCTGCTAGAATGGGGACCTCCTGGGGCCTGAGGCCACTCCTTCCTGTCCCAGGTAACTGAATTGTGTGAGGTTGAGAACAGCAGCCTGAACCTGAGCATCAGAGGAATGAACAGCAAAAGAGCGGGAGTTTGCACAATTGCCTAATAGAATCTAGGGGACACTTCGTTTCAAATCACAGATGGCCTGTTCTCCAGCACAGATCCTTATCTGCCTCATCCTGTCTCCTCCTCACCCTGGTTCTCGGTGGCCTGTTCTCCAGCACAGATCCTTATCTGCCTCATCCTGTCTCCTCCTCACCCTGGTTCTCGGTGGCCTGTTCTCCAGCACAGATCCTTGTCTGCCTCATCCTGTCTCCTCCTCACCCTGGTTCTCGGTGGCCAGCTCTGCAGATTTGCCCTCTAACTATATCTTCGTGTCTTCCTCGTCCCCACTTCCACCTCCTTGATGAGCTCAGGGCTCATCAGCTCTTGCATTGGCCCAGCTGTGGGTGGCCAACTGGTCTCCCTGCCTCTCTTCAAAGCTTTCTTCCTTGGGGTCCAGTCTGACTCTGCTGCTGCTCTGTGTCTCACTCCTCCATGGCTCCCCAGTGCCTGGACAGTGGAGGCTGAGCTCAGTCCCCGTGGTCACACTGCCTCTCCCCTGTAGCCTAGGAAGTCCTTAGTCCCAGCCACGGACCTGACACACTCCTATGAGTCACGCAGTTTCTCACTCAGGAGGCTTAACTCGCATTGTCCCTTTTCCCCCCATGCCTGCCCTCCCGAGCCACCCTTAGGGCCCTTCATCCTGCCTAGAGCCTGGTCACTCCTGGAGACCCTGCCCCTCTGCCACACCAGAGCCAGGCAGACACTCTTGTCTGCATGCCCGGCGGGGTGTGCGTTTTAAATGCGGGAATGCATGTCGCTGTCTTTGCACCTCCTGTGGCGCACCTGGATCCTCTCTTCATGGGGCTTGCCCGTGAGCTTATGGAGTGGGGCAGAGGACCGTGTTCCCTCTCTTCTGAACCCACTCTTACAGGGGGCCTGCATTCCACAGGCCAGGGCTGAGCTCACAATGGAAGTAAAAATTGGTCCTGCAGAGTCAGAGTCAGAATGGCAAGGGCTTGTTTAAGCCTTGTTAAGTGATTGCGGGCACCTGCCCCCTATGTGCACATGGCCTGACCTCATCCCCAGGATGGCTTTGTGGGGTTTGGTGGTTACTCTCATTCTGCAGACAGGGAGCATGGTGGGGACTGTGTCAGGCTCAGGTGCAACCAGGCACAAATGTTTCCAGGCCCCACCGTGCCTCTGCCGCACGCAAAAGCCCCCACGAGAGTCCCATGGTGGAACTGTTGCAGAAGGGAACTGAGGCAGATGGTCCAGAAACCGAGCCCCTATTGAAAACTAGGGGCTATCGAAAACTAGCCCCTATTGAAAACTAGGAAGGATGTGGTGTTGCAAAACCTGCCAATAAAATGTCTGGGGGCTTTTCTCCTGGGTCCAGGTAATTTGGTGTCTCTGTCAGGGCCCAACCAGTGTAAAGGAAACACATGGTATATGAACAAGGAAAGACTAATTCAAACCAAGGCTCATGTTAACAGGGGACGAGACCAAGCAGGGCTCAGCCTGAGGACAGAGTCCCTGAGCAGAGAGGTCTTCTGAGGCTACAGACTCTGCCCCAGAAGAAGATCAGATGGGCCTAGTGCCAAGGGCTGGACATGAATTCTGAGATTCCCAGGCTGACTTCAGAATCTAACTATCCTACTGTTTAAGTGGATCCCAAACTTAGTGGAATAAAAGCCTTTTCTCTGCTGCTGCCAAATGGTGAGTGTAAAAGTGATGGTGTCTGTGTCAGCACTTGGTTCAAACCGAGTCGTGGATGAGGCAAATTGGATCGTTATTCATTTTATCAGTTACTTATTTTTAGAGCAATTTAACAATTACATGTAAAGTGCAAAGCACAGACCCGATTTACAGCGAAACTGTGAATTTACTGCCTCCACTTGGGCACCTGACTATTTATGTGCTTCCGTTTAGCATCTTTTTCCCTTCCCTTGGGTGCCTGGGATTAACATCATCTTCCTATCAATTTATAGGAGAATCCTTCAGGAGGATGAAGGTGTAAAGAAGTCGGAATGAAAGTCACTGGCACGTGGACTAGTCCATGTTCTAGAGTCCTGTGGATAACCGGGGCCTGTGTGGATACCATGATGCCCCACAGTCCTTTGTGGGGCAGGTGGGGCAGGAGGCAGAGGGAGAGACCCTCCTAAGAGAGACTCCAACCTTATCCCTGGACTCTGCAGGCTTCTCTGATGGCGATGGTGTGTCTAGGGGATGGGATCATCGTACAAATGCTTTGAACCCTCAGAAAAGAAAGAGACATCAGTCCAGTAACCCTTGCATCCTCAGGGGAAGCCTTCCTGGTGTGGACTTCTGGACGGGGGTGTGCTCCTGACTGTTTCTGCAAAGCATACCCACCCTGGCAGCCCAGGAACGCCCAGGAATGCCAGGCTCTGCTGAGAGAAGATTCTGACCTTGGTTGTCAAGGCTGCTGTCATGGTGTACCGATCCTACAGAGAGATTAACAGAGAAGGGGAGAGGAGGCGGGGTGGCAAGGAGGGGAGGGAGAGGAGGCAGGAGAGGCATGGGGACGGGTCGCCTCCTACCTGAACTCAGGCCACAGGCCGCCTGGACTCCATGTCTGTCTTATCATGGACCCCATCGGGTCTGTGCCTGGGTGACCCTGGGGACCATCTCTGTGTCCTTGCTGGAGGGCCACTGTGGCTGGCTTCAGGGAGCCAGGACACATTTGTGTGGAGGAGCGGCAGGGAGACTGCCCATCTCCCACCACCACCACTTTCCCTTCTAATTGAATGCCGGGGAAATGACAGGTCATTGCCTCCAGTTTTATTTGTTGGGAAAACACAGGAAAGTGCTACAGATTGTGATCAGGAACAAAGCCGAGGAGATAACAGGAGACCCACCTTGGGCCTGTAGAAAGACAAAACCCTGTCCCTGATTAGACACTGCGGGCAAGGCTGAGAGGGGGCTGCGGGTGGGATGTGGAGTGTCATTTGATTGTCTCTGCTGGCAGCGCTCCCCGGAATTGCCATTTAAATTATTCAGCATGTTTAAGCACCGTTGAACTTGGGGTATTGTCAGCTGCAGCAGGGAGGCCGAGTGTGGGGCCACCTCAGCCCTGGCAGCTGGATGACGCATATTCTCCTATCATGGTATTTCTAATGGTGATTCTCTCCCTCTCTGTAGCAGGCACCATCCTCCCTCCTCCTTTAGGAAAAGGGGACCCACGTCTCCTTTGGGGACCCCCACTTCATTCTCTCTCGAGGAGCCTGGGGGCCTTCCTGGTTTCAGCTGATCAGCAATTCCCGTGGCCCTGGCCCCAGGGATCCATGCACAGGTGGGCACGCGGCTTACGTTGGCCCCACTTGAGGGACCTCCCACCACCTTCTGGGAGGGGTGAGACAGACCAGAGCTCAGTCTCTCCCATAGGATGGGCAGGGGAAGAGAACAGCCCTGGCCCAAGGGGTTGATAGTCATTAGCACTGGTGAAAGGAGAATCAGCCTCAGAATGAAACCTGAAAGCAGGAAGAGGCAATCAAGCGCAATCAGGTGGAGTGGGGCATGGGTCAAACTGTGGGGCCCAAAATCCACGCCTACCTGGAACCTAGAATGTGAGGTCTTCGGAGAGGTCATTAATTAAGACAAGGTCAGCCAGGGGCAGTGGCTCACACCTGTAATCACAGCACTTTGGGAGGCCAAGGGAAAAGAATTGCTTGAGCTCAGGAGATTGAGACCAGCTTGGGCAACATAGTGAGACCTCATCTCTACAAACAATAATAATTTTTTAAAAATAGCTAAGGTGGCACACACCTGTAGTCCTAGTTACATGGGAGGCTGAAGATTGCTTGAGCCTAGGGGGTCGAAGCTGCAGTGAGCCAAGACCTTGACACTGCACTACAGCCTGGGTAACACAGCAAGACTCTGTCTCCAAAAAAAAAAAAAAAATGAGGTCATACTGGAATAGGGTGGCTATACAGGCAATATGACTGGAGTCCTTATGAGAAGAAAAGGAACCTCACAGAGACTCATTGTAAAGATGGCCATGTGAAGAATGAGGCAGAGATGGGAGCAATACAACCACAAGCCAAGGAATAAGAAGGATTGCCAGGAGCCACAAGAAGCTATGAGAGAGACTCAGATGGAGCCATCCCCAGGGCTTTTGGAAGAGGGATGGGCCTGCCCACAATTTGACTTCAGATCTCAGGCTTCCAGAACTGTGAGACAACACCTGTTGTTTCAAGTCAACCAATTGAGTTATATTGTTACTGTATTTAGGGAACTCATCAAGAAGTATAACTGGGCTTTGGGTGTTGAGGCTTTCCCACCCCTGGACCAGACAGTGGGGTTAGCTGGGCTTCCAAATGCCCTGCCTTGCTTCAGCCAGTTTAAAGTGGGTCATGGTGATTTGTGACCAGTGGATTCCTAATGAACACAGCCTCTGCAACAAGCAAGGGAACACATCTGGCTGGGCAGGAGTAGGAAATGTGTATGTCAGTGCAGAAAAATCTGTACCTCAACCACTCAGTGAACACATTCCAGACCCCTCCCCAGGCTCCCTCACAGCCCAAATAATCAAATACTTAGCCCCCTTTTGAAGAGCTCACTGTGCTGCTGGAAAAAGAGAGATGCAAGCTACTTAACTACAATGCAGCTTACTACAGAAAAGTCACCACAGGAATTCACAGATGGCTTGATCCTGCCTGGTCAGTTTGATCATCAAAGGCTGCATTTAGAGGGCAACATTTAAAATTAGCCATTTCAAAATTAGGCATTTAAAATTACACATCTTAATGGATTGGGGAACATAAATTATTTCTGAGTAACATTTTAATGTACTATGTATCCCTTCAATCTAAATTACCAAAGTTTATAAACATTGAGTTCCTACTGATGAAGAAGGAAATATTTAGCTCCTTACTGCTATGACCATGAGATCACTTTTCAAAGGGTGGAACTGAACTTGACCTACTTTACTCACTTCTGTTGTTTAGTTCTTGGTCACAGTCAGGAAAGGAGGAGAGAGAGCACTGTTTTTGAGTGCTTATGTGCCAGGGTTTGGACTATGCATTTTCAGGTGTGTTTTACAAATTTTCATAACAACCCAATGAGGAATATAGTATCTGTCTATTTCAGCTCAGGAACTAGGTTTAGAGTAGTTAAAAAAGCTTTCCCAAGATCACACAACTGAGTAGTGTTTCAATGTGATTCTGTCTGGTTCTAAAACTCATGCTTTTTTCATTTCTACCAAACCATGCTTCATCACTACAGGTTTAAAAGGAAAACAGGCCCAAAGTGGTTACAGCCTGGCCTAAGGTCACAAGGAGGGTCAGGGGCAGAACTGAAGATGGAGTTAAGACTCACCTGGTTGGTTCTCAGCTCACCCTCTGTGCATCCCTTGCTCTTCCCTGTGTGTGCTAAAATGTTACATAAGCCTCTTAATACGCAGAAGTAATCCTCAGAAAACTCATTTGCATTTTGTTTTCCTAACAAGGAAAATGGAGCAAGCTTCACTTTGTCTGTCCTTCAGGGGAGCAAACATTCCAGAAGGAAGCAGTTTTGGATTGTTGAAATCTGGTCCTTCTTACCCCTGGGTGGGGTAAACTGACTCCTTTTAAAATGTCTCTAATCTGGGCTTTTTTTTCCTATGGGCAGCCCATGCACATGCCAGCTGGACCAGAAGGGAGGATGGGAGGAGGGAAAGTGGTACTCTGGGCCCTGAGATTTGGCTACCTGAGCCTCATTCTGACAACATGTGCCCAGGGACAGCAGAGGGAGCAGCAAGAGGGCTGGCTCGGGGAGGCCCGAGGCAGGGGCAGCTGTCACCCATGTCTTCCCCCAGGCACCCACAGGTTAATTATGAGCTCAGTAAGGAACTGGAGAGCATGTGCATGTGTGCTGGTGAGGTGCAACAGGCAGGTCGGTTCACCCCACTCTGGAGATAGGGAGAAGAGGACCCCGTTTGGTTTCTCTCTGGGGTTTCACCTCTCCTGGTTTCTATTCAACAGCTGGGCCCCCAAGGTCCTCTCCTTCATGCTCTGCTTTTTCTTTTCTTTTTTTTTTTTTTTTTTTTTTTGTGGATCCTGATCTCACCCTCATCTGGGGAAGTCTCACCACCCAGAAGCAAAGCCTCTGTAGTACAACCACTACATCCCCTCCTCAAGCACAGAGGGCCGCTCTGTGCCACTCCGGCTCTGAAAGACAGAAGCATTATTTTCCTCACCCACACCAAGGTCTTATCTTTTCATATTGAGAATATTCCTGCAACAAGCCGAAAAGCCACCTCAAATGTCATGCTGCTATTATGGGTGGTTCTGCCCAGCCTGTGAGACAGGCAGAGGCTCTTCCCTTGATCTACACAGGAGATGGCACCTGTTTATTTAAGAAACTCATAAAACAGTGTGGTGGGCTGACAGGTGGCCCCAGAGAGAGAGGTTGCATCCTAATCCCCAGAACACGGGAATGCCGCCTTATGTGACAGAAGAGGGAATGTTCCCTTTTATGGCAAAAAATGTGATTAGGCTAAGGATCTTGAAAAGAAGAGCTTATCCTAGATTATCTGGGCAGGCTCCAAATGCAATCATGTGTATCTTTATAAGACAGAGGCAGAGGGAGTTTGGGGACAAACACATGCAGAGGACAAGGCAATGTGAAGACAGAGGCAGAGATTGGAGCAATGTGGCCCTCCGTGAGGAACGTCAGGAGTCCCTAGAACTTGGATGAAGTGGGAAAGGGCCCTTTCCCAGAACCTTCAGAGGGAGTATGGCCTGCTGATGCCTTGACTCTGGACTTTTTACCTCCAGAACTGTGGGAGAATAAATTTCTGCTATTACAGCAGACAGAGGAGACCCATTCACAGAGTAAACTTCTGCCCTGAACTGGCCGGGAGAGGATGCAAACAGCACAATTCCATTTTTGGGTCTGCTCCCTCTGGCGCTCCAGGGGCCCAGCGCCTCTAGGTCCTAATCCAGTTCTCTGGGTTCTGGACACTCTCAGGGTCTTCTTGCCCTCCTGGCTTTCTGAGGCAGCAGCCCGCTGTCCATGTCCTGGACTAGGAGCCACCAGGGCTGGGCAGGTGGCCTTGTAAGAGTCTCACTCAAGTCTGTTCTGCACAGGGAGTGGCCAGGGATTTTTCTGCTCTGGCCCAGAGCTTGAGAAGCAGCAATGCCCATTCCTATAGGCAGGGGCAGAGTGGGAGAAAGTGATGAGCTTTGGGTTCAGAATGGCCCACGTCTGGGCATCTCAGCGATGTCTGGCCCTCGAGCCCTCCCCATCTTTTCCATGGGACTAATCATAACCAGAGCAGTTCCTCCTGCTGTTCATTCTCTCCACTGAACCTCCCTCCCCTCTGGAACTTTCCCAAGTATTTGTAGAAGATGTCATCACAGCCTCCATGGTATGGACAATGAGGACTTGGCAGTGAACAAGTAGAAAAGCCTCATAAAATGTCTATCCCAGCTGGACATAGTGGCTCATGCCTGTAATCCCAGCACTTTGGGAGGCTGAGGTGGGTGGATCACCTGAGGTCAGGAGTTCGAGACCAGCCAGCCTGACCAACATGGTGAAACCCCATCTCTGTTAAAAATACAAAATTTTAAGCTGGGCATGGTGGCACATGCCTGTAATCCCAGCTACTTGGGAGGCTGAGGCAGCAGAATCACTTGAACCTCCAAGGCGGAGGTTGCAGTGAGCTGAGATCGTGCCATTGTGCTCCAGCCTGGGCAACAAGAGAGAAACTCCGTCTCAAAAAAACAAACAAACAAACAAACAAACAAACAAACAAACAAACTATCCATCCCAGGAGAAAACCAACAAAAAAGGTGAAAAAATAAAAAGAGAGGGAGGTCATTCCAAAACGTAGTGACTACTCGAGAGAAAGAAGCAGAGAGATGAGATGTGGAGGGTCAGGACAATGAGGTCTGGGCTGTGTCTCTCCAAATGTACCTGTTGGCGTCCTTGCCCCCAGGAGCTCAGAAAGTGGCATATGTGCAGACAGGGTCTGTAAAGAAGCCGTTAAGTTAAAATGAGGTTGTTAGAGTAGGTCCTGATCCAATCTGACTGGCGTCGTTATAAAAAGAGGACATGAGGACACAGACACAGAGGGATGGCCATGTGAGGACATGGAAAGGTGACGGCATCTAAAATCCAAGGAGAGAAGTCTCGGGAGAAACCAGCCCTGCCAACCTTGGTCTCAGGTTCCAGCCTCCAGGGCAGTGAGAAAATGAGTTCTGTCGTTGAAGCCTTTTGGCCTAAGGCGCTTTGTTATTGCATCCTAAGGAAACGAATGAGCAGGCACAGCTGCAAAACATGGCTTTAGAGAGGTGGGCGGAAGGGGTGCCTGGGGGCTGGTTGGTGAGAGGTGCCTGGGGGCTGGTTGGTGAGACATTATATGCTAAGGTGGGGAAGAACTGGCCAGCCAGAGGACATGACAATGAAAATGCCCCAGCAGAGACCCGTCCACATGAGGTCTTGTGGACTGTACTAAGGGGCTTAGGTTTTACTCTAAGGACTCAGAAAATTATGGAAAGATTTTAAGTGATGGATTTGGTTTACATTAAAAACAAAGAAGCCAAAGCAAAGCCACTCTGGCTGCTTGTGGAGAGCAGGCTCTGAGGCATGAAAAGCCGTGGGAAGATGGGTGGGAGCTACTGCAGGAATCCAGGACACTGATGGGCCCACGATGGGGGCAGTGCAGCAGATACAGCAGGTACAGGGATCTCGAGCCTTGCAATGACCCAGCCAGACAGACGCAGAGCCGAGTGAGGATTTGAGTGCGGTAGGAGGAGAAAGCACAGTATCTGGAACGACTTTCCAGTTTTGGGGCGGTCAGATTCATTGAAAGGCAGAAGACCAGTGAGGGACAATGCCAGGGCAGGCAGGAGACCAGGCTGCCCCTGGGACATGTTGAGCTTGAGATGTGCGGTGCATTTTCAAGTGGAGAAGTCAAGCAAGCAGCTGGATGTGTGAGACCAGAACCACGGGGAGGAGACCGACGTTTGTGAATCATCAGCCCACAGGGTGATTTAAAGCCATGGGATTGGATGATGAAGTTAGAATCAGTGGAGATAGAGATGAGAAGGGATCAGGAGGGAGATAGGGTGCTCCGATCTCTAAAGATTGAGCCAAGGAACAGGAGACAGCAAAGTAGTCTGGGAAGGAGCTGCCAGGGAGGTAGAAAGTGACCCAGGGAGGGGTGACATGAGAGAAGGAGGACCTGCTGTGCTAAATACTGCAGAAAGGTTGAGCATGATGAGCACAGACACGTCCCTTAGATTCAGCCACGTGGAAGTCCTTGGCGACCTTGAAGAGGTTGGGTTTTAGTGATGAGGATGGAATTGACCACGTGCCAGGCAGGTTGCTGCTGCTGAGAATCAGAAACAATTCCTGGAATCCACTTAACCCACTGCTTGGCATAGCATCAGTCATTTCAGCCCCCATTTCTAAGAGCATGTTATTATCAGGTCATGCTTGAGATTCTTCCAGCCGTGAGGTCTGTTGTAAGCACCGGTATGGGCAATGTGCAGAGGAACCTTGTTTTGCAAGGTCACGTGCCCTCAATTTTCCCAGGCAGTTGTTGGGTACTTGCACAGTAAATTCTCTGGGTAGCATGGGAGCTACATAATTAACATTCCTGTTTTTCCTTTTCAGTGGTCTGGTCAGCCTCGGGGACCAGGGCAAAGGCTCCTGAAGAAATGTAATAACCAGAGGGGTCACGTTCCCAATCATGGAGCCTCCCCTCATCATTAAGATAGCCTAAATATGTTGGAATGGCTGGAGTCACCCGTATGACCCCAATAGCCATGTCATAGACTAGAGAGGATGTCTGGAGGCTGCAGCCCAGAAGCAGGAGTCCAGAGTTCCAAAGTCCCCTTGCAATGCTCCCGAGGGTTACCACATTAAGGTTAAAAGGTATACCAGCAGGCTCAAAGGCTTCTCCGCCCTTTGCATCAACATAAACATTAAATATTGTATTTTTGTATCATGTTACTATAATTATATATGTATAAATACAGAGATTCCAAATTATGTTCCTGTGCATTTGTTAACTTCAAAACCAAAGCTGCCTTTTGTTCTCCTATGTGACTCCTCTAAACCTGAAAATCTTTGCAAACACCTGTTAGGGAGACACTCCCAAAATACAGCTGGATTTGGACAATGAATTCTGCCATTTTTTCTGTCTACAGAAGATGATAGAACTTTGAAAAACATGAAAGCAAACCCTCCAGGGGCAGTATTGACTCGACCCTGAATGGGTACGAGGAACGTGGGGAGTTGTCCCTGCGGGGGGAGCCCCGAACAGTCCCTGTCTGCAGTCAACTCTAAAGTTCCCTGGAATGTCCCAGCTCCCAAGACTGCATCTGAGACCAAGCAAGACTGGGATTTGTTCCCAGACAAGAACCTTCATTGTACCTTTAGAAGTCCACCCGCCCAACCTCTATCCAGAAAATAGATTCCTATAACCTTGTTAATAGGGTCAAGGCCGAACACGTCACATGAGACCCTCCAGGCTGTGAGCCATGCCCACCTCACGTGGCACTTCCGATCCTCTTCCTTGCTAGCACTATAGGCATAGAGAATCCGGCAAGGAGGTATGATTGGAGGTCACGGCCAAAGCCTTCTGCTGGAGGCAGGTCTGACTCTGATGCCAGAAGGACTGCTGACTCTTTATGTTTTGCCTTTTCCTGGTTGAAAATGTTTTGCAAGCCACTAGCCAAGCTGGGAGTTTCACTATCAGGGCAGTTGGCAATCCTGCCCTAATGGAAAATGAAGGGGAGCTAAACGTGGTGTTCACAGCACGCCTTTCACAGGAAACTTCTATTACCTGGTGGATGGCCTAATGCCCGGCTGTCAGACCCATGACCAGGCATCCCTCATGGGGAACTTGGTCCTTCTGGTAGATGCCTGGCTGGCTTTTGTCTGAGCCGTGTCCAGTTTATGCCTGCCTGACTGTTGCTCGGGTGCTGGAAGCCTCGCTTTGCATTCTCCCTGGCATCTCAAAGCCTGGGGTAACACCTAGATCCTCCGACGGAAGGCACGAATTCAGTGCACACCACAGTCGAAAACAAGTTTGAAGACTTTTTCCTTACAAATCCTGGGCAGGGAGGGAGCAGTGTGTTGGGGAGGGCAGCCCTCCATCCTCCCAGGCAGAGAGAGAGCGTGTGGCAACTGGCAGTATATATAAGGAACAGGGTGTGAGTCACTTTAAGATCACGGGCAAATGCCTGAATCGTCCGCTTAAGGGAAGCGGCAGGAAAGTGCTGGGCAGAAGAGATGTCTCTGGGTTCTTATTTCTGGGCACCAGCTTGAGCCATTTTGGTGTAGGGGAGAACTGTAAACTGTTCAGGGTGACTGAGCCCTGCTCCAAGCTACACCTGTATTCAACATTCTTACAAACTGACGTAAGAATTGACTACAGAAGAATGCTAGACTCCTCCCAGGCCATGCATGCCTGCAGTCCAGCTGCGCTCCTTGAAGGCAGGGCTGGCAACTTCCACCCTGGGTTGCCCAGGGCTTTGTATAGAAACTCCCATGTAAGAGGCACTTGGTAAATCATCCTTAGATGACTCAATTACTTAAAATAAAATTTGCAAAACGAACTGATCTGGCCTGCTCAGTGCTCAGCCATTTGTCAGAACACAGATGCCATCAAAAACAAAGTGTTCTTTTTAAAGGTTTTCATGGGAGGTGTTTCCTTCCCCTGAGTTTTAGTATTGGTTTCTCTGCCAAGGCCACCAGAAGGGCAGCTTCCACCAACCTTCATTCTCCTGTGCCCACGTTCACGAAAGCTATTTCCCTCCATGAATCTCCCTCTTGCTATCTGGGCCTACGTGCTTCTGTCTGTTAAGATTCTGCCATGAGCCATCTAGAAAATCATTCTCAGGTTTCAGAAGGAATTGCGTTTTGCCAGCCGATACACGGGTTTGTACGACACTGTTGGGTGCAGCTCCTTTTCTTTCAAACAGAAGATTGCTAAAAACAATTGGAAACCTACCAGGTTGACAAGTGTGAAAACACATAAAGCAGAGAGACGAGCCAGCCTCGGGATACAGTGTTCATCAAGAACGTGCTGGGGCGGTGCCCCCACAGACTCAAAGCACCTGCCTGGCCTGGCCTTAGGTGCCATGGCTTGACTCCTGTCATGGCCTCGACTCATGTCCACCTAAGGGAAAGAAAACCATTCGTCCTTTAGTCCTCAGGAGAGTTCTTTCACAGAGGCCTAGACTTATCCAGGATGAAGCCTAGTTATAGCAGAAAGGCTGGTGGGTGGGGTGCAGGGCACTGTCTGGCACTTAGTTTGTTTTTGCTGTGAAAGGGGAGTGGTGAGGTGGGGACCAGGAACTGGCAGCAGAGGCTGTCCCTTTGTGGCCAATCTCTATAGCGTCTTTGTCCTACAGAAATTCTACTATTTGTGTGGAATTAAGATACAGATGGAAACGCATGCCTGTTTCAGGGGTGATTGTTTGGTTACCTGGGAGCCCTTGTTTTCAGAAGGAGAGTGAGACAGCTCTGGGGATTCTAAAACTCACTAAGGGAGAATAGTGTGTATCCGTCAGGGTCCTGGGAGCTTAGAGTACACCTGCCTCAAGGTGAGACCAGGTCAGGCTGCCATGCAGTGGCCCCTGCTCTCATTCAGGCATGGGTGCATTACTGGGCCTGCCAGGACAAAGCAGCCCCATATGGGAAGATATTCTGACTGCAAATGACCCAGGGAGGGGATGTCACAGCCTCACACACACTCAGCCCCGGGGCTGAACAGCTTTTGCCGAGACCCTTGAATCACCAGGCTGAGTGGGAGTAGGGAGTGCCACTCCTTTCTGTTGCTCCAGGTCACATCCTAGAAAGAGCCCACCCCTGATTCTCAGCTTCTTGGTGTTGTGCGTTGACAGTCACATCCACTGCATGTTTCCATCAGCAGCCAGCGAACCTGACAGGAATAGGATTGACGGGAACTGAACAGAAATCACTCCGTTAGTGCCAGAGAATTTGGTTCATCAGAAAGCAGCAGGGTGTGATTTTGTCCATTTGTTTAAAGTCAAAAAGGAGAAGGCAGGGAAGAGGGTGAGCTGATTTTCCAGGGCAACTGAGTCCAAAAGAAGATAGTATTGGGCTCCAGTGGCATTAGTTTTCATTAACTGCAGGGACGGGAAGAAGGCAGTGGGTGTCCTTCAACAACTGCAGGGATGGCAGTGCTGGGGCTTTAATCCAGAGGCACACTTGCTCGGGGAGGACACAATCTCACCACTCATATGCCTGCATTCTCTTTGTATCTGTCCCCTCCCTTTTCGTATTTCCAAGTGACTTGAGGACCCTACATCTCAATACATCTTGATACATGAAAATTACGATTTGGGCAACAGCAAGGGTGGACTGATGTCTGTTTGCTTTTCTTCGCCTTTTCTCAACTTGGTTGGATCAGCAGAGGTGTGCCCCACTCTCACGCCTGAGCTTGTTCTTAGAAAGGTTGTGAAAGATCACTGACCAAGCCTCTAAATAGCCACGGACTCATCCACACAGGATGACCAGCACCCAGCAGCCAGGAAAGATCACCGACCCAGTGTCCAAGTAACCATGGACTCATCCACCCAGATGCCAGGCACCCAGCAGCCAGGAACGATTGCCGACCCAGTGTCCAAGTAGCCATGGACTCATCCACCCAGATGCCAGGCACCCAGCAGCCAGGAACGATTGCCGACCCAGTGTCCAAGTAGCCATGGACTCATCCACCCAGATGCCAGGCACTCAGCAGCCAGGAAAGATCACCGACCCGGTGACCAAGTAGTCACGGACTCACCCACCCACGATGGCAGGCACTCAGCAGCCAGGAAAGGTCACCGACCTAGTGTCCAAGTAGCCATGGCCTCTCCCACCCGGGACAGTGAGCATCCAGCAGCATGTGATTGACTTGCAGGCTGGAAACAGGCTCCACTCCGAGTGTAGAGGGCGGAAGGGAAGAGATGACAGGTGTGCAGCCTGGAAGAAGACAGAACTGAAGAGGGGCCAAGAGCCATGCTGCTGGTGCCAGAGAAAGCTTTCCCTGGGCCAGAGGGGCTGGGAGGGACAGAGCTCCCACCCTTTCATCCTGAGCAGAGCCTGGGGGTGGGGAGCAGACTCAGTGGGCCCTAGAACCAGCAAGACCTGGGTTGGATACGCCTACTGTGCCACCCTGGGCACATTTCTCACCGCTCTGAGCCCCAGTTTCCTTGTGGGCTTTTGTGAGGGTTGATAGAGTTAATGGATATACGGGACCTGGTGAGTCTCTGTACCAGGTATCACCACAATAAACATCCTCATGTGCTTTGCAGGCCCTATGCAGGGCTCCAGGCTGAGGCTGGGGCTCCGGGGCGGTGTCTGTGCCTCAGGCACTGGAGAACCGCCCTGCACGTGGGAAGATCCCAGGAGTGGCTGTACCTCCTCTACCCAAGCCCGGCCCCAAGGGGAGGAGGAGATGTGTTCTTTCCTCCGTGAGAGTTTATCTTATGAGACGTCTTACTCATACCTAAGCAAGAGCCACACAATCCTAGAAATCCCCAGTGAAATGCTCCACACACTGGCAAGCCCAGAGGCAGCACATCTTCCGAGCCAGGCCCTGTGACGGGTCCTGGAATCCTGGGAGGGAACTTCACCGGGGCTGAACTCCAGAGCTGCCACCAGCCAAGTTGCCACCAGCCAAGCGACTCAGGCCGGGCCGCTGACCCTCGGTGAATCCGTGGATCTTGGCTTCATCATCTGCCATTCTGAAGCTGGTCCCAGGACAACAGAAGCCCCTTCCAGGTGGGGGCATTAGGATTGGGCTCTGTGCAGGCACAGGGCTGGGTCTATGCCAGGGATTTTGTCAGATAGGAGGTCTGGGATGAGGCCGACACCTCGCATTGTTAAGGAGCTCGCAGGTGTTGGTGCTGCTTTTCAGGCAGTGAGACTGCACCCAGGCCCTCAGGCAGTGGGATCTGCCTCCAGCCTTCTCTGGGCTGGTCCTATGGCTGGTAAGGGGCAGGTCGGCCAACCCTTCAGAGACAGAAGCTGCCATGTCACCCTCATCGGCACCAAGCCTGCACCCACAGGCTGCTAGGGAGTCACAGACGCCGCTGAGAAGGCATCATTAACAATCACATGCATCGTGCACACGTCTCGCTTCAGGCAAGTCCCAGAGGCTAAAACCCAAACCCGCCCCCACAGATGCACTCAGCAGACCCCAGCTAAAGCCTGCATCAAAAGTGGTCTCTGTCTTCTCATCCCACTCCTGTCCCCACCCTCGGGACGGTGCTGAGCTGGGCAGGGAAGAGGTGGGAGCGTTCCAGGACAAGTACCCTGTGAGCATCTTCCTCCTGACACGTCCTGTGCGAAAAGCCACAAATCACTCTGTACGTCACACAACTCGCAGATAGCACAGGGATTAGAGAATCTGCCTGGTTCTCTTCACAGGGTGCTGGTGAGAATAAAACGAGACGGTGGCAACTGATCTTCATAAACGCTGAAGTGCACGTAAAACGCAAGTCACCATAGACTCATCTCTCTATGCACAGTCCCCTGCCCAAGAGAGCCCTTTCTAAACTATCTGCCTCCAGAGCCTTTCATAACAGGGAATGGGGCCACGGGCTCAAACTTTCTCTGTGCCCCTGCAGTTCTCCTTTTTGGGTGGGCTCAGAGGTGAAGCCATTGGTCCAGGATGTGCAGCTGGTCATAGCACAACCCCTGTCTCTCTGGCTCCGGAGCCTCCCCTGCTTGCCCTGTCCCAGCCAAACTCAGCCAAATCCACCTCCAGCCCCCTGCCCTGGAGCTCAGGTGGCAGTTCTCTCACTCAGGCCTTTCCAACAGCGCCTTCAGCAAAAGACGAGATGTTCCCTCAGTCCCCAAGGCCTTGCTCCAGCTCACGGTCAGTCTTTCATCTCCCTGCTTTGGTGGCCCTTGCAGCCAGGTCACACAGCCTCTCTCCTCCAGGACACACTAGGCCCTCCTTTGGAGCTCCTGATCATGTCTCTCTTCTGTCCCAAATCTGTCCATGGCAGCCCCTACTTTCTGCAACATGACCTCTGCCACCTCAGTGCTCAGCATAGCAGACCCGTGGCAGATAGGAGTAAAAAACCCACAGGTGACTGACAGGTTCCTGCAATCACTGGAATTTTGTTAGGGCTTGGGTTTTAGTTATGCACAACAAGGTGGGCGTGGGAAAGTGGATTAGTCAGTGGGGGAGGAGGCCAACTGCACCACCAAGCACCCACATGTTTATAGCTTCTCCCATATTGCCTGGAGCCTGCAACTTACAACTTAAAGGTGATGTGTAATTTACTAGGGAATAGGGAAGTAAATACCTACTAGGCACTAGGCATTCAAATACCTAGGATTTCTTTTTTTAATTTTTTTTAAATTAATTTTTAAAATTTTTTTTAAATTTTATTTTAATTTATTTTTAATTTATTTTTTAATTTTTTTAAAAAAATTTACTTTAATTTTACATGTGCTAATTTTACTTGTAATAATAAATTACTTGATAATTTACAAGTAAAAATTTTTTAATCTTACTTTAATTTTACATGTGCAGAATGTGCAAGTTTGTTACATAAGCATGCGTATTCCATGGTGGTTTGCCGCACCTATCAACCCATCATCTAGGTTTTAAGCCCCACATGCATTAGGCATTTCTCCTAATGCTCTCCCTCCCCTTTGACCCCACCCTCCGATAGGCCGCAGTATGCGATATTCCCCTCCCTGTGTCCAAGTGTTCTCATAGTTCAACTCTCACTTATAAGTGAGAACATGCGGTGTTTGGTTTTCTGTTCCTGTGTTAGTTTGCTGAGAATGATGGTTTCCAGCTTCATCCATGTCCCTGCAAAACACGTGAACTCATCCATTTTTATGGTTGCATAGTATTCCATGGTGTATACGTGCTACATTTTCTTTATCCAGTCTATCACTGATGGGCATTAGGGTTGGTTCCAAATCTTTGCTATTGGAAATAGTGCTGCAATAAATGTAAGTGTGCATGTGTCTTTATGGTAGAATGATTTGTAATCCTTTGGGTATATATCCAGTAATGGGATTGCTGGCTCAAATGTTATTTCTGGTTTCAGATCCTTGAGGAATCTCCACAATGTCTTCCACAATGGTTAAACTAATTTACACTCACACCAACAGTGTAAAAGTGTTCCTATTTCTCTGCATCCTCGCCAGTATCTGTTGTTTCCAGACTTTTTAATGATCGCCATTCTAATTGGCGTGAGATGGTCAAATACCTAGTATTTCGTAAGTTTAAATTAAACACCTAGTATTTAATAGCTAAGTTTAAATATGAGGTATAGATAGTATTGAAATAAATAGGTATTCAACTGCCTAAGATTTGATAAGCCAGTTTAAATACCCAGTGTTTAATAAGTAAGTTTAAATATGAGGTACAGGTAGTATTTAGATAGTTGGTATTCAAATACCTACTATTTGATAAGTAAATATGTAGTGATTTACAAGGTCTCGCCTAGAAAATCTGATGACATAATTGTGAAATGGTGACTGTGAAAAAGGACTCCGGAAGGAAATCCACACCCATGCCCTCGTAGATGGGAAGGGGGAAGACGTGTCTCTCCCAA
Source organism: Rhinopithecus roxellana (assembly GCF_007565055.1). NCBI lineage: Eukaryota > Metazoa > Chordata > Mammalia > Primates > Cercopithecidae > Rhinopithecus > Rhinopithecus roxellana. The sequence continues at coordinate 21,482,358 of NC_044560.1, forward strand.
ATACCAATCCCTGGGGAGGGGTTGTGCGTGGGACCTGTCCTCTCCCTCCGGCTGGTCCAGGAACACTCCGAAGGCAGGATGCTTGGTGGTCCCTGTGTTCTGGTGCCAGTCCCAGAGGTGGAGACATTTAAGTCATTTCTAAATCAATAAAACCCACCTGCAACATTTCCTTAAATCATACGTCCCCTGGGGCAACTAAAGTATGATTTTATTAACAAACATTTTGATTTTATTAAGCAGTCCAAGAACTTTCCTAGCTTGAGCGAGGTTCTCTGTGGTTGGCATGCAGCTGGGTTTCCTCCAAGGAGCTCCTGTTGAGAAGGCCGTGTGGGAACCTGATGGGAGGGGCCCGGCCGTGTCGGTGCTGGGGCTCAGTCTCCAGGAGGCTCCTCTGTCTTCCGATGTTCCACAAGCCACAGGCCGCCTCTGCACCAGAGCTGAATTGTCTGGAGAGGAGTCTGCACGAGCGGCTGAACCCACTGGGCTCTGATACCCCTAAAGAAGAAGGGAATCCTCAGAGTGCCCAGGACACAGCACTGCAGTCGGGGAACAAGCAATGCCAGGGCTGGCCGAGGGGGCTCCAGAGGGGACGGCCTGCTCGTCACTGTGTAAAAGGCAGATTCTAAAGACCAAGGCCCCAGGCCCAGTGACATGGGACATGCGATGGTGCAAGCCAGGCTCCAGCCCTGTTCTCGGAGGAGGCGCTGCTCATAGTGCCAGCCTTGTGTGTCATGGACTCTCTAGGACCCCACTCACAGTGTGCTTGTGACACTGGCAGCTTTTACTAACTGTAGTTAGTCGGGGGCTTTTGAGTGATTTTCCTGGTGTATCAATGTGGGCTGCTTCAAGGCATTTTTGTGCTGACATCCCATGGACCCTTCCTTAGCCATGTCCCCTGAGCCTGGGATGGCCCCGGCACAGCTCGGCCTGTAGTGGGTGACTGAGACATCACAGTTGCCGGGTGCCTTGCTGGCCACACGTAGCTCTTACATGCCTTGAGATGGGAGGAAGTCCAAGACCCCCCACTCCAGATGGGGAGGGCGCTGAGGAATAAATGATGCATTGATCCTGCCCAGGACTCCACGCCCAGCCACGGCAGCCCCGGGGAACTGATGTTCACAAAGCCCCAGCAAAGGCCTCCAGCACCCCAGCTGTGTGGGGCCCAGCAAGCCTCACAGAGAGGACAGCCGGCCTCCATGCTCCCATGGAACTTACTCTGGCCTCAGCCGGCTCCTCTGGGCAGAGGCCCTGCCCAGATAGAGGGCTCCAGAGGGGACTGCCTGTTCACCACTGTATAAACGGTAGATTCTCAAGATCAGGACCCCAGGCCAGTGTCATGGGGAGTGCAATGGTGCAGGTTGGCTCCAGCCCTGTTCTCAGAGGGCCCGCTGCTCACAGCACCAGCTTCGAACTTCAAGAAACATGTCCACACTATCCCCAGCATAACCACTGACCTCACCCAAAGGAACGACAGTCCCACTGGAACGCAAGCCCCTCCGGGTGGCTGAGTCAGTATGCTCTGTCCCCAGCCCCTAGAAGGAGGCCTGGTTTACAGCAGATCCTCCATAAATACCTGTGGAATGAATATTCCATGCGCTCCAGAGAAGCCTGCAGCGCACAGGTGGCTGGGGTTTATGGAAATGCTGGAATCCCTGTCTGGGAGTCACCATCGCACACACCTGAAGGCACCAACGGAGCAAATGCGGCCGCTGGTGCTAAGATGTGGCACTGTTCACTTGCTGCTGTAAACTTGAATCTTGTTAGTTGGCACCCAGAATTTCTTAAACGTCTGTTAACGCCTTTTGCAAACACAAGCATGTTCATGAGTGTAAGCTCCATTTTGCAGAAGGAAAATCGGAGGCCCAGAGATCAATGGGAAGAGGTGGGGTGGCCGACAAATGCTGAAGAACCCCAAGGTTAGATTCCAGATGATGCTTATGGAGGACCTGCTGTAAGCCAGGCCTCCTCCTAGGAGTTGGGGACAGAGCATACTGACTCAGCCACCCGGAGGGGTTTGCGTTCCAGTGGGACTGCCGTTCCTTTGGGTGAGGTTTACGGTTATGTTGAGGATGATGTGGGACAGGTTCCTGGAAGTTCGATTTTGGAAAACCGTCTGTTATTCTCTGAATTGCAGAATATGCAGGTGACTGCATGTGCACCAGCTTGTTGAGTTTTAATTTAATTTTTAATTTTATTTTATTGTGAATGGACATCTTGCCACCCAGGGAGACTGTGTCCCCAAGGGTCGTCAGGCCTGCAACAGGGTCAAAACCAAGAGAGAGTCTGGGCCCGGCCACACTGTGTTTCTGGGTGTGCTTGAGTCCCTACTCCATGCAAGGAGGGCGTCACCCGGGGCTGGGACCCATCGGGGCGTGGGTGCCCAGGGTGGGTTCTGGCATTTGGAAGGGATGGTGAGATGTCGGGGCTCTGTCTGCACAGGGTTTGGAAACAGTTGTTGGGCTCACTCCTCCCCACCGAGTCTGGGCGTGCAGGCAGAACCCAGGCATGGGGATGGTGTGGAGGCGCAGGCTGTGCAGACAACGGGAGGAGGGACCAGGTGCCTGCAGAGGCCTGACGGCCGGTGGCCGCAGTATCCACTAGAGGGCTCAGGCTCGCGCAGGCAACCCTGGCTCCCCAGGAGGGCAAGGCCATCTGGCCGGCACAGCTTTGCTGCCTATTGTCAGCTGAACTGAGCTGAGCCAGGGTCCCATCTGAGGGCTGCCTCAGAGGCCTGCAATGACTGAGCCTGTTTGCAAAGAGACGGGGCCACCTAAGAGGTCTCCCCTTCAGTGCTCAGTGGATGCATCCAAATTGGGCTCCTTTTCATATTATCTGCCCCTTTTCTCCCTCTTCAAATACCGGAGGTTTCCTGTAACCCCCAGAGCAGCCTGGAACTCACTGCCTCAGTGGGAACGGCAGGGGAGAGTGAGCTATAGAGCAAGATGTGCGAAACTCACCCCTTCCAGCTGGGGAGGGCCGGAGGCTGGTCCTGCTGCGCGTTCAGCCTCAGACCAGGCCCCCACACCTATGACACACCAGCACCAGGATGGACCCTCAGATGCCGCCCCCAAGATGCTCACAAACTCACCAGCGGAGGGTGAGGAGATGAGCTGTTTATGGTTTCTGACATCATAAAACCCTTTATCAGAATGGATGGGGGATCAATAGTGGGTCCCTCAGTGGCTGTGGTCAGCTGAACAGAGGCATCCACATCCTAATCCCTAGAACCTGGGACCATGCCACCTTCTATAGGAAGAGGGTCTTCACAGATGTGATTAAAGGCTTGGGCTGGGGAGATGATCCTGGACCTTCCGGATGGGCCATGCATGCATCACGCGTGTCCTCCTTCTCAGAATTCTGCTAACTCCTTGGAATGCCCACCCTGGAATTCCCATCCTGGAATGCCCCATTCTCTTTCCCCCTCTTTCCCCGGAGGCCTAGTTGAGACCATGGGAGTTGACATCTGAGAGAGACATTCCGCCTGCACTCCTAGGGAAAAGAAATGATGGGAAAATTCGCTTGGAATTCATTCTTGGAAGTGTGTGTCCACCTGCTTCCCAGCAGTGCAGGGCTTCCAGGAGGGGGCAAGAACTCTTAACTGGCCCTCAAAGTGGCAGTCACCTCTAGTCCCCAGGACTAGAGGAAACGGCTCAGACCTGTTAACTGGGTGGTTTTTCTACAACGGCCGAATTAGTGAAGGAATGGCCAGGCTTTGCCAAATTCCCCACAAAGCCTCCAACAGAGGAGTTGGGCAGAGGCTGGATGTACCAGTCTGAGTCGGCCTGCCCCACCCTGCACGTATGCATGGATTCTGGGCCCTGGGGTGAGTGTGGGAGAAATACTGAGCCTGTTTGCAAAGGACGGGGCCACCTAAGAGTCCTCCCCTTCAGTGCTCAGTGGATGCATCCAAACGAGGCTCCTTTTCATACTTCTCTGTCCTTTTTCTCCATTCTTCAAATACCAGAGGTTCCTTGTAACCTCTGGGCCTTCTGTGACCCAGAGGTGGCCACAGAAAGCAGAAATCTGTTCACTCCATCATCAGGCATTGACTGAGCAGCAGGCACTGTTCTGGGCACAGGAGAAACAGCAAGAACAAGAGTGACTCACACTCTACGCTCATGGAACTCACATTCCAGGGGGAACCCGAGGAGAGACCAGCAAACAAAACCCAAGTCAACATAAAGCATGGACAACAGGATAACAGGTGCTGAGTGGAAAAAGAAATCACCAAGTAGGGGCATTGGGGTGTGGACGATGCGGTGGCACTGAGGGAAGCTGCTGTTTAAACAGGGCCATGGGGAGGTCTCATTGGAGCAGAGACCAGAGGCAGCGTGTCCAGGTGGGAGTTACAGAGAAGTTTGGGTGACAGCATCCAGGCAGAGGAAGCAGCCGGTGTGAAGGCTGGCTCACCCTGCGGTGAGAGACTACTCCTGGAATGCCCACCGTGGAATACCCATCCTGGATTGCCCCGTTCTCTTCCCCCCTCTTTCCCTGGAGACCTGGTTTTACCCTCTCTTTGATCGCCCTGTGGTGAGAGATCCCTCAGTGACAAGGACAGGGCACCTGGAGTCAAGTGGAGATAAAATGCTTCCTCGGTAAAACGAAGCTTGGGGCTCTGAAACTGCCCTTGTCAGAGTGAAACTGGAGGGTTGGAGACACCATCTTTTGCTACAAGCAGGTGACTGGCTGGCTCTGCTTCCAGGACCTAACAGGCAGAGGGAGGGGTCAGGGCAGCTTTCAGAGAGCAGCCCCTCTGCAGGGCCTTGCAGCACTCAGGACCCACCAGCCCGCATGAGACTCAGCGGCTTCCCAGTGCTGCTGAGGAGCCGGACGGCGTCAGCGGAATCCCAAACCCACACGAAAGCTTCCCAAGGACAGGTGCCAATTTCAGGCCCATCATCACGGGCTGGCCCCACCCCTACTGCTCCCCTTTTCCCGAGTATTTACTCGAAGCTGCTTGGTGCCTGTGGATGGCAGAAACACTGATCTTGGTCAACCAAGACAACATGAGTGTTTCTAGTGCCGCACCTCCAAGATCCCTTGTTCAGAGATGGCCAGGCCTGGTTCTGGGGAAAGAGGCCCCTTTGGTTCAGTGGAAAACCTGACATGGTCTTGCTGAAATACAGGAGATGCTGTTGGGAACCGGGTGCCTCCTGCATGCTTGTTTTGTCCTAGTTGCAACCATGGATCACCTTGCTGGGGTGACTGTGGAGGAAAAGTTAAATATTAAATTTGAACTCAATTGAACATGGACACAAACAAGGGTCACCAAGTCCCGGAACAGGTTGTGTGAGCCCTTTGAGGCGTTCATCAGAGCTGTTTCGGAGAAATCTCCATTTCAATCTATTCCTATACATTAGTTATTAAAAAACAATAGACAATCGCCAAAACGAGTTGACATTTTGTGTTCCCTGAGCCCAGTCTCGAAGGGCCCTCGTGACTGGGCCTCATCCCAAACAACTGGTTACAAAAAGAGCTCGGGTCCCAGACTGCACCGAAGCTTCATGAGACCTCTCCTCGTCTGTGCACCGATGAGGGGTGGACTCTGGAGCCCAGGCCGCTGCTTCCCAGTCTGGTGGTGAATCCTCCATAGTCTGGTGAGTGTAAATATCTTTTCCCTTCTCCCCTTCCCATTGCAATTTGCTTATTATATCAATCTGCTTATTCTTATATCATTTGCTTATTATAGTTCCGTTACCATTTACGTGAGGTAAAGCTTGTTTACCCTTAAAGGTATTGTGTGTGTGTGTGTCTTTTCTTTTCCCCTCATGCGTTTCCCACACAGAACATTCCCGGCATCACGAACAGGATCCGAAAGCGAAAGCTTGCCATTTTTCGGTGGCAAGGATCGGCTGGGAGCTCAGGGACTTCCCATATCCTGGGATGGGAACTCCCCCAGTTCTCCCTCTTGGCCACTGAGCAGTCCAAGGGAACTGACCTTTGTGAAAACTGGGGATATAAATTAGTGCATTTTGAACCGTTGGCTGTGCGTGAGGTGCTGCAGGGAATACCAGCTGGTAAAGGGGACACTGAGGGAATTTCCTGGCATGGATGATGCTTGCTTACTGCTTATAAATTGATGTGTCAAAATAGGAACTGGTTACTTCAAGAGAAATGTAAGCTGGAAAAGGAAAATGCAAATCTGACTTCCAGACTGGCCCTGGCCTGATGCCAGGCCTCTCTCTTGACTGACCAGCTCAAAGCTCTCAGCCTATTACTGAAGAGAGCAGCTGTCTGAGTAGCCCAGTCAGGGTAGAACTGAAGAACTAGTTAGCTGAAGCTTGGAGCAGGTAAAAACCCAGCTCTAATCTCAAGGATAAGAAATTAACCCCAGTAAAATTCGAGGACATGCACAAACTGTAAAATTCCTTGGCATCCTATGGAATGCAGGGAAATAGTTTACTTTACCAAAGGCTAAGGCTAAAATACTAGAATTTGCAAGCCCTACCACTAAAAAGGAGGTCCAAACGTTTGTTGGCTTATTTGGATTCTGGAGACATCGTATTCCCCACTTGGGTAACATATTACAACCTCTGCATGCTGTCACTAGAAAACGCTATGACTTTCACTGGGGAGAGAAAGAGAGCATGGCTTTTAACAAGCTTAACAAGCTAAACAAGTGGTACAACTGGCCCTGGATCTATGGCTCTTACGGGATGGGCCAGCAGAACTGCAAGTAACTGTCGTAGAACAACATGCTAATAGGAGCCTTAGGCAGAAACAAGATGGGAAGAGGGTATCTTTGGAGTTTTGGACCCAGAAGCTGTCAGAGGCTGGCAAAGCTTATAACCCTTTCAAAAATCAACTGTTAGCTTGCTATTGGGCCTTGCTGGAAACAGAGCACCTCGCTTCAACCATGATGTCTTTATGACTATGACTGGAGTCATGAGTTCCCTCAGAACTCACCGGTTCTGATGAAGGAAGCGGTGGGAGCACCAGCTGGTTAAATTGGTAGCCGTCCTCCAAGTTATTTAGGAGGAGGCCACAGGGATTTGTCACTTGTATACCAATTCTTGGTCGGTAGCAGATGGTCTTACTACCTGGATGCCCCAATGGCAACAAAACAAATGGTTAATAGGGAATAAAGAGGTTTGGGGAAAATAATCCTCGGAAGGTATCTGGATCCTGGTGCACACCACCATTATCACTGTTCTCCATGCTGATGCTCACGTGTCTCTGCTTTCTCTTAACAGACTATTTAATCAGCAGGCAGATCAACAGGCCAACATTTCCACCACAACTGCAAACTTGAATGTGGATGAATGGATCACAACACGTTCAAGCCTTACAATGAGAAGCATTACAGTGTATGATGATCTAATTGATCGTGATTGCCGGGGAGAGTTAAAACTCATTGTGTACAATACCACTCCTAATTCTTTTGCTATAAAACCACAGATGTGGGTTGCTCAATTATCAGTGGTACCTTGTCAACAATTAACCCCTGAGGAAATTTCTGCCCCAATAGAAACAACACATAGAACCGGAGAATTTGGGTCAGTCGGAGTGGGCAACTTAAAAACTGGAGTCAAAATATGGGTACAGCGTCCATCAGGTCCCGCCCCTACGGCTGGTCACCTTGTAGCCATGGGAGCAAAAAATGAAGGCAAAATACAATTTCCTAAAGATGAAAAACAATGCCATGTTCCCCTCCGGTTTTGTTATTATGAATAATCTGTCTGCTAGAAATCAGGTCGTCATGTCTGAGGCTGAGAACGAGTTCATCAACTGGGTAGCCACTGCTGCAACAGAAGCCAACTGCCGTCAGTGCTGCCTGTTCATCGAGCTGCCAGAGGCTGCCAGGAATGGGCTACCTTGGAGAGTCGTCCCTGCTAACATTTCTGAATGGATATGCCGATGCCAATGGGGATGGGATTATATCATTTGTAATCCAACCTGGACTTCTTTTAACCAAAAAAACTGTCTATTTTTGCCCAAGGTCAAATGAGACACAGCACCTTCGTTACTTAAATTACACATTACAGCAATACAATAACAGCAGAACTCTTCCTATTCCCTGGGGGGCCCTCTGGGTATGTGGATCCTACAGGTGGCGATACCCGCCCCCACACTGGTCGGGGAGATGCACTAGGGGGTGGTCATTAATTCCATTCACCATCTGGGATAATATTCCCCTCCCCAGTAGTCTGGACACTTACAAACACCTCTGGTTGCAAATGTGCCGGACTCCCTGGTGGTGGTACCTTCTCACAGTATTCTCCCCTGCCGCCGGTACAATCCTGTTTCAGCAACAAATTTAAATACTATGTTTTCTTGTAGAAAAGCTCGTAATGATAGTAGCCCTGGACTTCTGTTGTTATCAGATGAATTTGCTCAGCTGCATACTGTTGTGTTGCAACATCAAATGGCATTAGATACGCTTCCCGCAGCCCAAGGAGGGGTCTGCACCTTACCGCACACTGAATGTTGTATGTATGTCCCTGGCAGTTCTCACAATGGGACTCTCCTTGCAAAGCCATGCTGGGTGTGGTTTTTGTTAATCGTGTTTTTAATTCTCCTGGGATTACTCTGTCTCTGTCATTTATATCAACTATGCCTTCCCCATATAACTGTAAGGGTATTTTCTTACAATTGATCATTAAATGGAGGCCAATGTGGAGGAAAAGTTAAATATTAAATCTGAACTCAATTGAACGTGGACACAAACAATGGTCACCAAGTCCTGGAACAGGTCGTGTGAGCCCCTTGAGGCTTTCATCCAGTGCTGTTTCAGAAAAAATCTCTATTTCAATCTATTCCTATGTTAGTCATTGAAAAACAGAAGACAATCGCAAAAACAAATTGACCTTTTTGTCTTCTTTGAGCCCAGTTGTGAAGGGCCCTCGTGAATGGGACTCATGCCAAACAACAACAAAAAGAGCTACAGTCTTAGACTGCACCGAAGCTTCATGAGACCTCTCCTCGTCTGTCCCAGATGAGTGGCCAACTCCAGACTCCAGGCTGTTGCTTCCCAGTCTGATGGTGAATCCTCCATAGCCTGGCGAGTGTAAATATATATCTTTTTTCCCTTCTCCCCTTCCCATTGCAATTTGCTTATTATATCATTTGCTTATTACATCCATTTGCTTATTTTAATTTGCTTATTACATTAATTTTCTTATTATATCTGCATTACCATTTACGTGGGATAAAGCTTGTTTACTCTTAAAGGTATTGTGTGTGTGCCTTTTCTTCTCCCTTCGCACGTCTCCGGCACAGAACAGTGATGCACCAGCAAAGCTTCAGGGCTTAAAGGGAAATGCATCTATTCTGGTCCTTAAAGCACTTCTGGGTCCTGCAGCTTCATTCTGGCCCCATTAGCTTAAGTCTGAAATTTGACAAATGACACTCTTCTGGGCTCAGCTAAGGTGCCAAGTTTGGGTGGATGGGGGTGATGCCCAGCACCGACCCTGCCATTTGGAAGTTTTCAACAAAGTGAGTCAGAACTCACTCTGAAGCCACATCATTTCCACTGAGCCCACCTGGCTGCCTTTGTTGGATGCTGGAGGATAAGGGAAGGAAGGAAAAGGAAAGGATATCCTATTATGAAGCATCAGTTAGCACCTTTTAAACTGTAGGATCAATAACTCACCTCTTGGATGGCACCATTCTGGTGGGTGTGGCCACTGCCCTTGTGGGTGGAGTTGGGGCCTGAGACTGTGCCACACACACCTGTTCATCCCCCAAAGTGTCAGTCACACACTGGGGACAATGTGGACACTTCTTGCCTGGATGTTGATGTCCCGAGCTGGCTGAGAGAGGAGAGGTGCTAACAGTCAAGATCGCCCTGAAAAGTCTAAAACATTCACACAGCCTAGATTGGTCTATCGATGTGGTTTGGTGTCTAGATAAAGCAGCTGGCATGAATTCAAGGGACTGTGCTGTAAGAACAGCAGGAGCGTTTGGACAAGAAGTTTCTCCCAGTCCGACCAGATGCAAAATGTGAGCGTGGTGGCCTGGCTGGGGGCAGCAGATCCAAGCCCCTCTCCGGCAGCGAATGGGGTGGGGCAGGGGCCACCTCGCCGCTGAGGCTGCGTTTTTCTCTCGGTAGGACGAACCCGCCTCCTTTCTTAGTCTCCCTCCTCTTCACTGAGCTCATACGGCTTGAATTCCTCTAAGGGAGATGTAGGTCTGTTGGGCTTTACTGTATTAATGATGAATTCATAAATGAGTGAACCAATGAGCAACATTGGTTGTGCCCTTCTGAGGCCCTCTGGATGCTGAGGGTGATCTCTGCTCCAGGCTTCTCATGGTCTAGCGCTGGGAAGTCAGGAACCCGCACGTGGACCCTCTGTTCCCAGGTCAGGACCTGTTGCTCAGCTCTCATCTCTGCCTTGATAGACAGTTCAACCCAGTGTTCCAAATGACTGCATCATGGGAGTGGGTCTCTACCTTCACTCTACTGTCTAAACGTCTTTGTCTGCCTTTGAAGGGTATTCACATTCTGCCTCCAAATCACATTTCCATCTCATCTCTTATGATCCCTTTCACCCCTCCTGAATCAGTAGCATCCAATGCAGTGTCTTTCTTCTGTCCTCTGAGTCTTTACAGGGAGTTCCTGATCCCGTTAGACTCCTTCGACCCTCATTCCTGAAGCTCCCTCTCCTGTAAGCCTTCCTCAGTTCCCTCCCACAAGCCTGGTCAGTCCTCCTCTGCTTCCTCCAGCATATTTTTCATTTCCCTTTTGCTTTACAAATGACAACATAACATGCATCTATTTTCTTTGCAAAATCGTGTTCTCCTTGAAAAGAGGGTCATTATTTATCCTCATGTGGCTGGTACCTACAACACGCCAAATTCACGGCAGGCGCCCAAGGCCCCTGTGGGTTTAATGGAATATTGGGCTTCCTGGACAGACATCCCCAGGGAGGAAGCAGTGTGGAAGGAAGCCCTTCTCCTGATTCCAGAGAGGGGATGGAGCAAGGATGTGGGTGCGGCTGTGCTTGTGGCAGCTGCCTCCTCTTCTAGAATCAGGTCGTGTCGGATGACTTTGGTGCCAAGGGGCAACAATCCTCTCTATATCATCATTATGTACATTTAATTTTTGATTTTAAAAATAGAGTGATGTGACATTTTTACAATTATGGGAAAACCTGTCTCAGTCCCCCCCCCCAAATAAAAGGATTTTAATAATCTCACCTCTTTAAGCAGCTCACAGTAGGAACCCTTGCCTTGGTCTCAGCAGGGACCAGCTGTACTGTCCCCGTCACCATCCCTGATCCGGCCAAGACCTTCCTTAGGAAAGTCCTTTGGAAAGTCCTTCCTTTGGAAATTTCCCAGAAGAACCCGAAACTGCAATGGAAGGAGATGGTGCCTCTGGCCTTTGTGGTAAGGCTAAGGCAGTTCCGGGCCTGCCACGGAGTGACCCCCCGCCCCTCCCACCGCAAGGGAGGAAACGCAGACGCAGTACCGAGCTGTGCCACCAGGGGCAGGAGACCAGGCACTTCACGCAGACCCCAATTTGAAGCTCAGCGCAGCCTTCCAGACTCTCACTGCCTGTGGGGTAGACCCTTTAGGCATATCCACCCAGACCCCAACATGCACTTGTCAGAGCTTACCTGCCTTCCTCCCCCCGACCATGCCTCCTTCCCTCCTGGCTGACTCCACACACCCACATGGGAAGGAGACAATGCCTTCTCCTCCAAGAGCTCCCCTGAGAGTCCCAGAGAACCCCCTTCTTCTCCCTAAAATGAACAGATGCTTCTGCAACTTATATTTCTTGAAAAGTGCCAAATTACGTTTTAAAGCCACTTCCATCATCTGATCTCCACGTTGCTTTTCACAGATGTGTTTGGAGGGTGGGGAAGGTGCAGAGGAGACATTTGTTTCCTGTTTCAGCCCAGATTGGAGAATGGGTGAAAGTAAAATATTTATGTTCTTTGTACCCAGCTTGTTTTTCCTGTTTTCCTTCAAAACAAGAGGTCAGAGCCCTTATGAATGAACAGATTGTTGACTTCGATGTCTGAAAACACCCAAAATATCTCCTATTAAGGCCCCCGTTCCACTTCCTTTGTTCTGCCTGGGCGGATGAAGCTGTCTGTGTTCCAGAAACAGAATTTCAAATTAGATTATTTGAATGAAATCAGCAGCTGTTGATTCAGAAGAAATGAAGAGCTGGTGTCATCAGATCCTTGAGCAAGAAGAGACCTCAGGAAAACATCTGGCCCAGGCTCCTGCACAAGCCAGTGGGTGCCCTGGCTAGACGCAATGGAACAGATGGTTTGCATTCTCTTACTGAAGGTCCCCAGCGACAAAATGCCACATCTCCCAGGCCGCCCATTGCTGACTGGCCATTTATAGAAACATTTGTTTGAGTTGAGCTCCTGCTTGCAGGAAGTAATAGCTTTCAGGGAATATTGTTTGGGTGGGGAGAGAGAGCGGGAGAGAGAGAGAGTTTCTACTCAATTCCTGGAAACGGCTTGAGAGCCACAGAAAAGCGTTAGCACAAAGGGCCCTAGAAGTGAGTCAAGGAACCTGCTAGTACCTCTCTGAAGTGTTCCCATCTAGGATTTCAGATGTAGCCCTTGTGAAGGTTAACTTTATGTGTCAACTTGGTTGGGCTGAGATATTAGCCAAATATTATTCTGAATGTATCTGCAAGTGTGTTTTTCGATGAGATTAGCATTCAAATTCGTAGATTCGAGTAAAGCAGATGAGCTCCATAATGCAGGTGGGCCTTATCCAATTAGGTGAAGGCTTAAATAGAACAAAAGATTTAGCGCCTCTGAGCAGGAGGGAACTCTGCCAGCAGAGGGTCTTTGGACTTGAACTACAACATCAGCTCTTCCTGGCTCACTGAAAGCCTGCCTTTTGACTCAAAGTGCAACTCTTTCGGAGTCTCCCGCCCACCAGACTCCTTCATCAGATTTTGGACTTGCCAAATCTTCACCATTGCATGAGCCAATTCCTTAAAAATATTATATATATATATATATATATATATATATATATATACACACACACACACATCCTATCGATTCTGTTTCTCTGGAGAATCCTGACTAAAACTCCAAGAAGTGGCCCCCCAAAAGAGCACAGGGTGAGATGGTTCCAAAATAACAGACTATAGAATTCTACATGCTCTAGAAAGAAATCTTTTGAAAGATGTTTTATTTTCCTATTTCAGTCTCAGCATGTTCCTGCTTTTCCTATATTTAAGGATACATCATGCCTGCAGAATTACACACTCCATTCTACCTTCAAGACATCCTGCCAGCATCTGCACTCAGCCACCAAGTAGGAGCTCCAGTGCCCATCTCCTGCCAGAACTGCTGCTTTGGGTGGTCTTCTCATTTGCTTCTGTACGTGGTAGCCAAAGTTTCTTTCTAAAATGCAAGTCTAATCACATCTGAGCTAGAACAGACCACTGGAGTCTGGTTTGAGGATGGAAAGGCCCTGACTTGGACTCTTTTTTGGTTGCTTTTACTCTACAAAGCTGCTAAGAGACCACAAAAAGACCATGTGCTCCTCATCACTTCCTTGGTTTTATCTCAAAGATCTGGAACCCAACGTCCCGGCTCCATAACATATCTCTGTCTACTTGGTTCACTGTGTTGTACTCAGCTAGTTTTTCCCAGAACTTACTGAGTCTCTTCCTACCTTAGGGATGCAGATATGTTCTGTCATCTGTGCAGACCATTGCTCATCTTTCTCCATACCTACCCACAAGCCCTTCCAGGAGCTGATGATTATTTACTGAGAGTTGGCACAGAGAGAGAAGAGAGAGAGAGAGAGAGAGAGAGAGAGAGAGAGAGAGAGAGAGGTGGTGAGCTCAAGACAAATTTAGATTTCTATTCTAGAGTCTTGTAACAACACATACTTTTTCTTCCTTGTTCTTATGATATTTTCCATTGTATGTTTCTTTGTACCACTTATTTGTTCTATGCCTTTCCCCATGGAGACTAATCTCCTGGAAGCCTGTGACCATTTCTGGGTTAATTTTTCCTGGATTCCTGGGCTCAGCAGGATACATGTCATATAATTAATTTTCAGTTAATAAGGACTTGGATGGATGAAAGATCACCCAGTCTCTGGGTCTCTCTGGGCCTTGTCATGATCATGACCAAATACATCAGGATCTTTCTATGAAATTTTAATTTTTGCTTTTTTAAAATTAAAATCTAAAAATTATTTTCATCAGCAAGAGAAGAAAACACAGTCTCAATTTTGCTGGGAAGTGGTAGACATTTGCCATTCTTTCTGGCTGCCTTGCTTTGCCTTTCCTACACTTGGAAATTTTCTACCTTTGTGAGTCTTAATAGCAAGCAGTTACTTCCCATTAGAAAAGCTGAGAACTTAGGTATTTGCATCACCTTGGCTCTGTCAATCAGATGTTCTCAACGTTTTTAGAATTGAAAGCTAGTGATGTACAAAAAGGATGAAGTGAGTATTCTCTGAAGCCAGGGTGACCATGGTAAACTTGAGTTCCTGGGGCAGTGAGATGGCTGCTATTAGTGACAGGCATCCAGGAGTAGTTATTTGATGGTGCCAACTGCAGCATCTAATTCTCAGCAATAACATCCTCACTGGAACCAAGAACTGGAAAGGAGATATATGGGAGGAAGCTGCTGAATTAGAGGACCCTTGGCCACTGAATCCCCATGAGCTTCCCTGACAGCCAAAAGCCCACATTCCCTTTCTCACGGTGTGGGCTCCTACCTTCTTGAAGATACTTGACCAACAACCACTGTGAGAGGCAGCCAGGCCTGAGTATGCCCTCCTTTTCTCCAGACCTTTCACTAGACTCAAAACCTAATTTGTCCACGGTGGAAAAAATTACAAGCTAACACACTGAACGAACTGCAAGGTTACATTTATTCATATCAGAAAAATAATATGTCACAACTCTAATCTTGGCTATTTAAACCAGGACCCAGAGAGAGACATAAAACATAGAAACACCTATGCGTCTGTTTAAAAGCATACAAATATTCCATATATTGCCTGGTAATTTTAAAACATGGTAAATCCTAAAGAATAGGAAGCAATTGATAGACACAAAATTAAGGGTAGGGATAATGTCTAGGGATAAGAAAAGGGGAAGGATGCTAGATCCTGAGGTTCTAGTACAAGCTGGGGAGAACACAATACTGAACAGGCTGATTTATTTTCCCAGTATGAGTGCTGGTACCCGATATTTTGATTTCAATGTGCTAGGTCAAACCTCTGAAAATTGTTGTGATTGTTTGATGAGTTGGTTGAATAGACTCTGACCCAATAATTCACCAGAGGCCCAGTCTTCTTCTGACTACTGTAGAGGAAGAAATCTAAGACTAAGAAGATTAAAATCCTGGAGTGGATTTCCCATCCACTCACTCATTCCCAAATTATTTTCTACAAGAGGGCAAGAGGGCTCAGAACACTCCTTTTGTCAAGGCATTAAGAGATTCCTTGGGCCAGGCATGGTGGCTCATGCCTGTAATCCCAGCACTTTGGGAGGCCAAGGTGGGCAGATCACGAGGTCAGGAGATCAAGACCATCCTGGCCAACATGGTGAAACCCTGTCTCTACAAAAAATACAAAAATTAGCTGGATGTGGTGGCACATGCCTGTAATCCCAGCTACTCGGGAGGCTGAGACACGAGAATTGCTTGAACCCAGGAGGAAGAGGTTGCAGTGAGCCAAGAACATGCATTCCAGCCTGGCAACAGAGAGAGACTCTGTCTAAAAAAAAAAGAAGGAAATTCTTTGTTGAAGGAAGCACTTGAATCTTTAAAAAGAATGGTGACGGCCGGGCGCGGTGGCTCAAGCCTGTAATCCCAGCACTTTGGGAGGCCGAGACGGGAGGATCACGAGGTCAGGAGATCGAGACCATCCTGACTAACACAGTGAAACCCCGTCTCTACTAAAAATACAAAAAAAAAACTAGCTGGGCGAAGTGGCAGGCGCCTGTAGTCCCAGCTACTCGGGAGGCTGAGGCAGGAGAATAGCATAAACCTGGGAGGCGGAGTTTGCAGTGAGCTGAGATCCGGCCACTGCACTCCAGCCTGGGCGACAGAGCAAGACTCCGTCTCAAAAAAAAAAAAAAAAAAAAGAATGGTGACAATAGTTGTCTTTAGGCTGAAGATGCAGAAGGTGCTGCCATTAAATTATGCTATCTAATTTAAATAGAAATTCTAGCATCCTGGAAGGCAGAGGACCTGAATACTTTACCGTCCAGGCAGAGTGAATGGGCAAAGTAGATGTACTTACAGCCTAGGCACCAAAAATATAACCAAATGCTCTGATATAAATAAATCATTGGGGGGCAGATAATTGATGTTGGGAACTCTAAGAACAAAATAGGCAGCAGTTACAGATTGGCAAATTGAATAAAGAGTCCAGACCCATCGGTGTGCTGTATTCAGGAGATCCATCTCACATGCAAAGACACACACAGGTTCAAAATGAAAGGATGGAGGAAAACTTAAAAAGCAAATGGAAAGAAAAAAAAGCAGGGGTTGCAATCCTAGTCTCTGACAAAACAGACTTTAAACCAACAAAGATAAAAAAGACAAAGAAGGTCATTACATGATGGTAAAGGGAACTATTCAATAAGAAGAGCTAACTATTCCAAATATATATGCATCTAATACAGGAGCACCTAGATTCATAAAACAAGTTCTTAGAGGCCTACAAAGAGACTTAGACTCCCAAACAATAATAGAGGGAGACTTTAACACTCCACTGTCAGTATTAGACAGAACAACAAGACAGAAATTAACAAGGATATTCAGGACTTGAACTCAACGTTGGATCAAGCAGACCTAACAGACATCTACAGAACTCTCCAGCCCCAATCAACAGAATATATATTATTCTCTGTGCCACATGTACTTATTCTAAAATTGACCACATAATCGGAAGTAAAACACGCCTTAGCAAATGCAAAATAACTGAAATCATAATAGTCTCTCAGATCACAGTGCAATCAAATTAGAACTCAGGATTAAGAAACTCACTCAAAACCACACGATTACATGGAAATTGAACAACCTGCTCCTGAGTGACTACTAGATAAATAATGAAATTCAGGCAGAAATCAAGAAGTTATTTGAAGCCAATGAGAACAAAGAAACAACATACCAGAATCTCTGGGACACAGCTAAAGCAGTGTTAAGAAGGAAATTTATGGCACTAAATGCCCATATCAGAAAGTTAGAAAGATCTTGAATCAACACCCTAACATCACAATTAAAAGAGCTGAAGGCACAGGAGCAAACTAATCCAAAAGCTGGCAAAAGACAATAAATAACTAAGATCAGAGCAGACTTGAAGGAGATAGAGACACGAAAAACCCTCCAAAAAATCAGTGAATCCAGGAGCTTGTTTTTTGAAAAAAGTAACAACATAGATAGACTGCTAGCTAGACTAATAAAGAAGAAAAGAGAGAAGAATCAAATAGACACAATAAAAATGATAAAGGGGATATCACCCCTTACCCCATAGAAATACAAACTACCATCAGAGAATACTATAAACACCTCTACACAAATAAACTAGAAAATCTAGAAGAAATGGATAAATTCCTGGACACATACATCTTCCCAAGACTAAACCAGGAAGAAATCAAATCCCTGAATAGACCAATAACAAGTTCTGAAATTGAGGCAGTAATTAATAGCCTACCAACCAAAAAGAGCCCAGGACCAGATGGATTCACAGCTGAATTCTACCAGAGGTACAAAGAGAAGCTGGTACCATTCCTTCTGAAACTATTCCAAACCATTGAAAAGGGGGGACTCATTCCTAACTCATTTTATGTGGCCAGCATCACCCTGATTGCAAATCTGGCAGAGACACAACAAAAAAAGAAACCTTCAGGCCAATATCCCCTATGAACATTGATGCAAAAATCTTCAATAAAATACTGACAAACTGAATACAGCTGCACATCAAAAAACAGCCACCAAGATCAAGTCAGCTTCATCCCTGGAATGCAAGTCTTGTTCAACAGAGGCAAATTAATAAACATAATCCATCACATAAACAGAACCCAAGACAAAAACCACATGATTATCTCAACTGATGCAGAAAAGGCCTTTTATAAAATTCAACATCCCTTCATGTTAAAAACTCTCAATAAACTAGGTATTGATGGAACATATCTCAAAATAATAAGAGCTATTTATGACAAACCCAGAGCCAATATCATATCATGGGTATTTTACTCTCTTTGTAGCAATTGTAAATGGACAATATCATATTGAATGGGCAAAAGCTAGAAGCATTCTCTTTGAAAATCAGTACAAGACAAGGATGCCCTCTCTCACTCCTCCTATTCAGCATAGTATTGGAAGTTCTGGCCAGGACGATCAGGCAAAAGAAAGAAATAAAAGTATTCAAATAGGAAAAGAGGAAGTCAAATTGTCTCTGTTTGCAGACAACATGATTTCATATTTAGGAAACCCTGTCATCTCAGCCCCAAAACTCCTTAAGCTGATAAGCAACTTCAACAAAGTCTCAGGATACAAAATCAGTGTGCAAGATTCACAAGCATTCCTTTATACCAACAATAGACAAGCAGACAGCCAAATCATGAATGAACTCCCATTCACAACTGCTACAAAGAGAATAAAATACCTAGGAATTCAGCTATCAAGGGATGTGAAAAACCTTTTCAAGGAGAACTACCAACCACTGCTCAAGGAAATAAGAGAGGACATAAACAAATGGAAAAACATTCCATCCTCATGGATAGGAAGAATCAATATCGTGAAAATGACCATGCTGCCCAAAGTAATTTATAGATTCAATGCTATTCCCATAAAACTATCATTGACATTCTTCACATAATTAGAAGAAACTACTTGAAATTTCATATGGAATCAAAGAAGATCCTGTATGGCCAAGACAATTCTAAGCAAAAAGAACAAAGGTGGAGGCATCAAGTTATCTGACTTTGAACTATACTACAAAACTACACTAACCGAAACAGCATGGTACTGGTACCAAAACAGACATATAGACCAATGGAACAGAACAGAGACCTCAGAAATAACACCACACGTCTACAATTATCTAATGTTCAACAAACCTGACACAAACAGGTAATGTGGAAAGGATCTCCTATTCAATAAATAGTGCTGGGAAAACTGGCTAGTCATATGCAGAAAACTGAAACTGGACCCCTTCCTTACACCTTAAAGAAAAATTAACTCAAGTTGGATTAAAAACTTAAATGTAAAACCCAAAACCAAAAAAAAAAAAACCCTAGAAGAAAACCTAGGCAATACCATTCAGAACATAGGCATGGACAAAGACTTAATGACAAAAATGCCCCAAACAATTGCAACAAAAGCCAAAATTGACAAATGAGAGCTAATTGAACTAAAGAGCTTCTGAACAGCAGAAGAAACTATCATCAGAGTGAACAGGCAACCTACAGAATGGGAGAAATTTTTCTATAATCTACCCATCTGACAAAAGTCTAATATCTAGAATTTACAAGGAACTTAAACAAACTTAGAAGGAAAAAAGCAAACAACCCCACCAAAAAGTGGACAAAGGATATGAACAGGCACTTCTCAAAAAGACATTTAAGTGGCCAGAAACATATATGAAAAAAAGCTCAACATTACTGATCTTTAGAGAAATGCAACTTAAAACCACAGTGGGATACCATCTCATATCAGTCAGAATGGTGATTACTAAAAAGCCAAGAAACCATAAATGCTGTCAAGGCTGTGAAGAAATAGGAATGCTTTTACACTGTTGGTGGGAGTGTAAATGAGTTCAATCATTGTGGAAGACAGTATGGCGACTCCTCAAGGATCTAGAACCAGAAATATCATTTTACCCAGCAATCTAATTAATGGGTATATACCCAAAGGAATATAAATCATTCTACTATAAAGACACATGAATATGTATGTTTATTGCAGCACTATTTACAATAGCAAAGTCATGGAATCAACCCAAATGCCCATCAGTGACAGGCATAAAGAAAATGTGGTACACATACACCATAGAATACTGTGCAGCTATAAAAAGGAATGGGATCATGTCCTTTGCAGGGACATGGATGAAGCTGGAAGCCATCATCCTCAGCAAACTAACACAGGAACAGAAAACCAAACACCAAATGTTCTAATTCATAAGTGGGAGTTGAACAATGAGAACACATGGACACAGGGAGGGGAACACCACACACCAGGGCCTGTTGTGGGGGTGGGGAGCAAGGGGAGGGAATTTAGAGAATGGGTCAATAGGTACAGTAAATCACCCTGGCACACATATACTTATGTAACAAACCTGCAAGTTCTGCACATGTATCCCCGAACTTAAAGTATTTTTTTTTTAAAAAAAGAGAAAAAATAATAGTAGATTTGCTTACTCAAAATATGGTTATGATAAAAATGTGGCCTCATAAAAATGCTCCGAAAAAGCCTGTTCAATTTGTATAGCT
This sequence comes from Rhinopithecus roxellana, assembly GCF_007565055.1. NCBI lineage: Eukaryota > Metazoa > Chordata > Mammalia > Primates > Cercopithecidae > Rhinopithecus > Rhinopithecus roxellana. The sequence goes on from NC_044560.1 coordinate 21,502,744, forward strand.
CTGATGAACAGAGCTTGAAATGAGCCATAATGATGCGGCCGTTCACCAAATTCTCTGAACTAAGTCAGTCCACAGAGCCAGGATCTCTTGAATTAGGAGCTAGCTACACACCCTGGAGACTCGATCTGGGGATAACCTCACAAATGTGTATCATCCTCCTAGCTCTCTCCAAGAAGAACCAGCAACCTTTTAGCAAGTCGTCTATGCAAAGGAAAATGCTCAGATTCGTACTCAGGGATTGTTGGACATGGGCCAAGCTCACAGCTCACAGTAATTCTGGGTTCATGTTAGACTGGGGGATCATGAGTGTCACATGACACATGGAATTTTGCACTAATCCCTGTTCTGAAGGTAGGTCCAGCGGCACCTTGATCCAACCTAATTTCTGAGTGCATTTCTAGTTGGAAGAAATACAGCAAAATCCCCACAGTGTCTTTCTGATCCATGAAATAAGATCTATAGTTATAGAAAGGGCCAAGTAGAAACAAGTAACCATTCATGAAGACATTTTGTGTTCCTTAAGCTACCAGAAAAAAACTATGACGTTGGCTCAAGTGATGGATCTTGACCATCAAACGGAAACAGTGATAAACAGTGGAGGGAAGGAGGGGTATGGAATTTAGGGGATCGCCTGGTGCCCACTAGTACTACTAAGCCCAATCTTAATAAAGAAACTAGAGCTGTTGTTCATGGGCAGTCCCACAAAGGCCTCAGATCCCTCAGGAATGAGGGGTTGAAATATGACCCCAAGTAAAGGATATGCCCAGCTGAAGTGTTGGTGGAAGGCAGAGGGAACGCAGGGAGTGGAAGAGGGGAATCGTAGACAGGAGCATTTGTTCCCACTGGTGATTCCACTGAGCTACTCTTGTTAAAGTCACCAATCACCTCCCAATTGCAAAGACAACGGTGGCTGCTATGGTTTGATCTTGTTTGAATTTCAGCATAGTTGACTCACTTGGTATTACTTCCTCCTTGGAACACATCTCCTCTTGACTCCTGTGACCCTGCACTCTTCCAGGTTTTTCCTGTCTCACTGGGAGCTGTGGCTGAATCTCCTCTGTCAGCACCTCACTCTTTGATTGACCTGTAAGTGTTGGAGAGTCCCACATTCTCCCTATTTGATGCCACCTTTTGTGAAAACAGATTTCTCTTTCTTCATTCCTGGTTTTCTTCCCTTGGCTTCTGACACAGCACATGCTTTTGGTCTGTCTCCTGCTTCAGCGTCTGCTCCTTCTCACCTCCTTTGAGGTTTCTCTTTATCTACACGGCTTCTTTTTTTAACATTTTATTTTATTGTATAATGTTAAGCAACTGAGCAAGATGCAGAATTATATACTTTTATATGCAGCTTTTTAAAGCCAGAGAGCCAGAGAGCTCAGACCTTGGTACTCTTCTCAAGCGTATCCACTCTCTACGCAGTCAGTTGGATGGTTTAAAAAATAACATCTATGTACCAATGAGTCCATATTTACGTCTTCGGGCAAGACCCTCTCAGAAAGTCCAGATTCCTGCCCCAGTGCAGGCTCAATGTATGTACATTTGCAAATTCCGCCAAGATCCTTCACCCAAACTCCGGATTTAATATCCAAATGCTCGGTCCACAGCTCTGCAGGGAGAGCTGACATCTCAAATTCAACATGTCCAAAATTTAGCTCCGAATCCTGCTCCAACTTTCCTCGAGGAATGGCCACTCCATCCTTCCAGTTTCTCAGGTCACGAACCTTGGCCATCCTTGACTCCCTGCTTTCAGCCCCACGCACGCTCTCTTAGGTTGTCTTGTTGGCTCTCCTTTCAACGTAGCCCCACACGTTGAAGGAAAACTGTCCTCCAAAAAATAAAAAAATAAATAAAAAATAAAGAGAGGCAGAGAGATTAAGAAGGTGAGCAGAGCTGTATGCAGCTCCTGGGGCAGGGGGTGGGGGTGAAAGACGCCCTGGCTGTCCAGGAGGAGGAGGTGTTGCAGCAAGCATGCTGGGTGTCAACTTCAGACCCGGAAGGGCTGCGGCCTGGGTGTAAGAGCCACCATCAGTAGACTGGCCTCCCTCAGACCTCAAGAAAGGAATGAAGGGAGAAGGAGGAACAACAGCAACAACAACAGAACCATAAATCCTAACTCGCAAGGGCTTGGTTACAGCCTGATTAGGTCATCTGCCTCCCCACCTTCAGCAAGAAGAAAAACATAGAGAAGGAGCCCCATTTAGTGCTGTGTTCTCTGTGCAGGCAGCTCCTAATTTACTAGCAGAAGTCTGGAAGTTGAAAAACTGGAAAGAAAATGGTGTTTAGGAAGCTGAGAGGCTAGCAGAGCTCTTGGTAATCTCACAGTGTTAGGGAAACAAAATTCAAATTTAGGACCTTTCTATCACAGGAAGCCCTGTTGAACACCTCCTATTTTCAATGCCCCATTGCATTAAACAAAATGCAAGAATTAAATAAAAACCAAGAGGAAAACAGACAGTAGAAACAAGCCCACAGTGATTCACAGATGTTGAGATTTCAGACACAGACTTTAAAGTAACTGTGATTAATATGTTCAGGAAATTTAAGAACAAGATATAGAATGTTGGCAGAGAAATGGAAACTGTGAAAATAAATCAAAATGAAATTCTAGAACTCAAAAAAATAAACATCCACATATTAAGCACTTATAAAGACAAATGCAATGAAAAATGGTCCAAAGGTTTAAATGGGCACTTCACAAATGAGGATATTCAAATTGGTCCATTAAACACGAGAGGATGCTCAACCTCATTAATCATCCAGGCAATGAAAATTAAAATCATGAGAGGATACCACTATAAACTGACCAGAATAGCTAAAATTAAAAAGTCACAATACCAAGTGGGGAGAAACTGAAACCTTCTTAGCCTGTTGGTGGGAACGTAAAATAGTGCAACCACTTTGGAAGTGTTGGATAGTATCTTCTGAAATTGAAATATGCATATCCTGTGGCCCAGAGATTCCACTCCTAGGTGTACATGAAACGAGTATATACGTTAATGGCCTTACTCACAGTGGCCAAAATAGAAACCAACCCAAATCCCCAGTGCGAACCACACCGTGGTATATTTGAACAACGCAAATCTATACAGCCACAAAAACGAGTAAATTATTGCTATAATTGACAACTGGATGAATCACTCATCATGTTGAACAAAAGAAGCCACCTGTGGGAAAATACATATTGTAATATTCTATTATATAAATTCTAAAAGAGTATACCCTACTCTATGGCTTAGAACTCGAGATACTGGTTACCCTCGGAATCGAGATGGTGGGTTGGGGCCGGGACGGTGTGCTGGAGAGCGGGGTCGGGGACACGTGGACATGTTCAACTCCTGATAATACCTCAAGCTGTATGCCTATGGTTTGTGCACTATTCTGAATGAACAAACATTTAAATAGAAAATGTGTATTTGAAACAACACCGCATCTCTAGAACATGCACACTCATCACCTCCATTGCTGCCGCTGTCTCAAGCCCCTGTCGCCTCCTGCCTGGACTTCTGCAGCAACCTCTGGCTGGTCTCTCTGTTTCCACCTTGCCCACCTGCTGTGATACTCATAACAGAGCAACCAGAGGGATCCTTCTCAAACCCACATCAAATCCGGCAGGACTGGGGCTTTCCTGCCTCTCTGACCTTGCCTCCTGCCACTCTTCCTCTCCCCTGCTCTACACCTGCTGCTCACTCTCTTTCTTGAAGATATCATGCTCACTCTTGCTGCAGCTCATCTGCAGGAGTTTCTCCTGCTACCTGGAATGTTCTTTGCCTTGGTTGCCCCTTGGTGGCATCTGGGGTCCAGAGTCCTCAGCTAAAATTTCTTAGGAGTCCTGCCTTGACTTGCCAGCTGAGGTGGTCACCCCTTAACTCAAGTCATTTTAATTCTCTGCACTGCCCTTTCCCTTCCTAATGTATTTTCTCCCTTCCTCCCTCCTGCTCTTCTCCCTCCCTCCCTTCCTATCTGCTCACTAGGATGAAACCTACAAGACAGCAGACCTTGTCTGTCTTATTCCTGTAGCATCCTGAGCATCTCAAACAGTGTTTTGCATATATATGAACATAATAATTATGTGTGAAATGAATAAAATAAGTTTGGAAAATGCTGCCCACTATTTATCTCTCTTGGAGAGCCTTAATTTACATTAGCATATTAATGATTCTGAGAAGTCCTACAGTAAAAAAAAAAAAAAAAGAAAAAAAGAAAAGAAACCTACTTAACTTTCACTCAGTATTTCCCAACCTTTATTGAACACAAGACACTATTTTTGCATTACATCTATTAATGCCTACTTTTGGCAATGCCACTCCAGGGGTTTGCAGCTATCGGTGTTGAGGCCTCCCTTGTGGCAGACACCCACCTGGATAAGCATTATACCCACATTATCTCCATCGCCATGACAACCAGAAAAGCCAGGCATTATTATCCTCATTTTAAATGTAAGGAAACTGAGGTGTGCTACACTGAAGTGGTTCCTTGTGCGATGTGGGCAACACACATATGAAGCTGGGGTGTGGCTCCACTTCTGCCTCACCCCAAAACCATGCTCTTGACCTCTTGGTTGGGTAAACACAATGGCAAAGCTCATCACCACGCAGAGCATGATGTCCCACAGCAGTCTCCACCTGCCTGGAAGCAGCGGGGTGAATGCACACCCATGAGTGGGTTGATGGCTCAGCTTCTTGGAGAAGGTGAGACCCCCCACTTCATTTTGTATTTCTGCACCCTCATGATATGCTCCAAGTCATCAGCATGGGACACATTCTCAAGCACGTTTTCATAGCCACTAAATTGCATTTTATGAAATTCTTGGCCGAACAGACAGAAAAAGATGGCAAAACTTAACAAATTTCCAATCAACACAGGGAGATAATGTGTTCAGCCTCGGCTTCATGCCAGGAATGCCAGCAATGAGGAGCAATTTCAGACCTTCCTTTCTCTAGGGCTCTAATCCTTGCATTGCATCAGCTTTTGTTCATCTTCTGGTACCCTCGGTGTTTGTCCAGAACAGAGCGGCTCTGAAAAATGCCCACCACTTTTAGGTACCATTTCCCAGGGGAAGCCCGCCTGGTGGTACAAATAAGGTTGCTCAATGGACGTGGGAGTTCACTGGCAGCAAAGGAGGTCCCTTCCCTTCCCCCTTTAGGCCTGCTCATCTGTAAGAATGTGGTCATGAGTAAGCTTTCCTCTTCATTGTCTTATGAAGCCCCTGGAGTCTGGGATGATGGACAGACAGCAGAAATGTCAAAATACTTCAAGAGCCAAAATACTTGAAAACCACAGAAATTCTAACCAGAGACTCATACACCCCAAGCTCCCTTGCCCAGGTGAACTGGAAGAAGGTCCCCTAGTCAGGTTTTCCCAAGCTCAGCATCATTAACATTGAGGCCAGATGATATGTTGCTGGGGCGGAGATTGTCATGCATAGTGTAGAATGTTCAGTAGCATCCCCAGTCCCTACCCACTATGCTAGGAGCTCCCTCATTCCTTTAATTTGTAACAAGAAGAAATGTCTCCCGATATTGCCAAGTGTCTCCTGCGGAGGCAAGATTACTCCTATTGAGAAGGACTAATCTAGATTAGTGAAAAGTCTAAAATAGAGCATGTTTTAAAACAGAGATTAATCTGTCAAATCGCATACTGGATCACCAAAACAGTGTTTCCCCTAGGGTGCTTATTTTAGTAAAAAATATTCATTTTTTCAATGAGCAAATATCTTTGAGCATTAAGCACCAGGCTGGTCCCAACCTACGTAAGGTCCCCACCTTTCAATCTAGCAGAAAAGCAGATAAGACAGATTGGTAATTGGCAAATCAATTATAGATCATATAAATGGGGTCCTCCGGTCCTTGGAAATCGGCTGCTAACTACAAGAAGTTCAGCCTCCCTCCTGCAATCTTGTTTGCATTATAAATTTGTTTAGCTAAACCTTCCATTCACTGTGTCTCTGAATTATCATAAATTTCAGATTAGTGGCATGCATACGAATGAGTGTTTGCCAGTTTCCAAGCAAAATGAGCTGAGAGAAGGCCTTTGAGGGCTTATCTGACATCCATGGTGGGCTTCCTAAGGACCCTCTTCTGGCAGACGCAGGGAGGGAAATCAGAACAGTTCTTTCGTGGTCTGAAGTTTAAAATAAAAATGGTTGAGGGGCTTGGCATTTCAAGCCAGTGTCAACATTTCTGCTCTCCCTATGGTTTATTAACAGGGCACTGTGTCCTGCTTTTTAAATTGATTTCAAAAGAAGTTCACCAGCTTGTATACTAGGGAAGGGTATTTAAGGAAATGGGGGTAGTTGTACTTTTCCAATAAAATCTGTTTCAGAGGGAAAAAAAGGTAATTTAGTTGTGTGGGCCAGGAAAAAAGAAAAGAAAAGAAAGAAAACCAAGCCAAACACATTTGAAAAGTAGTTTCAAATACCCTCTCCAAACGGAACTGGGGTCATCCATTAGAAAAGAGGTCTCTCACTCTCTCCCATCACCACAACAATTTTGGTTTAGAGGCATCACCCCGGGTAAGCGAGTAGCTCCAGCCTCCCTCTGTCACCAATCACTCTCCTAGCCGACTTGCTTTCATTGTAGGACCTACCTCGTGGTCTTCACTGCAGCTTTCTCCAGCACCAGGTCCGACCTAAAAGCATCAAATAGCAGCACAGACAAAACTCAAATGTTGTTGGTCAAACAGTGAAAAATGTCACAGTGTCAGAAGGCGTGTGCATCGATGTACATGCAATGTGTCTTCTTTTGCTACCTTGCCATCCATCATGAAATGCCCTGAGGTGCTCATACCAAAAAGAACTGACATCCAAATATATGAGATTACAAAGGGTGGAAGAAGATAACATTCTAGCATGCTTGCATACCTGCCTTTCCAGTGGGTCCTTCCTATGATCTCATCCTGCGGAAGGCTCTGTGAGCTCTTGCCGCCACTGGCTGGCATGAAGGTCATGGTCCTGAAAAGTACCCTGGTGAGTGGCAAAAACTGAAATTGACATCAAGAGCCCAAGGAAAACAGGGAAGGAGAGGAAAACACAAAAGTGCTGTCCTTCCTACTGAGTTTTCTGCTGTAAAACTTGTCGAGCAGGCTGGGGTGGGGCATATCAAAATCCCTGACAGGTGGTTGGTGAGGGACAAGGAGACACTCCCTTTGAAGTCCTCCTACCCAAAGTTCTATGCTGGCCTGACACAGAGGCTCATGCTCTTGTTCACCTGCATAAGAGCCACTGCAGCCATAAGGATGATGGTTACTGTTCAACGTGGATCTTGCTTATGGTTAGAGGATGAGAACCGCTGTCAGATTCTTGCATTGCCTAAAAATATCCCATGGAGGCTCCAATAGTGCAGCTGCAATTCTGACATGCGCTTTTATTTTCTCCTCCAATGACAGATCTTCTTTGTCTTTTCTTGTTCACTTGCAGCCATTTTTGAGCATTAGTAGGACATACAGAGAATAAAATATATGTTTTTATACACTCAAATGATTTCAAAGCACTGCATTAGAAGAATAACTAATTCCTATTGCCTGCATGCACCAAGCATTGACAAAGTGTTTCTTAGACACTATGAATGAAAGAGCATGCAGTTAATCTCATTAACTCCCAAGTTTCCCAAACGGCACCATAGTAACCTGTGGATCAAGCAAGGCCAAGTTCATTGCTCAGTGCAGTGGGGAGAAATCCACCTTGACAGAGGTCACAGGGAGGTGAAAGGGAAACACGTATAGATTTTGGGGGGTCTGGGTTTGTGTAGTTCAAGATGGGTTTTTCAATACACAGATCTGATTGGGATGTTTGCCATATAATGGTTGAGGATTGGTGGACATAGCCAGGCAAGGGTTTTGGACAAAATTTTGGTGAGGAAACAATCATCTGATAAATAATTGAGTTTTCCCTGTATTAGTCTGTTTTCACACTGCTGATAAAGACATATCTGAGACTGGGTAACTTATAAAGAAAAAGAGATTTAATGGACTCACAGCTCCACGCAGCTGGGGAGCCCTCACAATCATGGTGGAAGGCAAAAGGTGCATCTCACATGGTGGCAGACAAGAGAGAAAATGAGAACCAAGCAAAAAGGGTTTCCCTTTACAAAACCATCAGGTCTCATGAGACTTATTCACTACCACACGAACATTTTGGGGAAACTGCCCCCATGAGTTAATTATCTCCCACCAGGTCCCTCCCACAACATGTGGGAATTATGGGAGCTACAATTCAAGATGAGATTTGGGTGGGGACATAGCAAAACCATATCACCCAGTTAGTGATCTATTGTCCTGAGAGTGGGGTTGCTTGCCCAGATGAGCCAACTAAGGTGCTGCCAAACAGATTTTGGGGGTGTTGCTGAGGTGATAATTCTGTGATTTACTCATTTACAGCCTTATCTTCCTAGCAAGAATTTCTCAGCACAAATAGAAAAGTTAAGTTGGGGCGAGTGCCTTCATTTCAGTCCTGAGAAGTAAGATACCCGGATGTAAGCATCGCAGTTCTGGACCCACCTCAGCAATCTTCGGTGAGAGAAGCTAGTATCATCTTCCATTAAAAAAAAAAGTAAGGCACAGAGAGGTTGAGTAACTTGCCCAAAGCCACATAGCTAGTAAGTGGCAGAGTCAGGATTTGAACCTGGGCTTTCTGGCTCCCAAATCCATGCCCTACATGACACTGCCGTTTGCAAAAACAAGTCCCAAAAAAGTACAGAAAAAGTAGAAGCCAGAGAAATCTGCAGAGAAAGTCCATTAAGCCATCCACAAAGCCTGCAGTTTAATTAGAAATGACAGGGTGTCACTCAGCGAGTCAAGTGACAGGGGCTCGCTCTCTCCTCTTCATGCCAGTGCAAGCCTCCCTCACCCACCCCAAGGATCACAGGAGAGAAAGAACAGTAAGAGAACTGAATCGAATCTCATAGAGGTAAAAAGAAAGCTGCAGATTGAGATATTTTGAGCATTCGGATAAATAAACAATGCCTTTATTTCAAAGCCGTGATTGGTAAGGTAGAATGCTATGTTGTGGCCTGAAAAAAAATTATCTTTTGTTCAAGTCCAACAAGATTGAACTTGTTAGAGCCATTTCTTCACTCTCCTATATCTTCTGCAACTTCAGAGCTGAATCTTATTTAGATTCACATGCATGCAACAAATGTACTCAAGAGAAGATTTACCATGTTCCAAAGGGGTCAGTAGCTGGGGAGAGCTTAGTGGAGAAGGCGAGCTCTCAAGGGTGGTGGGGGAGTGTGGGTGGTGAGCAGCTGGTCTGTTCAGAAAAGGAAGTTGCTGCTTGCAGTAGGATAGGGAAATAGGATACAAGGCGAGGGGCAACAACTTGAGTCTGATCCAAGAGGCAATGGGGAGCCATTGAAGGTTCTTGAGCAAGGGAGATACATGGCAAGGTAGGCTGAGGCTCACAACACAGAAAAACAATGAAGTCAGTGAGTTTAGAGATAACCGTTGGAGCTGATTTATACGACTTGCAAAACTGTGTTTCATTGAGAGGCAGCGGATCTTTGGTAAATGATTAGGAAAATAAAATTTTAACTCAGACCCATTGGGACAATAGTTAAACATTATCTCTGCTATGTTCTCACCTCCATATGGGAGCACGTCCATCTATGATCTCCCTGGGAGGAGGGATTTACTGAGCTAGAGGCCTTGTCATCAAATACAACCTCATGCTGGCGTGTTCAAGGAATGTTATCTCTCCCATATATAAGATCGATTCTACTCTATATTCAAAAGCCCTTAAACGTGAGAGGAGCAATCTGTCTTCGTTTATGGCTGCAGGAGGTGGAAAGGAAATCTGCCATATTAAATAACCCAGTGGAGAGGCAGCGAAGGTCATAATCGGGAGGGACATCCCCTTCCTGAACCAAGTCAGCAGCAGCTACCAGAGCCTCAGGGAGGGGGGAGATGAGGAGCCCCCCGCAGGCCTGGCCCAGGACCCTTGCAGCCGCTGTGTCAGGTGTCAATGCCAGGCAGGATGCTGGGGCTAGCCTGAGGGGTGTGATGGACTGCCCTGTGTCCCCAAAATTCCTATATTGAAGTCCTACCCCATAGTACATCAGAACATGAGTGTATGTGGAGATGGGGTCTTTACAGAGGTCATCAAGTAAAGGCGAGGTCACTAGGGTGGGCCCTCACCCAATCAATGGACATCCTTATTAAACAGACACACAGAGGGGTGACCCTGTGAGGACCCAGAGAGAAGATGGCGTTTACAAGCCAAGGGGAGAGGCCTTGGGAGGAACCAGCCCTGTTGACCGACACCTTGATCTTGGACTTCCAGAGTTCAGAACTGTGAGACTGTCCATTTTGGTTGTTTAACCTGCCCAGTCTGCAGTACTTTGATATAGCAGCAAACTAATACAGATGGTTTATGCAAAAATCCACATTCCATGTCTACACAGCTGAGGCCAGTGGAAGGTTATACAGTTGGTTACAAATTAGCTGCTCACAGCATGGATAATCAAAATTAATACAACCTAGTATGCTCAAAATCTAATTATTTAAAAAGGGGTAAGAGGCTCTGTGAGACTGTATAAATCAGAGACTTTCTCAAAGACTGACGTTGATTTTCAAAAACTGTTAGAATGTTGCCCTTTCTCCTGATTCCACCAAATCCCTGGGGGCGATTCAAATGCAGGCCTGGTTTGATCAATGGAGAGAATGAAAGGAAATGACAAACTCCTAGGTAGGAGGAAAACCTTACCTAAGGGACAATTCCTCTGATCAGTTTTCTATTCTTTCTAATAAATCAACTGGTCATCGCTGAGCTGGCAATCCAGGCGTGGGTGGAGAACTGAGTAATTTTGTTCAGGTAAACTGGCTCTCTGAAACCCTGCTCCAATCTGAAAAGTGAGCTGGGGAGTCAGGATGATCTGGCCAGTCATTATTAACTGATCCCAGCACGCCACTCTTTCTCTGCCTTCCTGCTACTAAAAAATGACATGTTTCCTGCAACTGAGTTCATCTGTCTTTTCCATGTGCTCGGATCTCAGGTCAGGTCTTCACCCTCTTTTTTTTTTTTTTTTTTTTGAGACAGAGTTGCACTTTTGTTGCCTAAGCTGGAGTGCAACAGCACGATCTCGGCTCTCTGCAACCTCTGCCTCCTGGGTTCAAGAGATTCTCCTGCCTCAGCCTCCAGAGTAGCTGGGATTACAGGTGCCTGCAACCAGGACTGGCTAATTTTGTGTATTTTCAGTAGAGACAAGGTTATTTTCGGTAGAAACAAGGTTTCACCATGTTAGAACTCCTGACCTCGGGTGATCCGCCTGCCTCGGCCTCCCAAAGTGCTAGGATTATGGGTGTGAACCACTGTGCCCGGCCAGTCTTCACCCTCTTAGGCAGCTGTGGTGAGCAGGAAGGGGGTTCCCTGGGTGGAGGGGAAGCTGCAGAGATTAGCATACACTCTCCTTGCCTGGGTGCACAAAGGGTTAACTGGCTGATGGATGGCTCACTGCTTATAAAGGGGGCGGGCACTAATTCATCCTGGAGGCACCAGCTTCAGAAACAGAAACCTTGGCCATAAGAGAGAGCAACGGCACATAACCCCAATTACACAGAGTAATAAGGCTCAGCAGACACTTCTAAGGTATGGGGAGTATTTGCACCTGCTCAGCAGTTTCCTCTTAAAAGCCAACTATTTATATCCATCGTTGCCCTCGGACTCGATGGGAACCAAATGTACTTGGTGTTCTCTCTAGTAGGGGGTCTCATGTAACCATTTTATTCTTATGAATGGGGTGTTAAATCTTTAGAAAAGAAAAGTTCATTCCTCGCTCACCAGAGGAGGTGGTTGGTGGGGGGAGATTCACCTTGGCATGACCTTGTCCATGCCCTCCAGCTGCTCTTGGGTACCAGGGAGCCCAGGGCTGTGGCACCCCCTGGTGACTGTAAGCAGTGGCCTGATTGGGACTCTGCTTCTGGGTAACTCACATTCTCTCTGTGCCACCATCACTACTGACCTCCTAGGTCCTCTCCCAGCCACACACTGGCACATGAACATGGTACCCTAGAACGTCAGTGTTCAACCCTCAATTGCCAGCATTGAAGTGACCTGGGAAAGAAAGCTTAGAAACATAAGAGAGCCTCATGTCAAACAACTATGTGAGAAGCCCTAGGGTTAGGGCAAAAATTGACAGGGTTTAAAAGCTTCCCATTTTAGCCAGGCCCTGTGGCTCACTTCTGTAATCCCAGCACTTTGGGGGGGCCGAGGCAGGAAGATTGCTCGAGTCCAGGAGTTCAAGAGACGTCTGAGCAACATAGGGAGACCCCGCATCTCTACAAAAAATAAAAATTTAGCGAGGCTTGGTGGTGCATGCCTGTAGCCCCAGCTACTTGAGAGGCTGAGGAGGGAAGATCTCTTGAGCCCAGGAGTTGAAGGCTGCAGTGAGCTATGACTGCACCACTGCATTCCAGCCTGGGTTACAGAGAGAGGCCCTGTCTCTAAAAAAATAGGCTGGGCACAGTGGCTCACACCTGTAATCCCAGCACTTTGGGAGACCAAGGCAGGTGGATTACTTGAGATCAGGAGTTTGAGACCAGCCTGGCCAACATGGTGAAACCCCGTCTCCACTAAAAATACAAAAAAAAAAAAAAAAAAAAAAAAAAAAAAATTGCTAGACATGGTGGCGTGTAGTCCCAGCTACTTGGGAGACTGAGGCATGAGAATCACTTGAACCTGGGGGGCGGAGTTCGCAGTGAGCTGAGATCATGCCACTGCTCCACCCTGGGCGACGCTTGAGACTCCTTCTCAAAAATAAAAAGTACAAATCAAAATGAAATAAAATAAATAAAACAAGTCTCCCATGGGTTTCTATCTTGCAGATGGGGTTGAGAAAAACCATCTCAACCTGAAATTTTGATGGCCTGACTTTCCCATCTCTTAGAGAAGGGAGGGCCAGCCAGGTCTCTTGGCTCTGCTGCTGCTAAGAGCATCTCGGTTGCAAGTGGCCTAGCGAAGGACAAAGGGCCGAAGGAGAAGGAAATGGGTATTTGCTGAACACCTGTATGTGTCAGGCACTCAGCAAGATGCTCTACGAATTTTCCTTCATTTAGTTCACTCAGCAGCATTTGGGGGAAAATATCATTTTCTCAATGCAGAAGATGAAAGATGGCCATAAAAATTCTTTGCCACTCTTCCCACGGAAAGGCGAACTCCTTGCCCCTCCACTTGAATCTGGGCAGGTTCTGTGACCGTTTGTCCAGTAGACAATGGCCGGGGTGATTCGGTGCTGCCTTCCAGGCTAGGACTTTCAGAGATGACAGCTTCCATCCCATCATTTTAGAATGCTCACTCTTTGGGAAGACATTTGCTGTGTAAGAAATCAACTATTCTGGCCAGGCACGGTGGCTTACGCCTGTAATCTCAGCACCTTTGGAGGCCGAGGTGGGTGGATCACTTGAGGTCAGGAGTGTGACCAGCTTGGCCAAAATGGTGAAACCCCGTCTCTACTAAAAACGCAAAAATTAGCTGGGTGTGGTGGAGGGCACCTGTAATCCCAGCTACTCAGGAGGTGGAGGCAGGAGAATCACTTGAACCTGGAGATGGAGGTTGCAGTGAGCCAAGATTGTGCCACTGAACTCCAGCCTGGGAGACACAGTGAGACTCTGTTTCAAAAAAAAAAAAAAAAAAAAGAAAAAGAAAGGAAATCAACTACTCTGAGATGGCCATGTTGCAAGGAAGCCCACGCCAGTCCCGTGGAAAGGCCATGGGGAGAGCAGGCCGCCCCACCCGCCCCAGCCTTCCTGCCAGCCCAGCTTTGGTGCCTAAGATGTAAGTGAAGAAGCTGGTTTGCTCTTCCAGCCCTACTAAACCTTTGATGACTCAAGATACAGCCCCCATCTGGATGTGACCAGAGAGATTCCAGATGAAAGTCACTCCACTGAGTGCAGTCCATCCAGAAACTTTAAGAGATAACTTACAATTGCTGTTATAATGAACCACGAAGTGTCAGGGTGGTTTGCTCCACAGGAAACCACAGGAAGGGATCATGAGAAGTCCCATGTGTCTTGGTTGTCCTAAGAAAAGAAAATGGGTCTCAAAATGATTGACTTCTCTGAGGCCACGAGATGACTCAAGGTTAAGAGAGACTGAAACTGCAATTTGCTAGATTTCAAGACTGTATTTTTCCCCAAACTGAATCCCATCAATACAATACTCATGTTAGTGTCAGAATTTACTACCCAATTTAAATTAGGGAAAAAGCTTTAAACCATCTCCTAAACAGTGCTATCACCGTTGTCTAACTCCCATCACACTCACCAAGCCCCTCACCTTTTCATCTGCACACCTGTGCACGCACCTGCCTCCACCCCTCTGCCGGAGAGCAGCACTGTCAGCCCCTTTCACAACCCAGCACCGCCCGTGGAGTGAAGCTGCTGCCTGCCTGCCTGCCGCGCATCCGCCAGAAACCCCTTGACGCGGAGTATCCATCAGGCTGCTGCCGCATGAGCTTCCTGCCTGCTGCTTGCAGCAACGTCTACTCTCAGAAATGCCATTACTCTCTAATGAGCCGCTAGGAAGCATCAGCTTTGCAGCCTGCCCAGCTGCTGCGAGGGCATTTACGGCTTCACTGCAAAGATAAAAGCACCCAGAACATTCCTGAAACTGATCTTAAACTAGGCTTTACTAGAAGGCAATCTGGCTGTCTCCTATCAGCTGATGAAACTCTGAAGGTCATTTTCACAAGGACAGCAGAGTGGCAAGGGCTGGGTGACCACAGGGCCCAGCTCCTTCCTTCTTTTGACCTGGAATTGACGGGCAGTGCTGACGGCGGTCAGGAATCCAGGCATCCACAGACACACACACACACAGTTTTTGCCTTCACTACCCATCTCCAGGGCCATAACAATGTCCTGACTTCTCAAAATGGGTTGGTTCATTCTCTTCTCTGCTGTCAGGAGTCCCAGACCCCAGGATACCTGGGATGTCACTGGGTAAGGAATGGCTGGGCTTAAAAAAGATAGGAGCCCATGCTGCAGAATGGTGCTGGACTCTGACTTCACAGGGTCGGAGTGGAGATGGCTCAGCCAGTTTGTTTTGTTTTGGCCCAAGAACATACATCAGGTTCAGGGGACCAAATGCACATTCAGCATGGGGATGCCCCCGCTCGGGCTCTAATGATGACAGTGACAATGACAATAATGATCATAATGACTATGACAATAATAATAATCATAATATATCTGCAGGAGCAATGTTTGCTACAGGCACTTCCAGGAAGGCCTCCATTTAGCCCTCACTCCACTTTGAGAGGGAGGTATGAAAGCTTTGTTGGGGTGAGTAACCTCCCTGAAGCCACCCAGCGAGGAGGGCGGGCTCTGATTCCAGCACCAGTTTATTCCTCAGCACAAGCTCTCAACTTACTTCTCTCATGGAAGCCGCTGAGTCTTTCTGTGTTCTCCTTGCCTCACTCAAACTCTTCTTCCAAGGTTTGTGGGAGCTATGAGGGACATAGAGAAGGATCTCTAGCTTGATGAAAGTGACCTCTTCAAAACACATTTTGTTTTTCTTGAGATTGACAGAACTAACTTCCAATTTTCAAGTGTTGTTCTGTATCAGAAAAACCACACACCAACAAGAACCCCTTCCTTGGTCCACGGACAGCTGATGATCTTGGAAACAGTTGCACTCCTAAACTTATTAACAATTCTACCCATTTTTATTAGGCATCTACTATGTGGGCAAGGCCACCATGTTGTCTGTGGATGTGAGAACATGGGGGCCCAATGTCACCAAATGGGTCCAACTTTAAAAACATTTCCTCACAAATATAGCATGACGCATTATTAACATGCTGTTAAAGACACTTGTGTGATTGTAGAAAAATGAGTTCTATCCACAGTAAAATTATTTTATTATTATGTGCATATATTAGAAGATTAAGTAGTCAAATAACCAACTACAGCAATAATAACTTGCTATGCTTTTTCACATAATTTTGCTTATGATATGTTGATTAAACTCAAGTTCATTATTCCAGACAATATTGACCTACTTTCCTCCATTTAATATCATCCAAACAGCACTTTCGTATATTCTCATAACCGTCAAAACTGTCCTGTCCTTGGTAGATGGGCTGCCCGCATGAAACGGTAGCTTTCAGGCCAACTGCTGATGGAGCCAGGAGTGGGCATGCCAGTTTGCCAGAATGGAAGTCAGGTCTCGGTCTGTGACTGCATTATGTCTAGCTCGGTTCTTTTTTCTAATTTTGGGGGGCCAGAATGAGATGGGTTGGAAAGTGTTTTGCACTGGGGGATGTTGACCAGGAAAACCTATGGAGGTGGGAGAAGGTTAGTTCACCCCTCCCTGTGGGTCTCTCACATGGTGCGTCATGTCAGAGATGAGACAAATGGCAGCAGAGGTGCTGAGGTGACTGACTGCTCAGCTGGACAAGGAGCCCAATACTCCATCCAGTGTCCTCAAACATGGTGAGATGTCATTTCCTCTTGACCTTACCAGAGCAGCCCCTTCCTCCCAGATTTCTCATCCCCTTCCCACCCCACAGACCTCCTCCCAGCTCCCCTGGACCTGTCCTTCAGGTCTCTGGTCAGTGACTCGTCCTGTGGACAACCCTTCCTACACCAGGTGAGCTGCTCCTCCTCTGTGGCCTCTTACTTCCTCATCCCACTGGATTAGACTGCCATTGCTTGTCTGATTGTCCCAGCAAGATCCTGAACTCTGAGTGTGGGGGTCTGCAGCAGAGTCTGGTGCTCTGTAGACATCCAATAAATATTGTTGAACAAAATGAGTTCAGGACACAAAACCCTGGAACTTATGACCTGAAAGAGCCTTTCGTTGATCCTAATTTCCCATGACTTCAATCAGTGAAAATCTAACTCCCTGAAGTCAATCTACCCGTTCTGTAAGTTTTGACAATTGATGACACCACAGGGCATGCCATCTACCATGAAGGGAGGGCATCTCTTAGATAGGCCAGAAGTCATTTTGACATTCATTAAGAGGGCCAGATATTTTGATGATGCCATCCCATCCCATTTAAGTGACGAACAGATCCTAACCCATTGTAAAGTTATTTATACATTCACTCAATGAACAGGCACTAAAGATTCATGCCAGATGTTGTAAAACAAAGATTATTAGAGACATAATTAAAGTAACTCCCAGGCCATGGGGAGAGAACATAGGATGAAGTCACTAAATTGGATGCGGGATCAATGAGCTACAACAGACAGTTGACCAAGCAGAAGGCACAGCCTGTGAGTGCAGAGCATCTGCCTTGCAGGGACCAAGCCCTGACCCTCCCTCCAGGTGGCACACACCTTGTGGGCCCCAGGAAGCTTCTTGTGCAGGCTTGGAGCCCAAAGCTCTCTGAGAACTCCCCACTTCCCTTGCATTCATAGGCACCACGCTAAATGGCAGTAGGCGGAGACCAGGGTTTGGATGCTTCACTCCTATGGGTTGTTTGTTCTCCAGTAAAATGACAGTCTTGGACCAAGCCAGTGTTCAAGGTTCCTTCCAGCTCTATCTTCCACACAGAAAAAAAAAAAAATGGCAACGAGTTTGGCCGCATGCAAGAGATTGGTTTTGCTTTGCCTGAGCCGCCTGAATCTCGTCACCAGTCCCATCATCACTTCTCACAGCTGCCCAAGAAGGAAAATGAGCGGCTGTTGATGTAAAGTGGTCTCGTGTGGTCGTGACGTGGCCCGGGTCCAACCGTGACCAACTGAGTCTCCTCTGTAGCTCATGGGTCATATGGCTTCTCCAAAGGGGCTGGTCATCACCACAAGCCATACAGTTGAGGGCTTGATTTGTTCAGGTCAAAGTGAACAGAGTAAATTCAGAGCCCTGAATATCCACTTACAATGTTAAAGGTGGAGAAAGCACAAAGTAAACTTTCCAAGTGTGCGCTTCCATTCTAAACTGGGATATTCCTGGTTTAGGGTTGTATCTTCACAGAGCTCACAAGTGATTTTTTAGAGAAAAAAAGAAAAACTTGATGTTTGTTAAGATTTTCCTGAGGACTTATGAGATACACAGGCTGCACAAAATGCCAGGAACTTAAACAAATCAACAAGCAAAAACCAAATAACCCCACTAAAAAGTGGGCAAAGGACACGAACAGACACTTCTCAAAGGAAAACATATAAGAGGTCCAACAAACATGAAAAAAATGCTCATTATCACTAATCGTCAGAGAAATGCAAATCAAAATGACAATGAAATACTATCTCGTACCAGTCAGAATGGCTTTGTTAAAAAGTTAAAAAATAACAAATGTTGGCAAGGCTGAAGAGAAAAGGACACTTGTACACTGTTGGTTGGAATGTAAATTAGTTCAGCCACTGGGGAGAGCAATTTGGAGACTTCTCAAAGAACTGAGAGTTGAACTACCATTCGGCTGAGCAATCCCATTACTGAGTATATAACCAAAGGAAAATATATCCTTCTACCAAGAGGATACATGCTATGTACATCACAGCGCTATTCACAATAGCAAAGACATGGAATCAATCCAAGTGTCTATCAATGACGTATTAAATAAAGAAAATGTGGTAACGTATACACCATGGAGTACTATGCAGCTATAGCAAGTGAAATTATGGTCTTTGCAGCAACATGGATGCCGCTGGAGGCCGTTATCCTAAGCAAATTAAGGCAGAAATGGAAAACCAAATACCATGTGTTCTTACTTATAAGTGGAAGCTAAACATAGGGTACACATGGACATAAATAAGGGAATAATAGACACAGAGGTTTACTAGTGAGGGTGAAGGACAGGGGCAAGGGCTGAAAAACTACCGACTGGGTAGTATGTTTACTACCTGGGTGACAGGTTCACTCTTACTGCAAGCCTCAGCATCATGTACATGTACTGCCTGATTCTAAAATAAAAGTTGAAAAGGAATAAAAAAAGAAGTCCCAGGTTTGTCTCTCTGCCTTCTTGAAATGCACACTTCAAAATTTACTTTTGGTTGGTTGGTGACTAAGCTTATCTCTTGGAGGCCTGAGGAGAAGTGAATGCCCAAGAAGGCCATAGGTTTTATCCAGGGATTTATGCCCGTGGGTCTCAAAGTTTTTGGTCTCTGGACCTCTATAAGTTCTTTAAAAAATTGAGGATCCAGAGTTTTTATTTATGTCTATTCTAATTTAACATATTAGAAATTAAAACTGAGGATTAAAAATATATTTATTGTTTTATTAAAAATATAAGCTTTTTACATAGTAATATAAATATTTTTACTAAAACAACTATATTTTATGGAACAAAAAAATTAATGAGTGGTGTTATATCAAAATTAAGAGTGGCGTATTATCAAAAAGTTTGCAAATCTGTTGAATCCCTGGTTTAACAAGAGACAGATGAATCCATAGCTGCTTCTTCAGTGAATCACAATTGGTTCATTGTGACAGTCCACGTCATGTAGTTTCTGGGAAGCTCTCCTCTCCACCCCAGAGAGAATGAGAGTGAAGAGGACAAGTAATATCTTCATCATCTTAGTATCTGGAAGAAAACAGTTTTGGCCTTGAAGACTCTCACCCACCACCGCGTCTAGGGACCTCCCAGGAGCACTCGTGCCACATTTTGAGAATCACAGCTCTGCACAATCTTCAGGTAGAAACATTCAAGATCCAGAAAGTCTCAAGGCTTTAAATCCCTGAGTTCAAGCCCCATCCCATCACTTCCAAGCTGTGTGACCTTGGGTGAGTCACCTAACTTTCTGACCATGTCAGTCTCTTCTTCTCTAAAACAGAATCAATCACACCTACGTCTAGACCATGGGGGAAATGAGAAGTAACGGAGTCCCAGCAGTAACGTGGAGCTTGGCTGGCCCCTGGCTTCAGTAGACACTCTTTTCCCAGAATGCTCCTTCCAAGTGCAAAGGGATCTTCCGTCCGTAACCCCTGATATCTCTCTGCCCCTACGCCCTCTTCTCTTCCCCAGGAAGATGAGTGAACTATCTTATTGGTAAATTTGGGGAGATAAACTGAGGCTGTCTCTGGAGAGCACATGCTCTCTGCTCCTCCATGGTTGAACACAGGAATCCTGAGCTGGGTGGGCAAATCGACGTGATGCGGTTGGCTTTGAGGCTATTGGAACTGGAGCTGCATCTTCTAAACTAACCTCTGCCAGTGACGTGCTCACATTTCATCTTCCAATGGCTTGTTTTTCTTTATGTTATTTATCTATTTGTGCAGAACTCCAGGGGATGGGGTGGGAATGGGATAGGAAGAATCATACCGGTGTGCCCAGAGGTCCCAATAGCTACCATTATTACCATTATCAGCAGCATCATCTCATCCTTCATTCTGTCACTAATGCCATTTCATGCTGTAAAAATAGTTATTGTAGCCACTGAGACACAGGTACATACATACCCCACTCTCTCCAATATCTTCCAACAGATTTCTAAGTCCATTTCAAATTATATAAGAATGAGATACCTCAAAATACTCCCATAATCTAAGCATCATCAATTGGACTCAAGAGTAAGGGATTAAGAATAAATTGAAATTTTGGATGTGAGGAATTAGTTTCAGGATGGAAAAATGAATGTCAGTTAGTTATTTCACCAAACAACATAGTCAACCATAAAAAAATTCTCTCCTGTGAATGAGAAATGTGAGAACAGTTGTTTAATTCTCAGTAAGTCTCTTATTCACTTAGTGTAATCATTTATTCATTTACAGGCTTATAGGTGGTTCTTGAATAAAATTAATGAAGAGAAAATAGTCTTTAGGGCATGGCTCTGTGTCCCGCCCAAGAGCATGGCCAACCTTACCAATTCCCAGGAGCCTCGGTTCTGGGTCAAATCCCAAGATTGTCACCAGATGCTGACCGCCGTCCCTTTCTAGGCCCCATCTCCAGCCACAGCCCTTTGCCTCTCCCTTTTGCTGAGAACACCCTGCGCCGGTTTACGCTGTTGGATAAAGTTCCAAACCCATTTCTAATTCAGCTGGGAGGTACGTGAACGCCTTCATCCAGGCAATTGCTCCCAAGGCCGCAGTTCTGTTGATTCTTTTCCTCCCTGGCCTGAGCATCCCCCCAGGGCCTCTTAGTTATTGCTTCCAAGTTGCATCAATTCATGCAGGCCACTAAGGTGCCATCAGGGTCCCCGAGGCCGGAGGCAAGGAAGAGCGCCCTCATTAGTAACTATCACCAGAACCTTCTCTGGGGCTAAAATAATTAGAGCCACTTAATGAAACGGAGCCAATTAACTTCCAGTTTATGACCAAGAAATAATTTCACCATGTGGTACAGACTCAGAGACAGAGGGAGATGAACGTTGCTCAAATCCCAAATCAGGGAAAGGTTACCTTGCTTTATGCATGAGCTACCTTTCACATGACCTTTCCAGTATCCCAAACCTAAACCAACCTGGAGCTACCTGATGACTCCATCCCCAGAGCAAATCCATCATGCTGGAACATATTTTTCCAGAAAGCATTTCCAGGTAGGACCTTCATCGAGTTCCCCTTGCAGGAGAGGAGCCATTGACATGCCCCCTAGTTGGCTGTAGCTCACCATGGATGATAAAGGAAACCAGTGGCTCTATCCTCTTGGACCTGAAGACCTTAGAGGCAGGGAAGGCAACCCCAGTGTGGACCATGATGTTGCCTTCATGGCTTCAGAACTCCTGGCTGCAGCCTCTTTTGCAGTGTAGTGCCCGTTCTACCCCAGATTCACCTGTCTGAGGACTGGTTTCCTAGAGTCTTACTTTTGCCTGGTCAGTCCAAGCCACAGTTAAATGCATTAGCCCTGGGGGCTTTTGCAGGTCACCACATGACCCCTGTGACAGCAAACCCATTTGTGCTTCAGGGTAATCTTTATTTCATTAAGATGGGCTGGAGAGATTTGGGCTCTGAGCCCCCAGCCTTACATTCTTCCAATCTCAACCAACAGAGCTGGGGGGCCACTGCCAGATGCAATATAGCAGCTGGACCACCCCAGAATACCAGCTCTCCCCTCAGTCTCTCTTCAGAAAAGTGAGGCAGCTGGGGCAGGTGTCTCCTCTCCTCGACAGAGCCTCCTGACCCTGGTCTTAGCCTAGTGTTGCCTGCTGCTCACATAACAGTCATGGGCCAGGGATTGTCGTAGGTGAGGGGAGCACAGAGATGAAAACGGCATGATCTTCCTCAAGAAAATAATAGGTGGGTCAAAACAGGTGCCCAAATAATTCTTATATAAGAAGGCCAAAAACATGTGTCAAGAGAGGAGGAAGAGATGATAGGTTCATAGAGAGGGAAGATTACAAGGAGTGTAGATTCAAGGAAGGCTTCATGGAGAAGGTGCCATTCTCAAAGGCTGTTGAATGACTTAGGGTGGAATAGATAAGAAAAGATGGAGGAATAAGAAAAAGCACAGGCAGAAAGAACAAGCATATCTATCAAGGAATAAGAATGAAAGAAATGAAATGCGAGAGGCCTAGGGGGTAAAGTTGGCATCTTTGTGATGGATTGGAGATGCAAGAAGAGTAAGTGGAAAGAGACTTGGGTGACACCCATGCCTTTAGTTTGAGTGCAGGGCAAATGGTGGCAGCATGTTCATAAATGACTAAGCCAAGTTTGGGCATGTTTAGTTTGAGAAGTAGGTGGGGGCATGCAAGTGCAGATGTCTATTCAAAAGTGTTAGAAACACATCTGGAGTTTGAGAGGGTGGGTAGACCAGAGACACAGATGTGGGAGTCATGGGCATAGAATTGAGAGTGAAATGAAATGACAGTGCTCAGAGAGGAAGACCACAGACCACCTCGATCACGTGCTCAGAGTAAAAAGAGTGGAGGACCCTGCACATAAACATCAACAGCGTGGGCGGACTAGAGATGGCAGACTCTGAGAAGGCTGCCAAGGGGCAGGCAGAGACAGCAGAGACGAGTGCACTGCTGGATTCACATCTCTTCTCCTCCAGGGTTTCCTCTGTGGCATCCAGGAGCATGCCAGCCTTCGCTTAGTTCTCTATCCCCACTGCCCATCAGAGTCCTTGGGACACAGAAGTTACTCAAGTGTTGAGAACTAACAACAGGAGGGAGAGGCAGTGTGGGGTTGTGGTGGGGGTGACATGGTTGGGCTGTGTCCCCACCCAAATCTCACCCTGACTTGTATCTCCCAGAATTCCCACGTGTTATGGGAGGGATCCAGAGGGAGGTAATTGAATCATGGGGGCTGGTCTTTTTCATGCTATTCTCGTGATGGTAAATAAGTCTTGAGAGATGCGATGGGTTTATCAGGGGTTTCTGCTTTTGCTTCTTCCTCATTCTCTCTTGCCACCACCATGTAAGAAGTGCCTTTTGCCTCCCACCATGATTCTGAGGCCTCCCCAGTCATGTGGAACTGTAAATCTAATTAAAACTCTTTTTCTTCCCAGTCCCAGGTATGTCTTTATCAGCAGCATGAAAACGGACTAATACAGGGGGCAACTCTGGGACCTGGGAAGAAACCAGAAGGTAAGTGGCTTGGAGCAAAGTAGGTCTTCATGGCTTACTGGAAAACCCTCCCTAGGTTTGGTATTTCCCTTCTCGTGAAATTGTCAAAGGGAATATTCTGTTGACACCAGAGGATGAATTCTGCTTCAAGGAGTGAGAAAGTACAGAAGGTTCAGTCATCACCCCTCTCAGATGCTTGCCCGTGCTGTGAACCACTGTGGGAAGAAGGAGGAAAGCTGTGGGTCCAGCCCACAGGGAGCTCAGTTGGTGCCCACAGCAGTCCGTAGAGCTCTTCTTAGCTCGTGATCAAGCCTAATATTCCAATGGCCCACATTTTCTTCTTTATATTCTCAGATATAATTTCCTATTAAAAATATAAATACCCACAAAAGTTCACTTTTAAAAAATGTCTCATTCATTACTTATAACTGAATGTGAACATAGAGTCAAAGGGAAAGAAACAAGATTAAAGAGAGACCTAGGTGGGTACTGCATTTCTTACAGAGGGAAGCAAGGTCCACCAGGTCAGAAAAAAACAAACTACATGAAAGCTAGAGCGTAAAGGCAGAAATCTCCAACTTACAAGTTTTGCATGAGGATTTTGGCAGAAAAAGAAATCTGTTTCTAGCTTAACGATGTTAGCTCTGTAGTGTTTTCGATGTTTGGTGTCTCACCATCAAGGCTGGACTCCAAAGTGACCATGCTGAATGCTGTGACGGGGCTGCCCAACATAGTTTAGGATCCTGTTTGGATTTTTCTGAGCTCTAAACAATAATTGATTCCCTAGATACTTAGCAGAATCTGACCACACACAGTGAAATTATTTCTTGTTCATAAACTGAAAAGTTAATTGACTTCATTTCTTTAAATAGATTCAATTATTTGAGCAACAATGAATCTTCCAGAGGTACTTACAAGTCAGGGATGCCTACAGGAGATGAAGGTTTAAAGATGCTACCCAAAGGCCCTTGCAAACAGCCACCAAGGATCTTGCAGATTGGGAAGGGATTTATTTGTGCTTATAAAATGTACAAACTGCCCTCAATGGCATGATTATGTTGGATGCAACTACTTTATTAAAAATTAACACAGCCAAGAAATGATGCTTGTATCTAAGATACAGTTGAGTATTGTTGAGAACAGGAGGAATTTTTAATGGGGGGATTTTATGTGGAAACCCTCCATGTTTTCAGCCTCTCAGAGAAAGCAGCCAAGCCACATACCCAAGGCTGTTTTGGCCTCCACTCACTGCGCTGTGACATTCTTTCCCTTCAACAGGACTCACTCTTGAGCTCTCAATGAAAAGGTTAATTCTTAAAGCTCACAGAGGAAAATCAGAGTCATGGCTGGATCCATCCCGCATAAGGCTTCCTTCTATGCAATAGACATCTGAGGGTTTAGTTCAAACACCTCTTCCTACCATGTTCTTTCTCCCCTGCAGCTTTGACTGACTCTGAATGTTAATCAGTCCCAGAATAAAGTGTGTAATTAGCTGAGAATGTGACCCGACCTCCAGCCCTCTTCCCTAATAAAAGTTGTTTCAAATTGCCCTGACCCTGTGGCCCAGGCATGTTATGTCCTCATACCCATCCTCTCATATGCATGAATTACCTTCTGAAAGAACATGCTTAGAAGCAGAGTTCAATCATTAACCTTAACCTAGAATTTCACTAAAGCAAAGATATTAAAAACTGCAGGGTTAGATGGGTTAATTAGGAGCCAATATCCATCTTTTTCTTAAAACAAATGAAGACAAGAGAAGGGATCAGGGGCTGATGATTACATGTCTACTTTAAAGTATGGTAGGGGCTGGGGAATAGGGAGGTGCGGTCCAGCTTGCAGATTGGAGTTTTCTCTAATAAAACTAGGAAGAGAAAGACAGGAACCACAATGGGTTCTGGCAAAGGCTCACCCTGAGGATAAGGGGGGAGATGACAGAATCAACTTTTGGAGAAGGGAGTTATCTACTCCAGGAGAGGAACATTAGTGCTGTTTTGGAGCTGTCCAAAGGTCCTAGTGCTGAAAGCATTTAGGTGAAGTATGATACCAGACACCTCTTCAAATAACAATTAAAGCTGCACTTGTTCTTTCTCCAGGGTCTGGCGTAAGTCATATTGAAGAGTGGACAGTTTGGGACTGCATGCTAAATGCCTTTCTGAGACAAGGTCAAAGGGTCCAATTTAACTTTTTACCCTGAATACTGTGAATCATTTTTTGAACACCAGCTCTGTTTACAAGAACATAGCATGTCTAAGACATGTACATATGAAGAAAGCACCCAGAGACATCTTATAAGATAACATGCTTGCCAATTTTTAAATGAACTAAAGGGATAGCAAAATGATGGATACTTAATTTTCCCACCAGAGGACCCCTCCCCACCTAAGTGTGACACACCATTGCCATAGCTGTGTGCAGTGACTTTTGTCTTTTTTCATCTTCATGTGCTATCATGGAATTCCTCTCCCCAAATGATGTCGAGATGACATTGTCATTTCACCATTTATGCAGCATGTCTATTTGCTGCTTGACTTTTCAAAAAATCATTCGAAGTTAAAAGCGCAAAAACTAGTGTAAATATGGAATTAATTAAATCTATCTATGCTTAAGTCTTTTCAAAATTAACTTATGAAATGTTTGTCAGTTAAATTATTAACATGTTACTCTGAAGATAATGAGTCAGTTTAAGGTTATTTAATTGCTGGCAGAATTACAGTATTTACAGTAAAATTTTTTTCTGCAGCTCTATTCTCATGTGTGATAAGTTGCTGAAAGATTTTCAAGTCTAGCTCCTTCTGGCATTTTGTCTGGATGATTATTTTCACTTTAAATGATACAAATTTGTTTAATCAATAGGGTCTTCAGCTATTGGTTAGATGGATGTCTCTAGAAACCATGTCTGTATTGACAGTGAAGTTAATAATGAGGCTAATTGATCATCCTCCTTCTATGCAGTGTAGTTGCGTATAGGATTGAGTCTTGAAAATCCAGCCCCTGGCTCCCTTCCTGTGTAGGATAACTTGGGTTGGGGCTCAATTAGTGCCAACTCCCAGTTCTTTATTGAAAAATTAGGGTTCTATTGAGAGCTGGACATTCATAGCACACAGTCCTACTGCCCTTTGAGTCCTTACTAGATAGTACAGAGATGTCCAGTTGGATGACCTTTGTGGTATTTTACTCATTCACCACTGGTGTGGGTTGAGATTCCAACCCAACTTGCAGGCCACTGCTGAGCAGCAAATGCCCATCCAATGTTTTCCTGAATAAGTTCTACTTTCCTGCAGAAAATCCAGACAGACTTTAGAGCAGAGTGCCTGAAGCAAAGGCCTTCATGTTGTGATCGATCAAAGAGACTGCATACATCAAACATGGCAGCTCCATCCACTGGCCTCTTTGATAATGCTTCTTCTCTAGCCAGATTGTCAATAGCTGACTTTTATCTAATGATAGAGCAAGACAGAGAACCACTATCAGTGGCAGGGATGACATGGGGGGGAGGCAGAGGCTCTAAGGGTATCTTTTAGCAACGAACTGGGGCTGCTCTCTTCTTAAATGGAACAACTATAGGAGACAGAGCTGAGCTGGTCTAAAGAGAGCTAAATGTCACAGATTGAAATAACTGTTGAGGGCCACTGTTAAGCCCTGTGATATATCCAGCTAGAGAATACAATGAGGGCAAAACTAAGTGGTCTATTCTCAAGGATTCAGGATTCAGAGAACGCCATCTTCCACCAATGCCCTCATTTTATAGTGAAAGAGAAAGCACTCTCAGGGCCTACGGGAGGGAATCTGTCCAGTAGCAGAAGATTCCCCAAGTAGGGGAAGCCTGGCATATTGGAGAAGAAGTCCCATTGGGAGTTCAGTGTCTCTGGTTCCAGTTCCAGGAAATCCTGTGGGCAGCAGAGATGTTCTCAAGCATGACGTGGTCATTCTCAGGCTGCTGGGCTGACCTTTCTCAGAACCTCTGTAGCAATCCAGTCACCCGCGTGAGGTTGTGCAATGACTATTCCCCTCTGGGGCAAGCTTTTTTTCTGTCAGGAGAGCAGGGTACACAGCTTTAGGGAGAAGTCCTCAGCACCACATAGCTGAATGGTGGGTGAGAATGGCTGTAATGGAAGGGGGGTGACCTCCTGGCCCCTCAGTGTACAGGTGCAGAAGATGACAGAGCCCTCAGAACACCTGGATATGCTTTAAAAAGGGGGCAAAATCCCTTTTTTTGTCTCTGTCTTGGCTAGGGCTAACGTTGGATCTCACAAAGAGATATGTGGTTCCTCCAATCTCCACCTGCTTGGAGATGGGACTGGAGCAGCCATCAGGCCATTGACCCCATCCAGCCCAGGTCTCTGCCTGGTGGAAGGATCCGTTCACCTCTGGGGTCACTCTGTCTCCATTCCCACCAGCCTTCCTAGGATGCTCCAAGCTCTCCAAGACAAGGAGAAAGAGGAGAAAAACTATTAAGTGGGAAGACTGTAAATGATAATTTTTTAAAGGATAAATAAAGCTTTACACCCTGAGCCTGAGAGATGGGCTGTGGGGCTCTCGAATCTTAACACAAAATGCTGAGATGTGACATGCAGTTAATTTTTCCCAGGGAGGCCTATAGCTCTCCATGCCCAGAAACAAGGAAGCCAATTTCATGCCTCAGGGACATGTGGATGGTCTGTGGGGTCGGGAAGGGACCCCTTCACTTGGGTGGGCACTACCACTACATAGGGGATGTACATGAAAAGTTGTAAACTCAGAATCTCCAGAGACATACAGAGTGGCCAAAACCAGACACTGGGATCATAAGGACAACTGAGAAGCGCCATGATTAAAACAGAATCCAGTGGAGCATGTGGGAGGGGGAAATGAATGGTTTTAATACGGCCACCCTCCCTTTCATTTTTAATAACGGTGTGTCTGTGCAATATTAGCTCCGTTAATTCTCACCCCCCATTCAATTCGCCTTTGTTTTCACACACTTGTGCTGTAATTTTCAATTTAATTAGTTGCAGTTCTGTTCAATGGCAACAGGTCCTGGTTTATCTTCCCAGCTAATACTGCTAATTGTTTATCCAGACTTCAGTAATATCTCATTAACTTTATAGGCTATCGTTTCCACATCATCTACAGAATTAATTTTCTGCAAATCTAGAGATGTTGGTGCTTGTGAACATTTTCCTTCAGAAACAAAACAAAACCAAACAGAAAAGAAAAAAAAAAAAACCTGGCAAAGTTGGAGAAGCCAGTTGTCATTCTCTGTTGCATGTCCTCAAGAAAATAATGCCTAAAAATTATCCTTCCTTTATTTTTTAAAAAAGAACCCACCTAGGCAATTCTTCATTTTTATAACAGCCATTATCCCTAAGGCATTTGTGGATGCACAGATGAAAGACAATGTATACACACAAGACTGGGAGGCAACACAGCGCGGGCCCTTCAATTATTTGATTTAATAGAATGAAGTTGTATCCAGATGATTTTTATGGCATCTGTCTCAATTGTCAGGGCATTTAATGACCATCCCCTACCTCCTACTTTGGAAGATGGGAAATTCAGAAGACAACAGGGCAGGATTCAGCTGTCATCCACCATGATCCCGTCTGAGAGCTGACACCCAGTTCCGCCCCCTCCCTCACCTCTTTGCTCCTCACCTTTGAACACAGGCGCAAAATGTCAGCTTTTCACATGCCCTAGAACAGGCCTCTTTGTGCCCATGTGGTTCCTCATGTTTAAGACAGAAAGATTTATTCTATCTCGCCTTCCCTCTACCCTCACCCCACCCAACACATACACACCCTTGGACCACATGGATTGACTTTACTGAGTTGCAGAGAGCAAAAAATGACCTCCATTCTTGGTCACAAGCACAACAGTGTTTTGTTAGTAGAGTGTCCCTACAGAGAGCATCCAAGGTTGCAGCAGCCGTGGCCTCCTCTGAGGCCTCTGTTGTCCTGTAGGCACCTTCCTTTAATATTTTGTAACACAACGGTCGTGATTCTGCAGGTGTCTGTCCTCATGTGGCTAGAGGTTAGCCTCTTTTGTTTGGGGGAATGTGTGGGCCTTCTCTACAGCCTGACTGCCCACCAGGGACATGTTTCTCAATGGCCAAGTTGTAGTCCCTGCAAAACTGGGAGCTGCTACTCATCACCTATGGAATTTGCTGAGCCCCAGGGGTGAGATCTCCAGTCAATGGAAAGTTGGAGAACCTGGATGAACTGGACTGAAGACAGTAGGAGGTCTGGGTCTGGCAGATGGTACCTATAGCCATGGCAGAGATGAGGGCGACAATACAAGAGGCATCCAAGAATCAACATGTGGTGGTCCCACTTTGAGTGGAAAAATCCAGATGGCAGGGGGTTCCTGAGAGAGTTTCCATGGCAGCCCAGGACAGCAAGTGGGCACAGACTTCTCTTGATTGGCCATTACCCATTCAATGTGGGCAGAAGACAAGGGTCCCTGCCCTGGTGAGCATCCAGGAAGGATTCAGGTAATCGAGGCACATCTCGGGGTCCTGCTTCAGCAGCCCTGCTCACTGTTTCCCACACAGAACTTTCTCCACAAACCCCACCCACCCAGACACGCTCTGCCCGCTCTTTGTCCTGCCTTTGGCTGAATTGCTACCCCATTAGTGATCCGAGGAAAGGGGTAAGCAAGAGCACATCTGCTCCTAAGAAATTCCTGCTGCTCAGGTTCTGGAAGGGGTTGTGAGATCAAAAGCAACCATAGTAGCCCTATTCTACATGTGCAAGAAAAAAAGGCCCAGAGAAGTGGTAAAAGTCTTCCAGGCACTCTGGAGACAACGATATGATGAGACATTCATCGTGTAGCATTCAGTGACCTGTGGCACCAGGAAAATAGCTTGATAAATAAGCACTTGGTTCTTCACATTTATAAATCTTTGGAAATAGTGAGTACAATTCAATTTCATAAATACCTTCATACACTGACTGTGGTCCAACAAAAGCTACATACTGGGTGGTTTCAGATAGAAGTGGAAGAGACCCCACTCAAAACAGTTTAAGCAAAAATGAAATTATTCTGGCTTCTGTATTTGAGAAGTCCAAGGGCGGAGCCAACCCAAACATTCCCTCACTGTGGGCAGCTTTCCAGTTTCCCATTCCCCAAGGCTTGCCCTCTCTCTCCGTGTCTGTCTCTCTCTGTCTCTCTCTGTGTATCTCAGGCTCTATCTTTTTCTGTCTCTATTTCTGTCTTTCTGTGTGTCTCTATTTCTCTCTGTTTCTCTTTCTCTTTGTTTCTGTTTTATCTCCGACTTTCTTTGTGTCTTTCTCTCTCTGTCATCTCTTTGTCTTCTCTGTCTCTGTCTGTCTGTATCTCTCTTTCTCTGTGTGTCTGTCCCTCTTTGTCTCTGTCTTCTGTTTTCTCTCTTTCTGTCTCTGTCTGTCTCTCTCTACCTCCGTCTCGTTGTCTTTGTCTCTGTTTTGTCTGTCTTTCTCCATGTCTCTGTCTCTTTTTCTCTTTGTCTCTGTCTTCTCTGTCTCTTTCAGTCTCTTTGTCTGTCTCTTTCAGTCTCTTTTTCTGTCTCTCTGTCTCTGTCTGTCTCTGTCTCTTCACCTGTCTCTCTCACACTGTCCACTGTTGTCTTTTCTTCTGCAAAAGCACTTCCTCCTGAGCGAAAGAAAGAGTTGGGAAGGGGGTGGAGGAAGTGCAGCCTGATGGCCCTCAACTCTCGTCCTGAGAGCTCACTGTTCAGAATAAAGGGGCTGTGTGTCTTCTCTTCTTGGAGACTGAGTGAAGGGGTCTTGAGTCTAGGTCTAACAGGATTGCTCTGGCTTCTGTTTGAATGATAGACTAGGTGGAAGTGGGAAAATGGTGAACGGTGGTGAAGGTGGCCAAACTGCACGTGTTTCTAAGGTACAGATGGCAGGATGTCCCTACAGGACAGATGTGGGACATAGAAGAAAGAGGAGAGTTAGAAAGGGTGACAGACTCTTTTGGCCCAACAAAGTAGAAACATGACCTATCAAGTTTAAGTGAACTGTTAACTCTACATGAATTCCATTTGTATAGTATAACTCACTCTGCCACTGCCTTTCATCACTCAGCAACTTGTGTTGGAGACTGATAGATCAATAGATAGATAAATAGACAGATAGGGAAATAGGTGACAGATATACAGATAAATTAGATAGATGATAGACAGATAGACAGGGAGATTATAGATAGATATATACATAGACCAATAGATAGATAGATAGATAGATAGAGGTAGATAGACACAAAGGCAGAGAGAGAGATAGATGACAGATAGATAGGTAGATGATTGATAGATAGATGGATGGATGGATAGATAGATAGATAGATAGATAGATAGATAGATAGATAGAAAAATAGATGATAGATAGGGATACAATAGACCAACGGAAATACAGGTGTAGGTATACATACAGGCACAGGTGCAGGTAGGTGGACAGGTAGAGGGATAGACATAGGCAGACATAGATGTAGATATAGATGATATAATATAGTAAATTCTGTGGCTAAGTCTGCCATAAAAAACTATCATACACTGGGTGGCTTAACAACAGGAATTTGTTTTCTCACAGCTCTGGCTGCCTGTGATAGTCTGAGGTTCAGGTGTTGGCAGGGCTGGTTCCTTCTGAGCCTCTGACTGCCCTGGTCTCTGATGCCTGGGGACCCCCTCTAAGCAGCAGGCCACCAGACACAAGGCAAGAAAACGTGGCTCTGTCACCACCTGCTTCGCCATGTGCCCTCGTGCACCAGCAAGGCAGAGAAAGCAAAAGATCAGCAAAGCCTGGGCATTTTCTCAAGGAGAGTCTCAAGAAAAACCCTAATCCTGCCACACATCATTCTTCCTATGGCCCAAGTGCCCCTCCATTTCCACCTGGACTCTCCTGCCCCCTTGAAGCCCTCTCCTGCCCCCTTGAAGCCCACCCCTGCAGGAGAGTAGAACCACATCATGGATGGCCTTGCCTTTAATCATAGGTCACGTGATTACATGTTCTTTTCTCATGATGATGTCACCACCATAAGGTGGGGTCCAACAACCAGGACATGAGGAGGTCTCTGCTCATCAGATGGCCCCTGCACTCAAGTGAGATTAAGAAAAGGCGAGGATTCCACAGGTTAGGTTTCACCTTTATTTTGTCTCTCCCTCCACAGGGTGACTCTCTTCCTCTCATTCCTCAAAACTGACTGATGTTGCTGTTTTCTCCTGAACTTAATACAGTTGTGTATTTAATGTCATAACTTCGTTTCAGCCAATGACAGACCGCATAGAAAATGGTGATCCCATAAGATTATGAATTCCTATCCCTTAGTGACAGCATAGTCATTGTAATGCTGTAGCACAATTACTTTATGTTTTCTATAAATTTAGTGTAGCCTAGGTGTTCAGTGTTTATAAAGTCCACAGTGAACAGTAATATCCTATGCCTTCAAATTCACTCACCACTCACTCACTGACTCACCCAGAGCAACATCCAGTCCTGTGAGCTCCATTCATGGTAAGTGCCCTGAACAGATGTACCATTTTTTATCCTTGATACCATATTTTTATTGAATCTTTTCTATGTTTAGATATGCAAATACTATTAGATATGCAAATACTATTAGATATGCAAATACTATTGTGTTGCAATGACCTGAAGTATCCAGTACAGCCATGTGCTGTACAGGTTTATATCCTAGGAAGAACAGGCTATACACAGAGTCTAGGTGTGAGCAGGCTGTACCATCTAGGTTTGTGTGAGTACATGATATGAGGTTTGCACAGTGATGAAATTGCCTGATGATGCATTTCTCAGAATGTATCCTCATTATTACTGGATGTCATTAACTAGCGATGTTAAGCTCCTTTACATAGAATTTTTTTTTTTTTTTTGGCTTGATAGGATTCTTTGCAAGTATTGCCTTTATGCCTGTTTAAGTAATCCTTCCCTATCTCCAAGTGATATCCTTTCCTCATTTCTTTTAAAATGTTGAAGCTTTATTTTCCACATTTAAGAACTTTAACTCATCTGCAATTTATGTGTACAATTGTGAGGTACAAATCTGATTCTCCTATAACAAATTTAAGGTCATCTCAGTCAAACCAAGATCTATCTAGGGTTGTGCGTATCTGTTCATCCCTTGCCTCTGGTTTCTGTTTCATTGCTTTAATTTCTTATAACTCTGCCAATGGCATAGTTTTTGTTTTTATAATTTTATAATGAACTTGTACCTGTGATAGGGCCAGCCACCCATTCTTGTTCAGCTCTTTCAAAATTTTCTTGGCCATTTTTAAATACCCTTCCATATCATTTCAATAATCAGTTTTTAACTTTCATAAAATATCCTGTTGGTCTTTTGGAATCCCATTAAATTTATAGATTAGTTATTCTACATATTTTATATTTATGCCCTAGATATCTTATAATTTGGTGTTTTGATGAGAGAGTTTCAAAATTACATTTTCTAATTTTTTTTTTTTTTGAGACAGAGTCTTGTTCTGTCACCCAGGCTGGAGTGCAGTGGCACAATCATGGCTCACAGTAGCCTTGACTTCTTAGGTTCAAGCAATCCTCCCACCTCAGCCTCCCAAGTAGCTGGAACTACAAATGTACACCAACACACCCACCTAATTTTTGTACTTTTTGTGGAGACAGGGTTTCACCATGTTGACCAGGCTGGCCTCTAACTCCTAGGCTCAAGCAGTCCTCCCACCTCGGCTTCCCAAAGTGCTAGGTTTACATATGTGAGCCATCATGCTCCATTTCTAATTTTTTTTCTTTTAGAAATTCTTACATGATATTCAATATATACAATAAAATATAAAGAATAAAATAATATATGCTCATGTGCCCATCACCCGGGTTAAGAAACAAAATGTTATCAATGTCACTGAAGCTCGCTGGCCCCGCTTCCCAGTCATCCCTCTCTCTCTCTCTGTAAGAAGTAACCATTATTCTGTTTGGTTTTTTTATGTACATGCATCTCTTCTCCTTGTACTTCATCTATACACATCCATATGTATTGCTATTGCTATATGTGCTTTTGACCTCTTTTTTTTTTTCCACAGTGTCTCACTCTGTCACCCAGGTTGGAGTACAGTGGTGCAGTTTTGGCTCACTGCAACCTCTGCTTCCCAGGTTTAAGAGATTCTTGTGTCTCAACCTCCTGAGTAGCTGGGATTACAGGTACCCACCACCATGCTCAGCTAATTTTTGTATTTTTAGTAGAGACGAGGTTTCACCATGTTGACCAGGCTGGTCTTGAGAACTCCTGACCTCAAATGATCCGCCCCCATTGGCCTCCCAAAGTGCTGGGATTACAGGCGCAAGACACCCTATTCGGCCCTTTTGACCTTTATATGAGCAACATTATTTTGGATACACTCTTCAACAACTTGCATTATTTATTTCTTTTAATTTAAAATATTTTTCTCAACATATTTGTGAAGTCTACCTCTCTTCAAAATTGTGGTTCTAGCTCATTTATGCTCATGGATATAGTATCCTTGCTAATATATATATATATATATATCTGTTTTCCTGTGGTTGGACATTTTAGATGTTTCTTTGATTTTTTTTCTATTGCAGGAAAAATTGCTATGAATTCTTTTACTTGTCTTCTTTTGAGCTATAGGAGTTATTCCCTGGGCTGCAAAACTGGGAATAGAATCGCTGGACCACAGAGTCTGTATCTCCAATCTCACTGGGTATTGACATGCTATTCCCAGTGCTTATTCCATCTACGTTCCTGCCAGCAATGCGCAAGGCTCCTCATTGTTTCACATCATGGATTTATTGGCCATTCTTATTTTCTTTTTATTCAATGGGTCATTCACACACTTTGTTTGTTTTCCTATTCTATTCAGGTTTCAAAGCTATCACACATTAGATATCCTAAATATTAGTCCTTCATTGTTGCCTGTTACAAATATTTTTCCCAGTCTATCTATATATTCATATATCAGAAAATTCACCCTT
The DNA here is from genome assembly GCF_007565055.1 of Rhinopithecus roxellana. Lineage (NCBI taxonomy): Eukaryota > Metazoa > Chordata > Mammalia > Primates > Cercopithecidae > Rhinopithecus > Rhinopithecus roxellana. Next base: position 21,538,050 of record NC_044560.1, read on the forward strand.
TAAAAATAGGCCAGGTAAGGCAGCTCATGCCTGTAATCTCAGCACTTTGGGAGGCCGAGGTGGGTGAATCACTCAAGGTCAGGAGTTTTAGACCAGGCTGGCCAACATGGTGAAACCCCATCTCTACTAAAAATACAAAAATTAGCTGGGCGTGGTGGCGTGCATCTGTAGTCCCAGCTACTCGGGACACTGAGGTGGGAGAATTGCTTGAACCTGGGAGGCGGAGGTTGCAGTGAGCCGAGATAGTGCTATTGCCCTCTGGCCTGGGTGACAGAGCAAGATTCCTTCTCAAAAACTAAACTGAACTGAACTAAACTGAACTAAAATAAAATAAAATAAAATAAGTCAGTGGCATTTAGCACATTCACAAGGCTGTGCAACCATAACCACTATCTAATTCCAGAATGTTTTTCATCACCCCAAAATGAAACCCCATACCCATTAGCAAACATACCCCATTCTCTGTTCCCCCAGTTCCTGGAAACCACGAATCTACTTTCTCTCTCTTTGGATTTAACCTTTTCTGGATATTTCATAGACATGGATTCATACATGATGTGGTCTTTCTGACTTGCTTCTTTCACTTGTAGTATTTTCAAGATTCCTCTGTGCTGTAACATGTATCAGCTCTTCATTCCTTTTTGTGGCTAATATTTCGTTCTATGAGTAAGGAGATCAAGCATCTTTTCATGTGCTGATTGACCATTTGCATATCTTCTTTGGAGAAATGGCCATTTGAATCCCTTGCTCATTATATTTGTCTTTTTATTGTTGAACCATGAGTTCTGTATATATACTGAATACTAGAACTTTATCAGATATTAGATTTAAATTTTTTTTTCACAATCTTTGGGTCATCTTTTCCCTTTATTCTGTCTTTCAAAACATGAAACATGAAATTTGTTAATTTTGATAAACTCCAATTTGTTAATTTTGTTGCTTATACTTTAAGAAACCATTGCCTAATCCTAGATCTATGCCTATCTTTTCCTCTAACAACTTTCTCATTTTAGCTCTTACATTTAGGCCTTTGATCCATTTTGAGTTATTTTTGTATATGGTGTGAGGTACGCATCCAACTTCATTCTTTTGTGTGTAGATATCCAGTTGTATCAGCATTGTTAGTCAATTGATTTGCTTTGGCACTCTTATTGAAAATCAATTCACCATAAATGCATGAGTTTATTTCTAAACTCTCAATACTCTTCCATTTATCTGTGTCTATCGTATGCCAGTGCCACACAGTCTTAATTCCCACAACTTTGTAGTAAGTTTTGAAACTTTTCTAGATTGCTTTGGCTATTCTGATTTCCTTGAATTTTCACATGAATTTTAGGATTACCTTGTCAATCTCTACAATAAATAAATAAATAAATAAATAAATGCCACCTAGTATTTTGGTAGTTGTTGTGTGGAATCTGCAGATCTGTAGATCAGCTTAGGAAGTTTGCCATCTTCACTACAGAGGTTTCCAATCAATGGTCATATGATATCTTTCCACTTATTTAGATTTTCATTTTCTTTCAATTATGTTTTATAGTTTTCAATGTACAAGGCTTATACTTCTGCTGTCAAATTTATTCCTAAGTATTTTACTCTCTTTTGTGCTGTTGTAAGTGGCATTGTTTTGTTTGTTTTCTTTCTGGATTGCTCATTGCTAACATATAAAAACACAATTGATTTTTGTGTATTGATTTTGTATTCTGCAACCTTACTAAACTTGCCTATTATCTCTAATGGTTGTTTATGGATTCCTCAGGACATTCTTGCACAAAATCATGTCATCTGCAAATGGAGATGGTTTTACTTTTTCCTGTCCAATATGAATGCCTTTTATTTCTTTCTCTTGCCTAATTGTCCTGACCTGTGGCTATTTTTGCATTTCCAAAATAGGATCTCCTGTTACCAAAAATTTTTTTCTTTTTTAATTTAATGTACTTGTATTTAGCAATTATTTCTTCTGTGGTTTTTGCCTATTTGGTTTTCTTCAAAAATATATATCCCTGTTGTGAAACGTTAAAGGTAGTCCCATAATTTTCTTCTAAATTTAAATTACTTTGCTTTTCTCATTTAGGGCTTTACACAGCTAGAACTGAATATTGAATGTGGCATGAGATAATGAGACTGGGACCTAATTTTATTTTATTTCCTATATGAACAATCAATTGTTCCACCTCCACTTATTGATTAATCCATTGTTTTACCACTGACCCACAGTAACATCTTTCTCTTATTTTAATTTTTTCACACATGCATGGACCTGTTTCTGGGCACTGTGTCCAGTTCAGTCAGTCTTTTACTAATACTGCTGTTTCCTACTATGACTTTGTTTGTTTGTTTATTTATTTATTTATTTATTTATTTATTTATTTTTTCTGAGATGGAGTCTCACTCTGTCGCCGAGGCTGGAGTGCAGTGGCATGACCTCAACTCACTGCAACCTCTTCTGCCCAGGTTAAAGCAGTTCTCGTGCCTCAGCCTCCTGAGTAGTTCAGACTATATAGATGCTCATCACTATGCCCGGCTAATTTTTTTTCTTTGTATTTTTAGTCGAGACGGGGTTTCTCCATGTTGGCCAGGCTGGTCTCAAACTCCTGATCTCAGGTGATCCTCCTGCCTTGGCCTCCCAAAGTGCTAGGATTACAGGCATGAGCCACAGTGCCTGGCCTCCTACTATGCCTTTATAATATGCTTTGACATGGCAGTCTCCCCAACACACCCACATCACCTTGTTTAATTTCCTGAAGATTGTCTTGGTCATTTTCATTATTCTCTTACATTTTTAGTATAGAATGAGATAATCAATTTTCTCATTATAAAAAAATTGAAATTTTGATTGGAATTGCATGACATTATAAATTTGAAGATAATTTTTATTTTTATAAAGCATGACCCATTGATGATGTTTTCTATACTGTTTTGAAATAAATCTCTTGTAATTTTCTCCATTAAATCCTGTACAACTTCTATTACATGTATTCCTGGATTTAAAAAGCGTTTTTAAACTTTCCATTTACAAAGCAACAAAAGTCTAAATTACACTTCATTTTTATTGCTGATATATGGAACTGAAATGTGTTTTCCCTTTTGGATTATTTTTATTTATTTACTTATTTTTTTCTGAGATGGAGTTTCACTCTTGTTGCCCAGGCTAGAGTGCAATGGTGCAATCTCGGCTCACTGCAACCTCTGCCTCCTGGGTTCAAGTGATTCTCATGCCTCAGACTCCCGAGTAGCTGGGATTACAGGCATGCACCACCACACTGAGCTACTTTTTGTATTTTTGGTAGAGACGGCATTTCACCATGTTGGCCAGGCTGGTCTTGAACTTCTCACCTCAGGTAATCTGCCTGCCTCAGCCTCCCCCGAAATGCTGGGATTCCAGGCATGAGCCACTGCTCCCAGCCTATTATTCTTAATTATGATCAAATTATTACATCCTTGGCCATTGGGAAATAAATCTATTCAAATTGGCTTTTGAGCCTTATTTATTATTATAATTACTTTAATAATGATGATGGTTATATGACCCCAGTAGTCTTTGGTAGTTCCTTTCATTCTATATAAAAGGTGACTTGGGCACATCTTGTTCATTTCCTGCCTCATATTTGAAATCAACTGTTTATTTAAGGAGCCCTAGTCCCTCTAATGGCATGCAGAGACCACAGTCTGAGTGCTGGGAGTGCTCATTGCTTATGGGTGTGTCATCATTTTCAGTTCTTTTAGTGGATACTATGAAATCATGGATATTTAGGAAACATTTTAATCAGAAAATACATTATTAATCAGAAAATATATTGTTAATGTATGTGGATTTTTTAATATAAAGAACTATGAAATATTTACTAAGTATCATTGGTCTTACATCCATATTTTATTTCTCCTACAGTGAAAATCCTATTTTCAGAATACTAACACACTTGCTTACTTTCTTCATCTCACAATGCACATATAACCATCTCAGAAAAATATCAGTACCACCAAAAGTATGATTTATGAAAACTGAAGAAATATCTCCACATTTATTTTATCTTAGATTGTAGTCTACTAGGGATTTATAATCCAATTCATTGAAAGTCTTTTAAACTAGTTCTTTTCCATGGTAAGATTCCATGCAACTTGACTCAATGTATAATTAAATTCATTCATTTATTTTTGCTTTAGATTTCTATGAATTGCTTTGGGCATTTGATTCATTTTATGCTGAGATTTTTATGTGGTATCAGAGGTCCTCTTCATTCTTTTGCATGTGGATATCCAGTTAAACATGCTTTTTATGGTTTTAAATATATTTTAAGTTACATAAAATATTTACAAAACATTTCAAAGTCAAGTCTACAAAACAATGTGTATTCAAATATTTGGTTTTATGGCTCTTCCCACTAACCTATTGTTTCAATGTCTCTTTGGTCACCATTTTCTGTTACAGTTTATGCTTTACCCTTCCACTACGTCTTTAAATAAAAAAAAAATACAAATATTTTTTAAATTTGTTTTAAATGATTTTGTTAGAAAAATGGCTGAGATAGTACAGAGAGCCCCTAAACACTCTTCACCCAGCTTCTCCTGCTATTAACATGTTACTTAACCAGGGTCCATTCATCAAAACTAATAAATTAATACTGATAAAATGCTGTTAAATAAACTGCAGACTTTATTTGAAGTTTGCCACTCTTTTTTTATTTTTTTTTTTACTAATATCCTTTTTTTTTCTGTTCTGAAATCCAGTCCAGGATATCATTTCATGTTGTGTTCGTTTATCCTGCCTCCTTAGTCTCCTACAGTCTGTGGTAGTTACCTTAGTCTTCCACTATTTTTCATGGCCCTGACACTTTCCAGGTCCACGGGCCAGGAATTTTACAGGAGACCTTTCCATTTGGGCTTGTCTTGTTTCGTCACAATTAGACTGAGCTTGTGAGTTTGGGGAAAGAAGACCACAGAGGTAAGGTGTCCTTCTCATCACATAATGTATTCGTCTGTTTTCACATTGCTAATAAAGACATACCTGAGACTGAATAATTTATAAAAGAAAGGGGTTTAATTGACTCACAGTTCCACGTGGCTGGGGAAGCCTCATAATCATGGTGGATGGCAAAGGAGGAGCAAAGTCATGTCTTACCTGGTGGCAGGCAACAGCACGAGTACAGGGGAACTCCCCTTTATAAAATCATCAGATCTCATGAGAATTATTCCCTCTTATAAGAACAGCACAAGAAATACCTGCCCCTATGATTCAATTACCTCCCACCAGGTCCCTCCCACGACACTTAGGGATTCTGGGAGCTACAATTTAAGACAAGATTTGTGTGGGGACACCGACAAGCCATATCCCATCATATCAGGAGGTGCACGATACAAAGATGGCTTATCATTGGTGATGTTAACCTCAGTCACTTTGCTAAGATGGTATCTATCAGATTTCTCCACTGCAGTTACTATTTTTTCCTTTCCATACTCTATTTTTTGCATATGAGTCACTAAGTCTACCTCATCCATAAGGAGAGGGAAATTAAGTTCCAGCTCCTGGAGAGGGTAACATCTGTATTTATTACTTGGGATTCTTTTTTTCTAAAGAAGACTTGTTCCTTTTATCTCACTGAATGATTGATTGATTGAATCATTTATCCATATCAGTATGACCTCATGGATATTTGCTTTAGTATTTGGACTATAATCTAATACTATCATTATTTGTCACTCAAATTATTCCAGCTTTGGTAACTCTCTCAGGTTGATTCCTGTGTCCTTTTGACATACAAATATCAAATATGCATGCTATACATATTTTTTCTCATATATATATGATAAAACCATAATACGAAAAAAATATATATCTTTTCTGTTTTTACTTGCTACCTTGATGTTTTCACTTAACTCTGCATCCTGGAGATTGCTTTGGAGCTGTGAAAAAAAATCCTCATTCCATTTTACAGCTGCAACATAAGTGAGAGTACCATGGTGTCATTGGCCAGTCCTTAGTGATGGGCATTGGGATAGCTCTTCACCTTCTGCCCTCTCCAGTTGTGCTGTGCTGGTTCAGCTCGTGTGCATGTCTTTTCATGATTTTCCCAGTGCATCTTTGGGATAGATCCTAGAGGTGGATTCCTGGGTCACAGGGGAAACATTAATAAGGTTTTGCCAAATTTTCCTTCATAGGGTTACAATATTTTGCGTTTCCACCAGCAATGTTTCCCAAGCAAGCCAACAGTGTATCACCACTGTTCTCTATTTCTACCCACCTGCTGAAAGAGGGTATTCCTGTGCAAAGCTTAACACCTGGAGGAGCTGAGACGACGTCAGTGGTGGCTCCAAGCGGTGCCCCAGACAAAATCTTACATGAAAGAGATAAGGTGAATGAATAGGGAGCTCTTTGGGTTCTAATTCATGTTGGGGAGCTTCCACTTTTTGCTTCTCCCAGACGTGCTTGAATAAACCCTGGGACAGCACAGAGCACCACTCAAAGTCAGGTCACCAATATGATTGGAATTAAAGCTCAGTGATCTTTTCTACATATGAGTGAAACTCACACGCTTGGCATGGACAATACACCAGGCATTTTCCATGGGGGACCCTGTCCACTCCTCACAACAACCTTATGAGGTAAGTCATCATCACCACTTTTTACAGAAAAGGAAACTGAGGTTCAGAGAGACTAAGTGACGTGCTCTACATCCACGGCTCATGCCTGCATGCACCAGCATTTGACCTCAGAGTTTTCTAACTTTCAGAAACATCATGCTTTTGCTGGTAGATGAAGACAACATTAGAAGCATCTGCCCTTGCTTGGGATATTATCTTTCAGGTTCCACATCTGCTCACGTGTCAGTGGCGTGATCTTGACTCACTACAGCCTCAACCTCTCAAGCTCAGGTGTTCCTCCTGCTTCAGCCTCCTGAGTAGCCAGGACTACAGGCTTGTGCCACTATGGCTGGATAATTTTTGAATTTTTTGTAGAAATGGGGTCTCACCATATCGCCAAGGCTGGTCTCAAACTCCTGGCTTCAAGTGGTCCTCCTGCCTTGGCTTCCCAAAGTGCTGGGATTAGAGGCATAAGCCACCATGCCCGACGTCATATGTTCTTTTAACAGGGCTTTTCCTGTCTTGCTGTGTGGTGCGTTGTCTCAGATCCTGGGACAGCAGCTCCCTGGCATGCACATCCCATTGCTAGGGGCTTCTCTCCAAGCCCCCTGCCCCCACCTCAGCCTGCATCATGTAGTTCCTCCTGTTTCTCCATGGTCAGTTGAGCAGAAGGGAAGAGGCACTATATTCTGCCTTCTGCCTCGTTGCTTCGGTCCAAGACGAGGAGTTAAAGATAGCATGAACGCAGGCTGCATTTCAAGCCCTGCTCATCACTTTGCTAATGAGTGTATGTTCACAGATGAGACTTCTCTAGCTAAAGAAGGAATAAATAAATACAATTTGCAACAACTTTTTATGGGTTTCTCTCCCCGGCGCTCCCAAATGATTGCTAGGACTCTGGTGTTCTGGAGTCGAAAGTTGGGGCTTTGATTTTGCAGTCAAAGATTGGACAGCTCCTAATTCTCTCTAAGCTTCTCAAACGTCTTTCTCACATTCATTTTACGTTCCCAATTTGGTGTCTACCACTCATGCCTCTGGCATCTTTGTGTTTTAGATGAAGCCTGGGAAGCTGATGGAAGACGACATTTTTAAACTAGTGCTTTCCTTGGGATGTCTCCTTGGTACCGAGATGTTTTTCTGGAAGGGAAGAGCCCTAAGGACCGAGGTGTGCTTAAGCTCCAGGGTGGGTCACAAACACCTCTGGCATTCTCAATAGCTATGCTGCTGACCAGGCAGCATCTTGTAGCAGAATGATGCTACAGGAGCCCCTTTTTCATTTTAAATAAGAAAACTGTAATGATCCATTGTGATGAACTTGATTAGACTTCTGCAGGTAATTTAGTGGCACATGACAGGAACAATGTCACCAGGTTACATTGTTGGCTAGGGGCCATACACTGAGTGTCTTGGGTAAACATCCCAGTCGCCCTGTGAAAGAAGTGCCATTACCTCTGTCCTATAGAGGAGGAGACTGGGGTTGAGTGAGCTTAAGCAGCTTGTCCAAGAACATTCAGTCAGCAAATTGTGCTGCTGTCCTACCTGTCTGATCAGAAGTCCTGATGCCAAGACCTGAATCCTTGCCCAGAGATGAAGCACAGCAGTGGGGCTAAATCTTTTTGCTCCTCATCAAGTCACAGAGGGAGCCTCCATCACAGCTGTTGAGTGAGATGGAAAAGTGTCCACTTGTATGTGACTCACAGGAAAGGTGGCTTATAAAGGCCTGTGGTCTTTGGAGGGGTTTGTTTTCACAGCTCAAACCTCAATAAGCCGTAAGGACTATGTGAGGGCTCTGTACAGAAACAGAAGCAATAGGGTGTGTGTGTGTGTGTGTGTGTGTGGTGCGTATAGGGGGTGGTGAGGTTTTAAGGAATTGGCTCACATGGTTATGGAAACTGGCAAGTCCAAAATCTTCATCGTGGGCCCACAGGCTGAAAATACAGGGGAGAGTTGATGTTTTAGCTCAAGTTCAAAGGCCGTCTGCTGGCAAAATTACTTCATCTTGGGGATCCTCGGCCTTTTTCTTAAAGCCTTCAACTGATTGGAGGCCCAACCACATTATGGAGGGTCATCTGCCTTACTCAAAGCCCACTTACTGATTTAAATGTTAATCTCAACCAAGAAATACCTTCACAGACACATTCAGAATAGAGTTTGATCAAATACCTGGGTACTGTGGCTTAGTCAAGTTGGTGTATAAGAGTCACCATCACAGGGACTTTCTCCATCACTAGTGCTATATCCTGAACCTACTGGGACACACGATTTCCAGGGGTGCAGAGAGGCAGGCCTGAGCAGCACCCTTGAACGTGCCCATGCAGGCTCCAGGGCTGCCTCACGTCCAGGACCACCCGAGTGAGCTCAGAAGGACCCATCTCACATCAATGACACGCTACAAGTTTGGGCATGTCTTGCTGTCAGGGGTCACATTCAATCCTTTGTAACTTCTTTGAACTGAGGCCTGTAGCCAGCTTCTGCTTCGGAATGTTCATCTCCTGCTGCGATTTCAGGATGGACAGAGACCCCAGAAGGGCTATGATCAGTCCTTTCTCCCTCCTGAGGGGATCAACAAATCCCCTGGTAAGGAAGACACCAGGTTTGCTTGAGGTTTATGATCACTCCAGGTATTGCTTTACTTATTTTTATTAATTTTTTTTTTTTTTTTTTTGAGAGAGAGTCTCACTCTGTCACCCAGCCAGGCTGGAGTGCAGTGACGCATTCGCAGCTCACTGCAACCTCCGCCTCCCGGTGCAAGAGATTCTCATGTCTCAGCCTCCCAAATAGCTGGGATTACAGGCACACGCCAAGCCTGGCTAATTTTTTTTGTATTTTAATAGAGATGGGATTTCACCATGTTGGCCAGGCTGGTCTCTAACTCTCCACCTCAGATGATCCACCCGCCTCAGCCTCCCAAAGTGCTGGGATGACAGGCATGAGCCACTGTGCCTAGCCCAAGTATTGCTTTAAATGCCATCCTGTTTCCTGGTACCCTTATTTCGAGACCAGATCCATAATTAGACACACAAGATACCTGCCAATCGGGAACGGTAAACTTTCACCTCGACTTAGCCAGTCTGAATGAAAAAATTGACTCCACAAGGATATTTTACAAACTTCCCACTAAATATTGGATTTATCATAACCTTTGGACTGAAGATTGGCTTCTGGTAGCCAGCAAATTTGTGAGCACAAAGGTGATTTTTAAAAATAGCTTCCAGATATGTGGTGTGCTAACAAAAGCACACGGCTGTCTGGCAAAGTTGGTCATTTATATTCAGCGTTACCCGACAGCCCCTATCTGGAAAACGCTTTCCAGGTGCCCATTTTCAACTGTTGCTTACAAATTTCATAGCTATTGCTCCGAAGCTGCCTTTAGTTTTCTACTCAGGATTTAAATCCTCAACCTTTTCACCTGCCTTTTATGGCTCTCGCTGTGTGTGCGAGGCTCTCCAAAGCAGCCCTTGCCGGAAGAAATCAATCGCAAAAGCAATTGCTGGCTGGTTTCTAAACCACCAGAAGCTCAGACACTTGCATGGGTTTCAACATCGCTGTTCATCTCAAAATGATTTCCCATGCCTCCTTAAGAACTCTATTTTCCCACTATGAGACAGTCATTTGCATCTTCCTCAATAACCTAACAAGAGCGAAACCCAACAAGACCAAACAATAGCGCGGAGTCAAACAGCCATCTTTGCTGCTGTATCCTGCGAGCTCCTGAATGTGCCCTTGCAGGTCACCCAGGAGCCTGGAGCTTCACAGCGCGGTGCTGCCGGGCTACCTGCAGAGATGAGTTGACAGGTGTGCAGTCCTGGCGGGGGCTGGAAGAGGGCCTGTGGCCTCTGACCCTCCACCAAGCAGACCACATAGCCGTGGGTTTTCCTGCTTCCTAGTAGCATTGAGACTGTGTGCGCCCTTGATGACCTTGCAGACATCACTGTTCGGTCTTTAAATGTATAAAGAGCAATGATGGAGCGTGGGAAGGTGTATTTCAGTCACCAGCATCTGGGGTTGACATCCAAGGAGGACCATGGACCTACTTTCAAGATGTTCCTGCCTTTCCATGTCACCATCTGCAGGTCTGATCTTCCTGCCTTTCCATTTCACCGTCGGTGTGTCTGGTCGGGTGGTCTGCTGTCATCCCAAAGCCTGGTGTTTCCCTGGGGTTCCTTTTATCCGTTTTGTTTTTTGTTTGTTTTGAGAAAGTCTTGCTCTGTCGCCCAGGCTGGAGCGCAGTGGCGCTATTTCGGCTCACTGCAACCTCTGCCTCCTGGGTTCAAGTGATTCTCCTGCCTCGGCCTCACGAGTAGCTGGGACTACAGGCACCCACCACCATGCCCGGCTAAGTTTTGTATTTTTAGTAGAAACGGGGTTTCACCGTGTTCGCCAGGATGGTGTCGAGCTCCTGATCTCATGATCTGCCCACCTCGACCTCCCAAAGTGCTGGGATTACAGGCATGAGCCACTGTTCCTGACCTCCCTGTGTTCTTTCTTCTTCGAGCCTCCTCAGCTAGCAGAACCTGAAACCCTTCTTTACCCAGGAATCCTCTCTGGGACTAGGGGTTGATCTGGGGGCTTCCTGAGGCCAGGAAATGGGGCCACCAATGAGCATGAACCCTAGGAGGGGTGGGGGGACAGGAGCTCACGCAACTACCAGGCACAGCAGTCCAGAAGCTGCAACAGGTGACAGGTGACAGAGCGGGCAGCAGGATGCGGCACCTTCCCAGACTCATGGCGCTCTGCTGTTTTACCAGAAGCAGACACAGAGATGGGAGTGGCACCTTCCCTGAAGACCGCGGGTGAGAGCTGTGTCCACCACCCAGCAGTGCGCAACGGCTTTGAGCCCGGGGCCCTCCTGAGAATCCGCTCTGCCTCGGTGAGAAAATTGACTCCTGTTTGGTCCCTCCAGCAGCATCCCCTTGTCCCCGAGAATCTGTCATTAATCACCTTCACAGCTGCAGATTCCTGAACTTGGCCTGGCAGAGAATGCCGGCGTTATTGTTTGCCTGAAGGCTGGCCTTGGTGGGTCCTGAAGAGCCGAGGTGACTTTGGCAACAATTTAATCATATTTCACATCCTCCCACAGACCTTGTTTTGTTCCAACTGAGGAAGAGAGGACCTGCTGCAACTCGAGTTTCCTCACCGCCACTGCATCCCGCTCCCCACCGTTCACCCCCAAAAGGGCTTAAGAACCACGCCTTCCAATCTGAGACAACTTTACAAAGGAAAGAAGGAGCTGCGGCCTCTGGGCTACCGCCTCTCTCTGCCTTCCAGTCATTTCTGTTGAATGCGGGAAGCACAGCCAGCTGTAGCTTTCCAGGTTGGCAAAGGAGAGCTGGTGCATAACCGGAGAAAACCAGGCTCAGGCAGCCGGCGAGGTTCTAAGTGTGACACCACCCAGACGGGAAGGCACCTGGGATCTGGCTGGCCCCGTCGTTTCGCGGTGCTCTGTGTGGGGAAAGGACGTGCATGTGTGATACTGCACACAAGGCACCCGAAGGCTGCAAGTGCACACACACAGGGGCCTCTGCTGGCTGCACTTCTGTGCTGACGCATCAATCAGGAGAAGCACCAGCCCCTAGCGCAGGGAGATAGTAAGAGGCGATATTTGCAAAGGGCTGGCGAGCCACGCAAACCAGCTGCTCGCTTATTAAACATAAGGGAGGAGCCAATGCTCTCAAAGATGGCACGCAGGAGGGGCACAGGACTCTTCATTAATTTTTTAACTTCCTGGACTCTGCCGTCAGCCTGTTTCAGAGTTATAGGCCATGTAGCCCTGTGCTCCAGCCTGCAATCAGGTTTAAAACGATCAGCTTTCATGCCCATTCCACAGTCAAAGGCAAGCAGGATGTCCGGTGAGTAACAGGGAAGCGGTGGCTACAGTGACTCTAGGAAGCGAAGACACCTGCCTCAGCTCACGTTCTCAGGTTCAGGGCCCCAGTGTACCGGCTGTGCCAAGGTGGTTCAAGGTGACATGCACCAAGCCAGCCAGGGCAGCCACCTGACAGCCCAGCAAGAGCACACCCTTCCCAGAAATAGGGCCATTCACATCTTTAGTTTGACATGAATGGCAGTGTACGATAGATGCTCCTTTGAACTTTGTTTCTTTTACACTGACCAATGTATCCTGGAAATCGCTCCGTATTCGCCCACAGGCATCATTATCTTTTTGACAGCTGTATATTGCTCCATCCCGTGGATGTGCCATAGTTGATTCAACCTGTCCTAGGTATGAGCCTTGAGGTCGTTCCTGATATTTCACTGTTACAAACCCTCCGATTAAATAAAGCATCTTGTGCGTGTTTATTTTTGCATTGTTGGAGGGTAACCTCAGGGTGAATTTCTAGAGGAGGGATTTCTGGCTCCGAGGAAACTGCATATGTAATTTGGTTACCAAATTCCCATGCGGAAGAGTTGAGCCGCCAATAGGCACTGCTTTCCTTCATTTCTGGAGCTGGCTCCCAGTGGCCGATTTGGAGCTAGAATTTGCGCAAAAATTGACAACTGAATTACGGGAAAATTGGGACCAGAGCCAAAATTTAATGGCTGATTTTCTGAAATGTAGGGGTTTGGCAATCTTCCAAGCTCTCTGAGGGATTACAACACTAACAACAGAATGGTAGACGGCGACCTTTACTTCACAATGACTATTTTTTAATTCACTGCTTCTAAAAACTCTGTCACTGGTAAATAAGCCAGGGTGATCAGTAACCCTTTGCCATTTTACAGGCTGAAACCCACTTCAACAGGGAGCCTAGGAGCCTCCCCAAAGATGCACAGCACTTATTGCTGAAACAGAAGACATGCTTTCCCCTTGATTTTGACCTTTAAAATGATGCCATCTTACCACATGTGACTATAAATAAGAACACTATTAAACTGTCAAGTAAATGCAAGAGAGTCCAACGGAGTGTGCTTCTTTTTGATGCCTCTCTCGATGCTTAAAAACACACACAGTCAATCCTTATTATTCATGGATTCTGTATTTGCAAACTTGCCTACTCACTAAAATCTATTTGTAACGCCAGCATCAACTCGAGGTGATTTCATGGTCATTCCCAGAGGGGTGAAAATGTTGAGTCACCCCGTGTGCAGATTCCCGGCTGAGGCTGAACAAAAAAGCATTCTGTCTTCTTGTTTCAGCTTTCATGCTGTCAATGAGTGTCTTTTTTGTGGTCTGTTTAGTTTCATATTTTTCACATTTGGGGACTCTGTTGGTGGCTTTGCTGTTTCAAATGGCCGCAAGCAGTGTTGAAGTGTTGAAGGGCTGGCTGTCTTATGTTCCAAAGCACGAGCACTGCGTTGAAGGGCTCTCTTGTGTTCTAAAGCACGAGCACCGTGTTGCAGGGCTAGCTGTCCTGTGTTCTAAAGCACGAGCACCATGTCGAAGGGCTGGCTGTCCTGTGTTCTAAAGCACGAGCACCCTGTCAAAGGGCTGGCTGTCCTGTGTTCTAAAGCACGAGCACCGTGTCGAAGGGCTGGCAGTCGTGTGTTCTAAAGCACAAGGAAGCTGTGATGTGTGTCATTATGGAGAAAACACATGTATCAGAGAAGCTTCGTTCAGGCATGAGTTACAGGGCTGTGGGCCACCAGTCCAATGCTGATGAATCAACAACATGTATTAAATCAGGCGTCTTTAAGCAGAAATACATAAAACAAGTCTAGGTATTGACTGGTTGATGAAAATGTGGTGGCCAGAGGCTCCTAGGGGGCCTAGTCCTATATTCTCTCTAGGAGCACTGGTCCAGTGTTTGCTGATTCAGTGTCCATGAACTTTATAGAACAAAACTCTTGAAATAACAAGAATTACCTATAAAATTAATACTTCCCTCATTTTTGGTTTCCTTGCCAATTCTTAAGGGATATGTACAGGATGCCTTGCCCATAAGCTATCACCAGACTCTTGGGTGAAGAGGCAGGCCTGGATGGGCAAGGTCTCCATTTATGCCAGGCTTCAAGGTGATGGCCTCCCTCAAATTCCAACATCCAATGAGGCTGGATTCTTGGGAGTGTCTGTGTGTCCTGGAGCCATGCACTGGGCCCATCTCTGCAGAGACCTTGTATAGTATCCAACAATCAGAAAAAGAACAGCTTCCCCTGGTACAATGAGATGATAAGCACGTGGCACCCATTGGTGCTACAAGCTTTGATCTAACAAACATTTACTAAGGCCTTTTGGAAGCCTAGCATCACATGGAGCATTGGGGATAAAAGGACAACCAAGACATGCTCCCTGTCTCACACAGCATGGAACCCAGTGGATGAGACCAACGGAGAATCCAGTAATCATGACGTTGCGAAGATAGGGCTGCCTAAGGTGGGGCAGCTTTTCCTTAAAGGACCACATGGTACCTATTTTCATCTCTGTTGGCCAGGTGACTGTCACCATTACTCAACCCTGTTGTCATCCTGTGAAAGCAACCTAGACAATATGTAAATGATGTGCATGTCTGTGTTCCCATAAAACTTTACTTCTGAAAACAGACAGCTGGTCTATGCATCATGGTTTGCCAACCTCTGGCCTAAGACAGTAATCCAAATCAATTTGAGAGTTCCTGGAGCAATTGGTTTTGGAGATTGCTTGAAGGAGGTGGGGTCTGAGCCAATCCTTAGAGAGTTTTAATTATTTTGTTAGCCTGGGATAGGGAGGAAGAGCATTCCAGGCAGAATATGGTTGTGATGAAAACACGTGACAGTGACAGCCTTGGTCAGCAAACGAGCCCTCCTTTGCTTTCACAGCTCATCTGGTCACCCCCATGTGACTGAGAGCCAGATGAAGACAGGAGCTCATTTTGTAATTCATCACTTTCTTTCTGAGAGCATTTGGCAAATCTCTGCCTCTTGGGTGCAGGATCAATCAGAATAAACATCTTACCCAGTCCTTAGAGCCCCTAGCTGCCTGGGCTAATCTACTTTAATTTGTGTCATAGTTGTCATCATCATCATCATCATCAGTCTAATTTTCAATCCACAGTGGATGGCATTTGGCTCTCTTATTTTCCCTCCTCCTCTACCCACCATGAAAATGCCTCTGATTTCTCCCGTGTGTGTCCTGATACTAACCCACGCCCCTGACAGCACAGCTGATCTTCATGAGTACATTTTTTCCCCCCAGAATGTGAGGGTGGGGACTGGAACAAGAGAAAACTGTGGAAATGATTTGGAAGGATAAATATGATGTTTATCTATCTGTTCTTTGTTTCCATCCTTATGAAGGACTGGGGCAAAGGGAATCACTGATCAGCTTTTCTCAACACACCAGAAGATGGAAAAGTAAGAAAAGAAATGAAATACCACATTGGAAAGCTCAGTTGTGATTTTCTACATTATTTATCACCTGTGCAGGATTAAGGGCTTATAGACACTTCTCTGGAGAGTGTAACTCACCATGATTCGTTCACGACCATTGATGAACCTGGAACCATTCTTTGGGCGATAACTTTTCACCAATACTCTTTGAAGAATGTGTGGTTCAGAGTGGGGTTTCTGGACCAGCTGCATTCACATCACCTGAAAACTTGTTTTAAATGTAAATTATCTGGCCCCCACCCTGACCTACTCTGGGTACCCGAGGGATGAGGCCGGGCAATGTGCTTCACCAAGCTTTCAGGCAATTCTGATGTGTGCTCAAGTTTGAGAACTCTTCCGTTAGACAGAGTGGACAGCCCCCTTGCCCTCCCTGTGTGCTTTCCTGAGATGGGTGAACCACAATACGAGGAAGCCTATGTAACCGAAATGCTGTGAATTCCTTCTAGTTCAGCTGAAATTCACCTTTTCATTATCTGTAAACAAAGGGCTTAGTATGGAAGTGAATTAAGTGAACAAAATTACAAGGCAGCTTATTCAAAGGGGAAAAATTGTTTTTGGATACCTTATTACATTAATTGTCTACATGCAAATCATTTTTTCTAAATGCAGATGAGTCTCCATTATTAGAACAGATGCACGGAAACGTACCGTGAATATTCAAGTCAGCTCGCTGCTCACGCTTGAATGCCATCCAACAAAAACATCCTCTCATTTGGACCCTGCTAAAATTCAGTCCATTTTATCCTCAAACTAGCAAGTAAATTCCTAGAGTGAACACCTGAGGACAGAAATCTTCACTTTTATTGATAAATCGCTAATAAAATCCCCACATCCATTGCCCCTTCCAACTTTGGACGCATCGTCGCAATGGTACCTGAAAAATAAGGAATGAAAAATGACTTGCAGTAAAGTGTGCCCCAGCTGATATTCTCATCAGACAAAGTGACAGAGAATCTCAAGACAGGAGCATGCAAATAACCGAATGTTTCCCTAACCTCGTATTGACTTTGGCTTCTAAAATCAATTTTCTTTATTAGCAGATGAATCTCTGCAAAAGACCGGCTGTGCGGAATCTGGATAAATTATTTGAGCAGTAAATTGTTTCCATTCTAACTGGTAAGAGCAGGAAGGTTTAATGGTATATAGCAGAAGCTAAGGTCCTGGGGCAAGGTCACCCTGGAGGGGAAAATGAGAGCTTAAGGAACCCACAGAAGTATATCTTTCAGGTCAGAATCAGACAGGACATCCACACTGCACAGCTCCCATGAAGAGCTGTTCAAATTGTAGCCTAAGTGTGATTGGGCACCCTATGCACTGTGCAGCCTTATAGAGTGGCTTTGGTAATCCCTCTCTCTCTCTCTCTCTCTCTCTCTCTCTCTCTCTCTCTCTCTCAATCTCCCTCTCCCCACCTTCCAATGATAGAGAGAGAGAGAGAGAGAGAGAGAGAGAGAGAGAGAGAGAATAGATGAAATTGACATTTAGATAGATGAGATGATAGATGAAATTAACAGAGAGATGATAGATAATAGATAAAATTAACATTTAGATAGATAGATAGATAGATAGATAGATAGATAGATAGATAGGGAGAGAGGATTTATAGGATTTATTTTAAGCGATTGGCTCATGTGATTATGGGGGTTAGCTCTCCAGCAGGGTAGAGACAAAGGGAAGAGTCAGTGTTACAGCTCAAGAATGAAGGCTGCCTCAAGGCAGAAATTCCTTCCTTTTTAGGGACCTCAGTCTTTCTCTGAAGGCCTTCAGCTGACTGGATGAGGCCCACCCACGTTATGGAAGGTCATCTTAGTTACTTAAAGCCTACTGATTTAAATGTTAATTTTATCTACAAAATAACTTCACAGCAACATCTAGATTGTTGCCTGACCAAACAACTGGACAACAGAGCCAAGTCAAGTGGACACATAAAATTAACAAGGAACTCAACTCACATGGTCCGTGGGAGGCCTCCTCTTCTTCACTCAATCCTTGGAACCATGTGTTTGGATACACAGACTGAACCTTGGATTTCAGGTGTAGATGATGAGTCAGGCCTGATCAGTCAGCTTATTCCCTTTCACTTCACGCTCACCTTCACTTCTTCCTACAGGTCATAGGGACTGCTTTCAGCTTTCAGGATGGAAACATGACCCAGGCTGGTCAATCAGAGTATTTTTTCTTTTCACTCTCTACTCCTGGCCAATGTGGTAGATCCGGGATTGGACAGTAACTCAAGTGGTTCCTATGAGACCCTACTCAGGTGAAATTGTATGAACTCTTAGAAGAACTGAGAGGTTGAGACAGGAAAGAGGAAAGCTTGTGAGTCCTCTAATACCACTTGAACCCCTTATCTAGAGTATCTAGATGTTTCTATGATGAGACTGTAGGTTCTGATGCTAGCTCCAAGAGGGCAGAGCTTGGGTTCATTCACATCTCCACCTAAAATGCCTAGAAGCATGCCTGACATATAGTAGGAGCACAACGATTATATTCAAATAAGTGAATGAATGAACCAATGATGTTCCATTCTTGCTTACACCCATTGGGTATCTGTCACTTGTACAAAAGCACATACCTACATGAACCACAATAGCCTGGGACAATGGACCATGGAATCCACCAAGACTTCTGGTACTGTTACAACTAAAAGCAACTCTACTTTTCCATCCAGGTCATAGCTAAGCTCACTCAAAAGCTGTGTGACTCAAGTTGATTGGCAAAAACAGGCCTCGTGTATTTTCTTCTTCCATAAGTGACATTGATACGCTCCTGAAGCTTCTTCTTCTAACGACCTGCCAATGTTTCCCTGCAAATCAGTTGCTAACAAAAAAGACCTGGTTGAATACTAATGGTACAGAATAGAAAACCCTTTTCTTGGGCTTCCAGGAGTGTGCTGATTCAAAGGCAGGTGAGTTTAGGTACGGTCAAAAGATTCACAAAGAAGTTTAAAGTTCTTGCAACAAGTGGGTTTCGGAATTATTATGTGTTTAGTTTGTACGTAGAAAGATTTTTCTCATATCATTGGCAGAAATAGCAGGGAATGGTTTTAACACTGAGTTACCAAACCATGAAAGTAATGGGGAAGCCAAGGCTCCCAGTGTGGTGGAGATAGAAGGTATGTGTGGTGGAGGTGGAGATGGAGGGTCCATGTTGGGTAGAGGTGAAGGGTCTGTGTGTGGTAGACATGGTGGCGTCATGTATGGTGGAGGTGGAGGACCTGTGTATGGTGGAGATGGTGGGGTCATGCATGGTGGAGATGGAGGGTCTGTGTGTGGTGGAGATGGAGGGTCTATTTGTAGTGGCGATAAAGGGTCTGTCTGTGGTGGAAGTGGAGGGTCCACGTATGGTGGAAGTGGAGGGTCTCTGTGGGGTGGAGATGGTTGGGTCATGTATGGTGGAGATGGTGGGGTCATGTATAGCAGAGATGGAGGGTTTATGTGTGGTAGAGATGGTGGGGTCATGTGTGGTGGACATGGAGGGTCTGCGTGTGGTGGAGATAGTGGGGTCATGTATGGTGGAGATGCTTGGGTCATGTATGGTGAGGTGGAGGGTTCATGTGTGATGGAGTTGGAGGGTCTGTGTATGGCAGAGGTGGAAGGTCTGTCTGTAGAAAAGGTGGAGAGTTAATCTGGTAGAGATGGTGGGGTCATGTATGGTAGAGATGGAGGGTCTATGTGTGGTAGAGATGGTGGTGTCCTGTGTGGTGGAGGTGGAGGGTCTGTGTGTGGTGGAAATAGTGGGATCATGTATGGTGGAGATGCTTGGGTCATGTATGGTGGAGGTGGAGGGTTCATGTGTGGTGGAGGTGGAGGGTCCATGGGTGGTGGAGATGGTGGGGTCATGTATGGTGGAGTTGGAGGGTCTGTGTGTGGTAAAGGTGGAAGATCTGTCTGTAGAAAAAGTGGAGAGTTCTTCTGTGGTAGAGGTGGTGGGGTCATGTAAGGTGGAGGTGGAAGATCCATGTATGGTGGAAGTGGAGGGTCTTTTTGGGGTGGAGATCGTGGGATCATGTATAGTGGCAATGGAGGGTCTATGTGTGGTAGAGATGGTGCGGTCATGTATGGTGGAGGTGGAGGGTTCATGTGTGGTGGAGGTGGAGGGTCTGTGTGGTGGAGATAGTGGGATCATGTATGGTGGAGATGCCTGGGTCATGTATGGTGGAGGTGGAGGGTTCATGTGTGGTGGAGGTGGAGGGTCTGTGTGTGGTGGAGGTGGAGGGTCTGTGTGTAGTGGAGGTGGAGAGTTCATGTGTGGTGGAGGTGGAGGGTCTGTGTGTGGTGGAGATAGTGGGATCATGGATGGTGGAGATGCCTGGGTCATGTATGGTGGAGGTGGAGGGTTCATGTGTGGTGGAGGTGAAGGGTCTGTGTGTGGTGGAGATGGAGGGTTCATGTGTGGTGGAGGTGGAGGGTCTGTGTGTGGTGGAGATGGAGGGTTCATGTGTGGTGGAGGTGGAGGGTCTGTGTGTGGTGGACGTGGAAGGTCTGTGTGTGGTGGGGGTGGAGAGTCTGTGTGTGGTGGAGGTGGAGGTTCTGTGTGTGGTGGACGTGGAAGGTCTGTGTGTGGTGGGGGTGGAGAGTCTGTGTGTGGTGGAGGTGGAGGTTCCGTGTGTGGTGGAGATGGTGGGGTCATGTATGGTAGAGCTGGAGGGTCTGTTTGGGGGAGATGGTGAGGTCATGTAAGGTGGAGGTGGAAGGTCTGTGTGTGGTGGAGACGGTGGGGTCATGTGTGGTGGGAAGCAGGTGACCCTGGGCCCCTGAGCCATGGGTCCCTCTGTTCTGGTGACTCTGGTCTGAGGGCTGTCTGAGATTGGAGACTCTCCGTGCTACCTCTGAGGCCGTGGGGCGCTAGCTGGGCTCCTGACTGAGGACTCCTCACCCCGGCAGCACTGTGCTTTCTTATTCCATCTCTCCAAGTCAACCCAGTCCTCTCCCAGGTTCACCTTCTCCTGAAGGAGGAAAATGTCCATGAACATCAGCTGATGAAAGGTGTCTTGATAGGAAATCATGAGCCTACAGAACTGACTGGCCATGCACATTTGACTAAGATCATTCACAGAAAGGTGCATGGGTGCCAGGTCGGGGCAGGCCTGGGGCAGGGGTGCAAGTGTCAGATTTAAATTTAATACGTGTTAGTGATTTCATTTTTCACTGTGACTGAATGTACATCAATCTCTGCTTGGGGACTTTCTGGGCCAGGGTGCCTACACCCCCAGCAGAGAGTCTTGTTCAGTCCAGTGGTCCCTTTCTTGAAAGGCCCAGTCCACACCAGCAGACTCAAGTGTCAGGATCAGCAGTGGGTCCCAGGGCTGTGCCTGGCCATCCAAGTCTTAGGGAAGCCTACTCACGACCAGCATCGTCCACTTCCCAGCTTTGCTGGTGGTCCCGATAGATGCACAGCCCACAGGATTCAGCAAGAAATCCAGCACCCATGCTGCATCTTCCTGGTCACTGCCCAGTGACCATGGCTGGAGGGACTCTGCCTCCCCACATGGCTTGCAGCGTGGGGGCACTTCCTCTGAGCTGTCTCTTTTCTGGATTATCCTCCGAGACCCTCTTAACCACTCAGCACCACTTCTAAGCCGTCTGCCTTTTCCCTGAATTTCCACAGCATCCCAGACATAGTTGTTTGGGACCACAGTCTGACTAGTCCCTGCAGCCCAATCTGCAATAGAATCCTGGGGCTGCCACATGTTGTCATCAACCCTGTGGCTTCAAACAACAGAAATTCACCCTCCTGCAGCTGTCGGGGCTGGAGCTCTTAAATCCAGGTGTCCGCAGGGCCTCATTCTACTGATGGTTCTCAGGGTGGTTTTTCCTGGCCTCTTCCAGCTTCCGGTATCAGCAGCCCTCAGCGTCTCACATGTCATTGACATGATGCATCCCTCCCCTTCGGTGGCCGGCTCCTCCCTGCGTCTTCACATCGCTGTCTCTGTGCCTGTGTCCAAACTTCCCCTTTTTTGTAAGGACACCAGTCATATTGGATTAGGGCCCACCTGAATGATTAGAGCCCACACTAAGGACCCCATTTTTCACTTGATTATCTCTGTAAAGACCTTATTTCCAAATAGGGTCACATTCTGACATGCTGGGGGTTAAGACTCCAATTTGTCTTTTTGAGGGACACAGTTCAGCTCACAACCCCTTCCACTGCCACAAAACTGTGTTCCACTCAGCAACACAGGGGTGGCTGGAGAGCAACCAGAACTGCAGTCAGACATCTGGCAGCCCCCGGCTCCCAGCACCGACCCATCCTGTGCAGCAGACATGCAGCGCTGACTCTAGGTCTCCACCATGTGCACCTGTCTGCTTCCTCGGGCAGCCCAGGCTGGGGAGGCGGTGCCTGGACACCAAGGCAGCACTTGGCTTTAAACCTAACTCCAGCTCTGCAGTAAGGACATCGGCAGCAAGCCCTCCTCACAGCTCAGAGCATCCCAGCCTGAAGAGCCTCACTCAGAGAAGCGTGACATCAGGGTGCCCCGGCCAGGGCCAACAGAATGTGGGGGAGGAACCTAGGTGGTGGAAGAGGATGTCTTGTCTTTGTGCCCCTAACTTGAAACTTCTCCCCTAAGTTAATTTCATGTTCTTCCTATAACTCTTCTCTCCAAAAACGAAACATTGACATTTTTTACTTCCCTGATCTTCTATTTCTCTATTTCCGGATAACTTTACTGTCTCCCAACCCAAACTAGACTGTTCAGATCACAAGATGATAGCCCAGGAGAAAAGCTATTCACTGTCTCTTACGACAGAGAATTCAAATAAGAAGTTGCCATCTCTGCTGTCCCAGAGCTGAGGATTCATTGGAGGGGACATTCTGTGTCGTTTCCTGGTGATTCTTGGTAAATGAGTGTCATTTATGGTGGACACAGAGTTGATCATGCCTTTGAGGGAGGGGCGTGAAGACTTCACGGGGGACCAGCATGTGGAACGGATCCAAAGGGAATCCCTATGGTGATGACGGCATCATGCCAGGGAACGGTGCCCCCTGCAGAGAAGACTTGAGAAGTAGGGTTGGACAGGCTGGACAGGCTGGACAGGCTGTCCTTATGAAGCTGTGTGAAGATGAGGTGAGAAGGAGAGACAAAATCCATCAGGCAAGCTGAGGGACCCCACACAGATGCTTCCAGCCAGAGCAGGAAGCTGAGTGAGCAAAAGCCCCCCAGGGCAGGCTCCTGCAAAGACCGCGGTCCTCTGCAACTGACATGGGTAGAATTTTGCCATTTGCTGTCCCTTCTGTTTTTACCACTGTTCCTGGGCAGATTCTTTGAAGGCCTGCCTCCTATAGGAGTCCAGGTCATGCTGGCCTCAGAAGCCAGGGTCAGCTCATTAGAGCCACCTGCTGTGAGAGGCTGTCACATGTGTCTCTCCTGAGGATGATCTATCCCGGTGGCCCCATCTCCTCAGATGTCAGGGAGCCTTTGCAAAGTACTTTGATCCCCAGAGGGGTTACCTGTGACCCAAAGGTTTGCAGAGCTGTCAGCAGCCTTGAACATGGGAAGCCTGGCTCCGCCCAGCTGTCGGCTCCAGCCTGGCAGGGACAGGCCATCTACTTCCCAGGGGACCCAGGGCCCTGTCCAGGACTGGCTCCCGCAGACAGCTGCAGTGGCAGGGGCCAGCGTCTGGGTTAAGCACCGCAAAGTGGACGATGATTTAAGGGAACCACAAGTGGGCAGCCTACATGAATTAACGCGACACTTCATGCATGCTTAATAAACCTTTTGTTCTGTGTTTAGGAATTAATATAAACATATCAAACTGTCTGAAACAGAGCCACGTGAAGAAGCTGCGGGGCTTGCCCCTGGTGGAGGTTGGGGGTCTGATTCATCAAAGGATTAATGCGACATGCTCAGCTCTGACTGAATCACTGCGCTTTTCTCAGGATGAATGATTAACGCCTTGTTGGTGGAAGTGATTAGAATTTTTACTCTCGCCTTTCTTGCTTCTTAGACTCTGCCCTGTTAGGCTGTCTTCGTCAGCATTCACCTCCATCATATATAAAGTGCTGTTTCTAATCTACCTTGTTTAAAGCAGCTGACTGGGGCAGTCTGAGGAAGATGTGTCTGGAAAGAGCTGCATGTCTTTCCCGTTCTGCAAAGGCGTTCAATTTTGTGACAAACTTTTTCTAAATAGGAGCAAGCCTGGAGGCCATCCAGCTTGTAATGTTCTTGTGCTTTGCTGGACAATCAATATAATTTCCGAAGGATTGCTCCACCGAGCTGCCTCCTCTGGCAATTAACTCCAGTACTGGGCTTCTGATGGGACTCAGCCAGCACCTCACCTATCAGTGATAACCCTCTGCCCACCTTGTCCCCAGACTTATGCTCTGTGGCCAAGACATGCACAAGCAGACAGCACAGGAGCCTTGGGGCCATTGCGGAGCGGCCGACTGCACCTAACTTCCAGCCGGCAAGCACTGGAGCCGGGACAGGTGCCTGCAGGCTTTCTCGGGAGAAACACTTCACATTTAAAAACAGTAAGGCTTTGGATTGTGTGGATAGAGAGAAAAAAAGACGACTCGTAAGAAGTGGCCATCAATATGCCTCACTTTTGCATCCAAAGCTATTTCCAATCTGTCTCAAGCTGTTTGTTATTAGGCTCTTCAGCATTAAAAATGTTCTGTATTTAAGTCAAGGCGAGTGCAGGCACTGGAGGAGGTCGCGGGGAGCTCCCTCCTTCTCACTCGCTCTAATCTTGTGATTCTTCCAGCTCAGGGGTCACTAAACCATGGTGCAGCCACACCTGGCCCACCACCTGTTTTTGCCCAGCTTACAAGCTAAGAATGGCTTTTACATTTCCGAATGGTTAGGGAAAAAGTCAAAAGAAGGGTATTATTTTGTGACAGGTGAAAATTATATAAGAATCAAATTTCACCGTCCACAGACAAAAGTTTCCCTGGAACGCGGCCATGCTTGTTCCTATCCAGGTGGCCTCTGGTTGCTTTTGTGCCACGACTTGGAGTGGAGCCACTCTCACAGGGGCTGCACGGCACGCAAGGCCTGGAGTGCTCACCGCCAGGTCCGTGACTGAGACAGCGTGCTGACCCCTGCTTTAGGTAAGTTGTCATATATGGAAGGAAAAGGGCCAGGGTGTTGAGGAGCCTACGGTCAAAGTTTGGTTGGAATATGTGTTTGGGAATTAAATTTATCTTCTCACAGTTCTAGAGGCCAGAAGCCTGAAATTCAGGGTCAGCAGGTCATGATCCCTCTGCAGGCTCTTCCTGCCTGATTCCTCCAGGCTTTGGTGACTCCAGGCTTGTGGCTTTATCACATGGCCATCTTCTCTGTGGTTTCTGTCCTCTCCTCTTCTTAGAGGCATACTCGTCGTTGGATTTAGGAGCCAACCTATATTCAAGATGACCCCACTTCAACATCCTTTACTTAATTACGTTTGCAAAGACCCTTTTCCAAATCGAAAAATCACCTTCCCAATTGGTGATTTCCCATTCACCTTCACAGGTTCACAGGAGTTAGGGGTGAACATATCCTTTCGGGGCACTGTGGCTGCGGGGCAGAGAGCTGGGGTCTGGGAATACTTTGCCCTTTAACTCGGTGGCACTGTCGCCATTCTCTTCCCATAGCCAGGCAGTTGGACCAATCACTGGCCTCCATTGTTTCTGCTCCTGGGGGTGGGAGGCGGGCATTCCTCAGCCTTCTGCCAAGGGTGGCAGCCTCTGGACAAAGGGACAGCCAATACTTTCTCTGTAAGTCCGGGTACCTCTAACTCAGTCAGTAGAAATCAACAACCTCCCACGTCTGTAGAGTGTTTCTAAGGCAGCCCGTTCACAAACAAGCCACTCATGGCTACAGACTGTGTGTTCCCCTCGCCTGTAATGTGGAGATGCAATAGAGACATGCAGGTAGAAAGCAGGGCTATCTCAGGGACATGATGGAGGGGTGCAGGTACAGGGTGGGGCTATCTCAGAGACACGATGGTGATGCACAGGTAGAGGGCAGGGCTATCTCAGGGACATGATGGAGGGATGCAGGTAGAGAGTGGGGCCATCTCAGGGACATGGTGGGGCCACGCAGGCAGAGAGAGGGGCTATTTCAAGCCTACTGCCCTTCCTCCTCACATTGCAGTGGCCCTATAGGGGCTTTTAAGGCAGGGGTGGAGGTTTGGGAGCACACAGGGGAATGGCCATCTGGGACTTGCCTTGGAGAAAGTTGAGGAGAGTCCAGAGGCCTGAGCTGACTTTCAGGCCCCAGCATGGTTTGTGCCCATGTGAGCTGGCACAGACACTCCTGACCATGGGAAAGCACTTAATAGAGGTTTAACCTTGACATGCCACCTGACAAGCCACAGAAATCCTGGCTTTAGACCCATTTCCTAAGACCCCCCAGGACAGACCTGGTGCCCTTGTGTTCTGGATGTCCACGGATGAGACAGAGGCTGCAGGAGCAGAGCGCCACCTCCTGCTCCCAAGGATCAAGGGAGAGGTCTCTGCTTTGTCATCTCCTCGAGAAGGAGCCACTTTCCCCAGCCCGGGAGGCCAGCTCCTCATGCCAGGCCGCACGGCCGTGGAGAATTCCCTCTAGCAGCCTCCCTGGAGCCGAGCCTGGTTTCCCTCCCCACACTAGCTATTGCTCTCCCTACAGAAACCTGGGAAAAGAGCTCATTTATTGACTGGGTAATAGAAAGTCTGCCGACTCCATTTTGTAGTTTTATATGCAAATTGCATTTAGATAGTCAAACCTGCTTTCCCCTCATCATCAGGCATGAATAGAAATCAGCTCAGCTCACACCACCACACAAAACGGGACATGCTTGGGGGAGAGGGGCCCGGCTGTCTTCTGAATTCTCAGGTTCTCGTACCTGGATCCTAAAGGAGAAATCACGGAGTCACTCCAAAGCTGAGTGGATGAGGGGAGGGCTGGGTGGGAGGAGGGGAAGGCAGGACCCTGGGGGCAGCTTTGTACAGACACAGTGGGGGGAGAGGCCAGGGTGCAGTGCAGGTCTGGGAGTCAGAGGCCCAGGTGGGACACACCTTGGACTGTCCATCTGTCAGATTCCTCCGCTGTGACCTCACTTTTCCCATCTGAAGGGAAGTGGGGCAGATGGGTGGTTTGGTTCCTGTCCATCTTAAAAGGCCTGTGACCCCTTAGCTAGGCATGGGTTAATTCACTCCTTCACCTCTGTTGTCTGGGTCAGCAGCCCACCAGGATAGGAGCATGGGGGTGAGACTGCACGAGGTAGATGGGACCCCAAAGGCTGGAATTGTGGGGGACGGTGCTCCCCGAGAACTGTCCCCTGGGATGTCTTCACACTCTCCCTCCCTGACTGTACTCCTGGCCACTCTCCTCTCCTCTGCAGGGCTAGAACCAGGGCAGGAGGGCAGTGTGCCCACCCCATCTTTCTAGGCATCAGCTTTCTTCCCCTTCTCAGGACACATGGCCAAGCCCCCAGGACAGGGTAGGGAGTGGAGGGAAACAGAACAGGTTTTCAGGAGAAAAAGGAGCCCACGGGCCGCCTCCATTCCCTGTCCGCCCTCTCCCCACCCTTTCCCATCTGTCTGCTAACAGCATTTGGCCTTTATTGGGATTCCTGCCCAGAGGAATCTATCAAAAGAGTTAGGAGAAAAAGTAGGAAATCCCCCAGCCATGAGAATCACACAGCAAGATGATGCTACTCTGTGGTTCTTGGATGAGGCCCCAGCCCCTCCTGGCCCTGAAGCCTAATTAATTTTATGTAACAGAACCTGGTTGGTTCCAGACACTGCTTGGGTTGGGGAGGGAGGAAGCACACGGGGGAGGAGTGAACAGTCATGGGGGCATTGGAGGGACGTGCAGGAGACTTACGGGATATGGCTTATGATTTAGGGGCAGCCACAGCTGCTGTGGCCTAGACTTGCCATGAGAGAAAGAGGAGATTCCTGGGGAAGAGAGCCAGCAGGGCCTCCTGGGAGGCAGGAAACTGGCCATGAGTGCCCTCTCTTCCTCTCCCTTCCTCCCTTTCCCATCTCTCTTTGTCTCTTCATCTTTGCCTCTGCCTCTCAATCTTTCTGTCTCCCCATCACTGTTTCTATCTCTCTCTCTTCCCCTCCCCCTCTTTCTCTCTCTAATTCTCCATCTCTGTCTCTTTCCGTCTCCTCAACTCTGTCTTCCCCTCTCTTTCTCTTTCCCATTCCTCCTGCAAACATGCATTGGGTGAGCTGAGCTGAGGAGGTACCAGGTCGGGGGACGCTGAGCTCCTGGGTCCACCTGGGCAACAGGCTCTGCCAAGGAGGCATCCTAGTCGGTCCAGTTCCCCACTGGTTGGGAAGTGGATGGCCACAATGCTCTGAGAAGAACAGTAAAATGTTGACCCCATGAAACATCCCCAAAATGCAGTAACAAATCCTAAGAGGTTTCCCCATTCTGGTCTCTCAACTCTGGTCAGACGTCTGCACACTCCACACCTGCCATTCCTACCCACGTCCCTGCTTTCCCCAGATCCCTGCCTGGGTGTCAGATGCCAGCGATTCCCATTGCAGAGTCATCCTCCAGCCTCGCACTGGAGGCTCGTCCCAACAGCCCAGTATGGCTCAACGTAACCCCCTGTTGAAAGCCACCGTCAGCAATGCACAAATGAATAGGCACCGCCTTGTCCCGACAGAAGTCTAGGTATGGACACCAAAAGGGGATTTTCATAGAATTTTCACGTCAAGAAGGAATGTTTTTCTTTCGATTTACCTTTTCAATCAACTAAAAATCTAAACACCACTCTCAGTTTGCAAGCTCTGCAGAACCAAGCAGGGGCTGCATTTGGCCACCCTACTTTAAACCGGGCCCTGCAAGGGCAGACTACAGGACACCTTCCACATCCATCGCCTCCCCGCCCTTCCTCCCACTCGCTGCCGCGCTCCTTGTTCCCTTGGCCAGGCTGACCGCTCTGCACGAGGCTCCCAGGGGGAACCTTCCCTGGAGCCTCGCAGACGTGTGCCTCCCACAGCTCCATCGGGTGCCTCCGCCTGACTCTGCCACAGCTGCTTGCCTCTGCATGTCAGCAGGTCCTGGTCGCCCCTCTAGTGGAGCAGAGAAGAGCAGGACATGACCACTCCTGGCAGACACTGGCTCCATCTCACCTGGGACTGTAGGGATGTTGTGCGTCCTCTGGGACTCAGGCCTCTTGATGGGCTGGCTGGTATCGAACTGGTTTGGGGAATGCAAATGGTGAGATGACGACCAGGAAGCTAAGATGCTGTCCTTCCCGACTGGATGCACTCAGGGTCTCAGGAAGTCACGATTCCCGGTAACAGCCACTGGATTCGTTTCCCTGTTAGGAGTGGACCCTAAGAGTGCCACCTGCTCAGGAGGTCTCATTCATTCTCTGCCTGAGTGAGTGGAAATGCGTCAGTAGTTCTCATTCACTCTCCACCAAAACACAGTAGGGCCCTTCGGATTGCATGATGGTTAAAGTGTTAAAGTGTCTGTGCCACTACTCAGGAATTCAGGAAGCTTCCAGGCTGTGTAAGCCACACCTTGTTGAGAGGTGACAACCTGCTAGCAGCCCTCACTCTTGGTGCCTCCTCAGCCCCAGCATCCACTCAGGCCACGCTTGGGGAGCCCTTCAGCCCACCGCTGCACTGTGGGAGCCCCTCTCTGGGCTGGCCAAGGCCAGAGCCAGCTTCCTCTGCTCGTGGGGAGGTGTGGAGGGAGAGGTGTGGATGGGAACCCAGGCTGCTCCAGGCGCTCAGGGGCCAACGTGAGTTCTGGGTGGGCGAGGGCTTCGCCAGCCCTGCACTCAGAGCAGCCGGCTGGCGCGGCCAGCCCCGGACAGTGGGGCTCAGCATCTGGTCCAACAGCTGCCCAGGGTGCACCGGGTCCCCCAGCACTGCCAGCCCACCCACGCTGGAATGCTCGCCAGGCCTCAGCTGCCCTCCTACAGGGCAGGGCTTGGGACCTGCAGCCCCTGCCATGGGTTCTCCTGCAGCCCGAGCCTCCCTGACGGGCCCCACCCCTTGCTCCATGGCACCCGGTCCCATCAGCTGCTCAAGGGCTGAAGAGTGTGGATGCACAGCTCAGGAGTGACTGGCGGCTCTGACCTAGACCCCTACGAGGCACCCACTAGATGAAGCCAGCTGGGCTCTTGAGTTGGGTGGGGACTTGGAGAACTTTTATGTCTAGCTGGAGGATTGTATATGCACCAATCAGCACTCTGTGTCTAGCTTGGGGTTTGTGAACCCAGCAATCAGCACCCTATCAAAACGGACCAATCAGCTCTTTGTAAAAGGGACCAATCAGCTCTCTGTAAAACGAACCAATCAGCTGTCTGTAAAATGGGCCAATCAACAGGATGTGGGTGGGGCCAGATAAAGGAATAAAAGTAGGCTGACCCAGCTAGCCAGCAGCAAGTCAGTATGGAATGTTTGTGTGTTCGTTCTTTGCAGTAAGTGTTGCTACTGCT
Source organism: Rhinopithecus roxellana (assembly GCF_007565055.1). Taxonomy (NCBI): domain Eukaryota; kingdom Metazoa; phylum Chordata; class Mammalia; order Primates; family Cercopithecidae; genus Rhinopithecus; species Rhinopithecus roxellana. Next base: position 21,568,313 of record NC_044560.1, read on the forward strand.
CAGTCTTTCCGTCCTTGCGACCTTTATGAGTTGTAACACTGCCGTGGAGGTCTGTAGCTTCACGCCTGAAGCCATTAAGACAACGAACTTATCAGGAAAGACAATAACTCCAGACACGAAACCTTTAAGAGCTTAAACACACACCGTGAAAGGTTTGCAGGTTCACTTCTGGAGTCAGCGAGACCAGTGAATTCCCTGGAAGGAAGAAACTGTGGGCCCATGTGAACATCTGAAGGAACAAACCCCGGACACACCTTTTTAAGAACTGTAACTCCGGGAGGGTATGTGGCTTCATCCTTGAAGTCAGTGAGATGAAGAACCTTCCAATTTCATACACATTGTGACTAGACAGTGTGCATGTATGCTTCTAAAGTCGGTATTGAAAGAGACTTAGCTGTGATTCTCAACCAGGGTTGATTCTGCTTAGGGAATATTTGGAAGTGGCGAGAGAGATTGTTGGTTGTCACACTCTGCGGAGGCCAGGGATGCTGGCAAGCTCCTACAGTGCACAGGACAGCCTTCTCAGGAGGTCTCTCACGCTAAACATCAAGAGTGCTGGAGTTGAGAAGATTTGGTCGACACACCCCACAGGGCTCTGAAAGGCATCAAAGAAGGCCTCCTCCCCAGCTGGTTCGGTGAAGACCTTGATAAGAATTTTCTGTGGTCAAGGCCTCTGTGTCGTTCCAGTTCTTTCCCAAAAACAGCAATTGTGCAGGGTGAATGTGGGGGAGGGGCTGAGAGGCCTCTCTCCTGGAGCTGGGAGAAGGCAAGTTGCACCAGAACTCACTCATGCTGATCAGTGGCTCTTGGCAGGTCCTCTGATGGACAAGGCATGTCCAAGTTCTCGTGGAAGACACATACACTCTGCCCTCTGCCTGCACAGTACGCAGACAGCGAGGGCTATCTTGGAAGTGGGAAAGCTCTGTTGGCTTGCAATAGCGTTTTCTCACACCTCTCAGCTCAGGGCCATAAAAATAGCAGGATCAGGACATCAACACAAGCCTCCGAGAGACACACAAGGGCAGGGTGTTGAGAATTCAGGGCTGTGCTTTGAAATCAATACCAAAGTGTGGCTACATTCCCCTGGCCCTATAAAGAAGCCCGTACTTCCATTATAAATTTGTAATCCATGAGTTCGTCTTGGCTATGTCCTAAATTCCTCTGAATTTTCAGTCAGTGTCATTTCATGGAAGTGATAAGCACCAAACCTGTGCTCCCTGGAAGGCTGGAGCACCTGGATTGGGAGGGAACTTGGCTGCATTCACGCCCTGCCCTCAAATGGTGCATTCTTCCCAGTAAAGCATCATGGGTGGTGCTGATGGTATTGCAGCTCCTTTGATTTGAGGAAGGCTGGGAAGGCCTGGGTTTCACCCGGAGGGCACTTGGTGGGTGTCGGTGAGATTTTGAGGTCTCCGCCCTCTTTCTCAGGGCGCTGTTCTCTCAAAGCCCTCTCCATGCCATGCTGCTCAGCACAGGCAGCCATGTTGTGTCTGGGGCTCCTCCTGCCTGCCTAGGTTCAGGCCACCAAAGGCAGTCACCTGGCAAGTGCCCAGCACGATTCCCTCTCCAGAGTCCAAACTGAGGATGCAGGGGTGGCTGCTGATAAGCGCGGGGAAGGTAGGAGTGAGTCTCCTTCAGTGCAAAACTGCAAGCAGACAGTACTGAGGAAGCAAAGGCAAGAAGCAGAGAGGGTAACAGGAGCCAGGGGGCCGCAAGCATGCAAATGCCCAGTGAACCTGAGAGTTCTGGCCCAGCCCCCTAAACTCCCAGGCACATGCACGGGTTAACTCCCAGTGCTGAACATAAGCTCCCCAATCGGAGCCACTTCGACTGAGTTTCTTTTCCTTGCAATCAAGAACTTTTGAGGGTGCAGCGCTCCGGCCCGAGGGGATTCTCTCAACCCTGGGGCGCAGGCAGGCAGCAGGCAGGCAGCCACTTGGACTTCCTTTTCAGGAAGGAAAAGTGTCTTCTTGGGCCAGCCCTGCTTGCTGTGGTGTGTGCCCCCGGCAGTTCCTTCACCCCTCTGAGCCTCTGAGTCGTCCCCCACCCGTAATTCCCTCTCCAGAGCTGGCTGTGAGAAGCAAATGAGAGAAAACACGGGGAACAGTGTCCAGGTCACAGAGAGGCTTCCCACTCCGACTCACGACCCTGCCTGGTGGCAGCAGATGAGTCAAGAAAAAACATGGAATGATCTACGCACTTCCTATCTGCAAAACACACACGCGGGCACAGAGAGACACACACACAATGAGCTGGGCATGGTGGCACGTGTCTGATGTGTCTGTAGTCTCAGCTAGTCAGAGGCTGAGGTGGGAGAATCTTCCTGAGCCTGTGAAGTCAAAGCTACTGCAGTGAGCTGTGGTTGCACCACTGCCTTCCAGCCTGGGCAACAGAGTGAGATGTGAGATCCTGTCTCAAAAGAAAAGAAAAGGGAAGGGGGAAAAGGGAAAGGAAAAGAAAAATGAAATAATCCACATGGGCCTGGGGACATGAGAAGGGAGGCAGGAGATTCCAGGGGGACCCATGTGGCCTGGCTTTTAGTTTTCTGGGTTTGCCTCAAGCCAATGTTCTGCTCACAAACCTTTCTTCTGGCCTGAGCTGCTTGGAGTTGGGTTTCTGCCTCTTACAGGCCTGACTCACGGAGTGCCTTCGGGGCACTGCAGATTTCAAAACCCTGGCCTTTGACCGCAAAGAGGGGCTCAAATGGTAGCTCTGAGACTTAGAAGAGCCAGGCCATCATCCCTGTGAGTGACCGCAGGCAAGAAAGCTCAGACGTCTGCTGCTCCCACGTGACATGGGGTGAAAATTCATATTCTGACCCCCTGCCATGTTAGGGGCTCTGAGGAGGCAACGGTTGTGAAATCATCTTGAACCAATAAAAGATGCTAAAAGGAAAGGCATTCTTATCACCGTGAGTCCGGTCTCTGTGTCTCCATTAAAAATTCTACTCTAATTGATTCACCACTTCCTACCGGCCGTATGGCATCAGCACTAAGAGCTGGGGGCAGAAAGCCCTGACACCACAGTTTACGGTACCTGGGACTTTCCTTTCAGACACACCGCTGGAAAGAGCAAGATGCCTAGAGTCACCCACTCAGCTCTCCACCTGGCAGGCAAATATCTCTCCTCCTGCCGGGAAGATAATCCCCCCAAACGTACCTGCCTGTCCTCCCCATGAAAGACGGCTTGTCACCAGTCCTCTGAAGTGTCAAAGAAACAATGAAGCTGCCAAAGGAGCTGGTTCTAGACACTCTGCCCTCTATGGCCTCCCCAAGCCTGGTAGAGGCTGGGTCTCCTCCTCCTCTTCTGGGCAAGGTGGCCCTGCCAGAGTTAGATGCACTAGTAGAGGCCAGTAGGAATGACACTTCCTCAGCACAGATTTGGGGAAAACACTTATAAAAGTCTCCAAAGTCTTGACCCCTAAAGCACTGTCTGAGCAGAGATTTTGCTGAACACAAAAGAGCTCTCTGGGAGCCGGGGTGGATGGTCCATCCACCCTGCATCCCAGACAACTTGGCCTCCTGAAACCCCTTCCTTCTCCTTCAGCTAAGATTTCCTCTGCATGCCAGCAAGGGGTGAACCAAGCCAGCGCCATCTTCCAAAGACCCACGCAGGACCAACAAAGGCAGCAGCTGCTGAAACCTCCATACAGGGACCTCACGCAGGTTCCGTCCTTCTGCTCTGACTCGTCACTTAGCACAATGTTCTCCAGCTTCATTCTCATTGCCACAGATGGCAGGATTTCCACTTCTTTAAAGCTCCATTGTAAGTATAGATCACATTTTTAATCCATTTATTCATTGATGGACGTTTAGGGTTTTTTCCACATCTTAGCTATTGTGATGTGAGGTATCTAAAATAGCCAAACTCAGAGAAACAAAGAATGGAAGGGTGATTGCAGGGGCTGGCGGGGGCAGTGGAAATTGAAGTTGCTGTTGGATGGATATAAAGTTCCAGTTATGTAATATATAAGTCGTAGCGATCTGCTTCTGTTAAGAGGGTAGACTTCACGTTGTGTTCTTGCCACAATAAAAGATAAAGAAAAAGAAAGGCAGGCTCCTCCAGTTCCCAGCAGGAAACACTTGACCACCAGTACTTTCCCTCTCTGTGGGTCCGCTGCCAGGAGACTGTGTGCTAACTTCTAACTGATTCCGAAAGCTCAAATCCTCAGGAACCTCCTCTCTCTAATCCTGAGTCAAAATCACTTCACTTGGTTCCCTGGACGTGCTGTCAAAGACACATACTTCCAGCAAGAGCAAATCTGTTAAGAAAGAAACACCTGGTCCTCACGGGTCCACATCTGCTTAGTCAGTATCTGAGCCCTTGATGTGGACTCACTTAATAATGTTCCTTTACTGGCAGGAATAAATGGCCGCTTGTCCCAGAATGTAATGTCTCAGCTCTAGTAAGGAGACATAGCTGCCAGCCCGGAGCACCTGTCACCTATCGAGGAGCAGAGCACCCATGAGCCTGCACATTGCGCACACGGTTGGGGTGGCTCAGACGGTGCTGTCTCTGAGTCTTACAGAGCATGGTGTCCATTTCCTCTGGACTCCATCAGTGTTCAGGTGGGGGAGAGGAAGGAGAGATATCTGAATATTCATGACATGCAAATTCAGGAAGCAACATTGCCAGCGATTTACCTGCTATGCCTCCCGTTTTCTCCGCCGCACCCTTGGACCAAGCATCCTCAGCAGAGATGTGTGTTCCTGTGGCCGAAGCTGTCGTGGTGACGATGGTCTAGATCTGATGAGGTATTCAAGGGGAGCTGTCTTCAAGGTGTTCCGTATTTTCCTGGGAAAGAACAGTGGCTCATAACACAGTTAAGGGGAGGAGTTTAACTGGTATTTCTTGCGTGAGAGGCATAGGGTCCCTGAGAAGCAACTGCCAGGGGCTGAGTGGCTTTTTTCCATCTCTTGCCATTTGTCACTTCACTTTCTTTATCACACTTTAGACCTTTAAAGTCAGGAAGGTGGAGAGACACTGGTGTGGATGCAGTTCCCTCCTCATTGCTCTGCTGCATGCTCCTTATCTCATGGGGATGTGAGGAGAAGGACAAGAGACACTCACCATGGAATGTGAGTGGAGTTGCTCTGTGAGCTGCCCGGATGGCTTCAAGACCTGTGCACTTGAGGGCTCTATGCTCAGAAGAGCTAAACCTGCCCATGTTTTAAGGCTGTGCTATGGTAGTCCTTTGCATTTTCAGTTTGCACTGGAATCTTGGCTTAGTCTGTTCCGGCTGCCCTAACAGAGTGTCATAGACTGGGTGGCTAGCACACCACAGTTCCAGATAGAGGCTCACAGTTCCAGATAGAGGCGCCAGCAGGTTCAGTGTCTGGTGAGGTCCTGTTTCTTGGTCACTGCGTCCCCATGGAGTAGAAGAGGCTAACTAACTCCCTCTGACCTTTTTAATACGGGCATGAATTTCATGATGGGGTCCCCCCATGACCTAATTACTTCACACACTTTAATACCATCACCTGAGAGGTTAGGATTTCAACATATGAATTTTGAGAAGGCCTGAACATTCAGTCCACTGTAGCACTGAAAATTAGGTCTCTTGCCCCGGTTATGGGGGCGCTGGGCTCCATCCATCATATGTGAAGAGGAAACCCTCCCTGCTGTAGAAGGAAAAAGAGGGCCTACTTCCGGAGGTCTGAGGAGTCCTCAGGGACTTCAGGAGCGTCTGCCTTTAGTTTTGGGAGCCCCCAAGGGTGAAATTGAGGACCTACTGGGTGAGACGATACCTCTGGCACAACTTGGCCATCTCCCCCTCCTGGCCCGAGCACCTTGTGGCTCACACTTTTCAGGAGACCATGGGCAGTAAACAACTGCAGTCTCACCTCTGCAACTTCAGGTTGCTGGAACCCAAAATAAACAGTCAAGTCATTTACACATACGCAAACGCCACCTACTCAGAGTGCAGTTACTCGAGCAGGAGTACCCAGGTCCACCCAGAACTGCATTGGTTTTACCATGTTGACTTTTTGCATTGGTGTGATGATATCAATTTTGTATAGGGTCCTAATCAAAATGTTCCCAATCTGGCCCCTAATGTTTGTTAGAGCTTGCCTTCGCTGTCTAGGATCTGATCAAAGCTCATGCGTTGCATTTCGTGGACACGTCTCGTTTGTCTAATTTACTCTAAAACAGTTCCTTTGCTTTAGTTTTGACTTTATTTATGTCTAATGATTGACGTTTGGAAGCATTTGGCATAGTTGTTTTACAGAATGCCTTGTAACTGGGATCTGTTTCCTCACAATTAAATTCAGGTGAAACCTTATTTGTCCTGATCCTGAGTCCTTCTCAGTGCACACGATGCTTGTTTGTCTCATTAGGGATCAGAATGGTGCCCATCTGATCTCTTCACCAATGGTGCCCACCTGATTTTTCCATCAATAGCACCTGACCTCTCCATCAAAACACACCTTTTCCATGGGTGAGGAAGGGAGTGCTTCGTGAGAGTGAGATACTGTTTATGAGTCAGCTCAGGCAGCTAGATATCCAACACCACACTCCAGGGGCCTTCAGTAGCAATTTATTTCCTCACAGTCTTGAAGGCCAGAAGTCCAAGGTCAAGGTGTTTCGGGGCAGGTTTCTCCCAAGGCCTCTCTCTCCTTGGCTTGCAGAAGGCCATCTTTTTTCTGTGTCCTCACAGGGCCTTCCCTCTGTGGATCTATGTCCTGGTCTCCTCTTCTCATGAGGACACCCATCCTATTGGATTAGAGTCCATCGTAATGACCTTGTTTATCTTAATGACTGCTTTAAAGACCCTCTCTCCAAATATACCACCACCTGAGGTGCTGGGGGTAAGGACTTCTACATGTGAATTTGGGACTGGAAGCGAGTCAGCCCATGGCAACTGGCAGCTTCTACCCAAAAGTTTCAGCATAGTTGATGGCCTTGCTTGCCTGTTGTGTTACAATGGTGGCTGCAAAACAGGAACGTTCTAACCTATCATTCTCTGATTCCATGACCTATGAGTCTTCTTTTTTCTACAAAGAACTGTTCACTCACCACCCTTTTCCAGACCTTTCTGGACACCACTGCAAACAATGGAGTTTCTTTTCAATCTCAATGTCTTGTCATCTGTCACCAGCATTATTCTTCTGATACATCATCCCACATTGGGCCAGTGGGGATCCCTCAGGCTGTTCCTGGGCATTTTCTTCCTCTTTCTTTCTTTCTTTTTTTTTTTTTTTTTTGGAGTCTTACTCTGTTACTCAGGCTGGAGTGCAATGGTGTGATCTCAGCTCACTGAAGTTTCCATCTCCCAGGTTCAAGCGATTATTCTGCCTCAGCCTCCCGAGTAGCTGAGATTACAGGCACACACCACTGTGCCCAGCTACTTTTTTGTATTTTTATTGGAGATGGGGTTTCACCATGTTGGCCAGGCTGGTCTCGAACACCTGACACCAAGTGATTCCCCCACCTCGGCCTCCCAAAGTGCTGGGATTACAGGCATGAGCCTCCGTGCCCGGCCTGTCCATGGGCCCTGTGCTTGCTTGCTGACTGCTGGCACAGCAGGATGGTCCAGGCCCCCAGCACTTTCCCTGCCCCATACCTGGAATCAGACACTTCTCCGTGTAGTGCTGGGCCCTGTGAGTGGGGAGCAGTATTCATAAACTGAGGTCTGGGCACAGGGGGTGCCATTTTGTTTTGTTTTGCTATTAGCACCTTTTGGAGATGTGTTTTTGAGGGAATTTAGATTTTCAGCATTCTTTTAACTAGGTTTTATTAAAAAACCCTGTTATAAAAGAATGAAAATGTCCTTGAGGCCACATTTTGTCAAACACAGAGAAATGTATTAAAGGCTGAAGGAAAACAGAGTCTCTACATGGAGAAAAGCTAATGATGGGGCCTCCCAGGAACTCTTGCCCAGACTAAACATATTTGAAATTTTACGAATTTTGCAAAAGAGCCACTGCATCGTGATTGCTGCATATTTGGAAATGACTCTAAACGTTCATCCCAGAGAGAAAGCTGCAGGTCCATGGAATGGCATAGGGAGAAGGTTTTACAAGGTGCTATGACAGGGCAGGAAGAGAGGTTTGTTGGCTCAGGAAAACACAAAACAACCCCCATTGCCTTAGGAAATAATGGGTTTGGTGCTACCGGCGATGGCCCCAGAATGAGATGTTGCCAGGAATAAAAGTGTTGGTTTCCTCCTCAGGTGTTCTTCCCCAACCCCTCAAGGCAGAGTTCTGCCCATGCCTCTGTGTGCCCCTGCAACTTGGCATCACAGTCAGGCTGTGTACATGGCGGTGCTGTCTCCTGGACTCTGACTTCTTTGAGGCCTATGTCTTGGATGTCTACTCTGTGTCAGGCCTGCAGACATAATGAAGAGCATCACTAGAACAAAAAAACACAGCCCGACATCAGCTCCACAGAGTCTGGGGTCCCATGGAGGATGCAGAACATCGACGGATGACACCGTGTAAAAGATGCCACTGCTGAGAGTGCAGGCGCAACTGAGAGAGGCTCCGTATGATGGAGGCAGCTGTTGGTCCAAGGGTGGGGGGGGTGTTGGGGGAAGTCATAATCACACAGAAATCTCAAGAATGAAAGGATTTGGGGAGAGGGGACAAGGAGGGTGCCAGGCAGGATGGCAAGCATGTGCTGAGGACTTGAGTCAGGGTGCGAGGAGGGGCAAGGTGGAGTGTGAGGAATATGAGAGACCAAAGAAGGCCGCACAAGGAGAGCAGAGACTGTGGAAGGGGGTGGTAATGGAAAGGAGGCGGGGCTGGCTTTGTTGTTGAATGACTTTAAGAAGAGTCTGGAGAGTGTTGGGCGTACACTGACTCCCCACTTCCATTATTCTACGCTGATGTAGAAGGTCTCTATTTCTCAAAACCCTTGGGCTTCTTTCTGTGGACTAAATCATGCCCTCCTAAAATGAATATGCTGAAGCCCTAACCCCAAGTATGCTGGTAGTTGGAAGTGGGATCTTTGGGAGGTAATTAGAGTTAGATGAGGTTGTGAGGATGGGGCCCCCATGATGGCACTGGTGTCTCCATAAGAAGTGGAAGAGGCCGGGCGCGGTGGCTCAAGCCTGTAATCCCAGCACTTTGGGAGGCCGAGACGGGTGGATCATGAGGTCAGGAGATCAAGACCATCCTGGCTAACACCGTGAAACCGTCTCTACTAAAAAATAGAAAAAACTAGCCGGGCGAGGTGGTGGGTGCCTGTAGTCCCAGCTACTCGGGAGGCTGAGGCAGGAGAATGGCGGTAAACCCGGGAGGCAGAGCTTGCAGTGAGCTGAGATCTGGCCACTACACTCCAGCCTGGGCGACAGAGCGAGACTCCGTCTCAAAAAAAAAAAAAAAGAAGTGGAAGAGAGACCAGAGCTTTCTCTCCACCATGGGAAAACACAGTGAGAAGGCCGCTGTCTACAGACCAATAAGAGAGCCCTCCCCAGACACGGAATCTGTGAGCAGCACCTTGATCTTTGATCACTGTATAGCCTTCAGAGCTGTGAGAAGAAATGTCTGTTATTGAAGCCTCTAGTCTACGGTACTTTTGTTATCACAGCCCAAATGGGCAAATAAGCCTCCTGACCCCTTTTACTCATTCACTCTTCTGAGTACTATCTGCTTCTCTAGGTTTCGATTGTTGAACGGAAGGCTGCGCCTGCAAGGTGGAGGTCTGCAGTTGCTCAGGCCACCTGCGACTGGGGGAGTCACTGTTCTGGGGTGCACTATTAGGGAGCCCTCTTGCCATATTTCCCCAAAGTCACATTTTCGTTGCATCCATGTGTGATGAAGCTGGCATTTTGGTCTCCATCTGCCTGACTCCCTGTTTATCTCAGAATTTGTTCTAAATCTGAACAAATTATGCATGACCCCCCTCATATCCCAATGTAGTTGGAGGCATATCCCAATGTAGGAGGTGGCGATTTTGTGGAAAGGGAAGAAAGGAGGCCAGGATGAATGTTCATAAAGCAATTAGGAAAGTCATGCAATCTCTGGACAAGAGCCTGGAGAACTTGGGTTGAGAGATGGTGGGAGATACAGAGTAGTGTGGGCTGAGTTGAAGGGGTGCTCAGGATGCTGGTGGGAAGGATCTGATGCTGTGACAAGACACCATCTACGAAGCAGAGGGCTGCTTTTCCCAGATGCCAAATAAGATGGTGGATCAGGGAGAAGGAGGTCTTAGAGGGATCCCAGGCTTTTGGCTGAAGCCCTCCTTGGAGAAGGCTCCCTGGACGTGGCCACAGCAGGTGGGGTGGGGGTCCCTCCTCCTTCTGTCCAGCTATGCACCCTGCATGCAGGTCTGCTGCCTGGAATGGCTCTGGAAGCTAGGATAAGAACAATGACCAAGTTCCACCAGTTTACTTTCTCATGGGGCACACGGACAGTAAACCAACACACAAACCAACAAATGGCATCATCTGGGGCCGTGGTTACTGTGCTGAAGGACAATAACGATCCTGAGCTCAGACCTGCACTTGCTGAGTCTGAGGTGCCTTTGAGAAGTTTAAGTCTGAGGTGCCTTTGAGAAGAATGCCAAGAGGCACAGGACACAGCTGCCCCTCTGTTTCCAGCACCGCCACCCACCTGCTCCCTGGTAGCTACACTTGATGATTAGTTCCTCAGTTTACTTTTGCTTACATCGAATTCAAAGGGCAGGGCCATTGTTTTGAGTTCATGAAGGTCAAGGGTAAAATCTTCCCGGATGTGGACCCACCTCCGAGGAGGGGATGCTGGATATGTCCTGGGGCCCTTGGATGTTGTATCCAGTTTTGTTTGGGCCGGTTAGGCTGACCTTGCTTAAAGAGAGACGTTCTCTTCAAGTTTCAGCCAGATCACCACAGCCAGTGAGCATCGACCCCAAACTCCATTGCAGAACCACAGAGATATTTCATTGTACTTTCTTCTTTGTACACACATTGGCTGCAGGAGATGCAGAGACAAGTAAGACAGGCAGAGCCAGGCTGTCATGGAGCTTGTGATGCTGACATGACAGAAGCAAACAGAAGGCAGGTTTGATCCAAATGGTGATGAGTGATGGGAAGCAGAATAAGATACTTAAGGGTGGGAGAGGATGTGCTGGAGGGGTCTTCAGGGAGAAGAGCTGAAGAAATGGAATTTGAAAGGAAAACTCAAAGGCTCTAGACTAGACTCCTGCAAATCTCTAGAAACAGACGGGGCTATTCCAAAAGGCAGCCAAAGCCCAACTTTAATCCTGATCATTGAACACACTTGTCATGTATTTTTTGGGGTGCTTCTGGATTCCTAGAGACCATGGCTTTTTCTGAGGTCTCCGTCTTGTAGCAATTCTTGTTACCACTCTTCAAAAAGAAGCATCATAGATTTGAGAAAGGGTCAGAGGGCGTGAGTAACAAACAGCAGCAGGGATATGAGGGCTCTGTAGGCAGACACAAGTATTTAAGGAGAGCTACGCCCTTCAGGAGGCCGAGGCAGGTAGAGCAGATCACTTAAAGTCAGGTGTTCGAGACCAACCTGGCCAACATGGAGAAACCCCATCTCTACTAAAAATACGAAAAATTAGCCAGGCGTGGTAGCGCTAGCCTGTAAACCCAGCTACTCAGGAGGCTAAGACAGGAGAGTTGCTGGAACCTGGGAGGTGGAGGTTGCAGTGAGCCGAGATCATGCCACTGCACTCCAGTCTGGGCGACAGAGTGAGCCTCTGTCTCAAAAAAAAAAAAAAGACTTTGTCTCAAAAAAAAAAAAAAAAAAAGGAGGCCACAAAGTGAAAAAGTTTCCAGTGTCCTCTCTTTCAGCCCTCCTGCCATTATTGTGGACTTGCTTAAATATTCCTTTATATCGAGTCTCTCAGGCACTCCCCAAGCCTGAAGAGATTATCTGAGGGGGAAATGTAACTCACACCCAACCTCAGACCATTAACTAACAGAAGTGGTCGTACTAAAAATAAATGGTCCAGAAAGAGTTTTGATCAATGAATGAGCCCCGGTGTCCTGCCATGCTATTAAAGGGAGTTTGGAGTTCTTGGGGTTGACTCAGCAAAAGTAACCGGACCCCTGGCAAAGTGTACTTAGACCTGCTGTTAGAGACAAGATGTGAGGCTGGATGCAAAGTTGGCCTCACTCGGTGTGGCAGGAGTTTTTGTTGCATGTGCTGTTTCCAATTGCCATTTCCACACCAAATCATGGATTGTGTTCTTTAGTCGGATTCTCAACAAAATGTGGTATAAAGAATTTGACTAGCCTTTGTCCGTTGTTCCTGAGGAAGACTCGACATCCTTGGAGTTTTCCCAATAACTGGGATGTCTTTGTTATTCATTAACTTTTTGAACAACATGTGCATTGGCGATAACAAGATGAAGGTGGGGACTGGTCATCAGAAAGACTGATCTTTTTTTCTTTTTTTTTTTTGGAAATTGAGTCTCACTCTATTGCCCAGGCTGGAGTGCAACGGTGCAATCTCGGCTCACCGCAACCTCTGCCTCCCAGGTTTAAGTTATTCTCCCTGCCTCAGCCTCCCGAGTAGCTAGGATCACAGGTGCCCGCAACCACACGCAGCTAATTTTTGTATTTTTAGTAGAGACGGGGTTTCGCCATTTGGCCAGGCTGGTCTCAAACTCCTAGCCTCAGGTGATCCACCCGCCTCGGCCTCCCAGAATGCTGGGATTATAGACGTGAGCCACTGTACCCGGCCCAGAAAGGCTGATCTTGTGATGAGAGAGCTGGGGCTTTGAGCCTGGTGGTGCCAGACCGGAGGGAGGAGAGAAGGAGCTGCTGATTGCATTTAGTTACCTGGCCAAGCATTCAATCAACCATGGCCACATCATGAAACCCTGATAAAAGTTCTGGACGCAGAGCCTTGCGAAGCACGTTGATGTGCCTGGAGACTGGCCCCTGATTCCACAGGGAGAGGCCATGGAAGGTCTGTGTTTGACACCCTCCCAGACCTTGCCCTCTGTGTCTCTCCACTGGGTGGTTCCTGAGTTGCATCCTTTAAAATAAAACTCTAATCATAAGTATACTGGTTTTTGAGTGTTGTGAGTCATTCAAATAAATTATCAAACCTGTGGGATCATGAGAAGTGCTGAATTTGTAACCAATTGGCCAGAAGTGCAGGCAGCTGAGGACTCTCAAAGTGCACCTGGCGTCTGGCCTGAGGGCAGCCTTGTGGAGGACAGAACCTTCCACCTGTGGCGCCTGTGCTAACTCCAGGTGTGAGTGTAATAACTGAATTGCAGGGCGAGAGCCGGGGTGAGACGGGTTGCAGTGGAAAAAGAATCAAGTTGACGTAGGCTTTCTCATGTGTTCCTGCCAATAGAGGTGCGTTCCAATTTCCGGGTTCTGATTTAGTCAGTGCACCTGACTCAATCCCAGTGGCTGGATGGGCTCCAGAACCCATGATGGAGCAATAACATGGGACTGGGTGCAAAAATTAGAGCAACAACTTCCAAATCAGAACCAATTCATCTTGTCATTACCAAGGCCAAGATGGTAAAGGGGCCCTTACAGCAAGCTGACAACTTTCCAGGATGGTGAGTCACATTCACGGGCCATAGAAGGTAAAACTATCTTAGTTGGGAGAATGGGGTCCCCAAAATAGTTGGGTTTCAGAAAGCTTTGCTGAGGGTGCGTGCACATTTCCCAAGCATCATGGTTCTGTTCCTGGCTTGGGAGCGCGGAGAGTCACTGTCATGAGGATGCAAGCCGACTGGCCTGCAGATGCGTCTCTTCCTGGTCCCTCTTTGCTCTCTAGAAGACAACTTGACACTGCACTGCACCACTGCATCTCCAGCAGGAGTGCATATGTGTGTGTGTGAGAAACAGTGTGCATGTGTGTGAGTGAAAGTGTGCACGTGTGAGTCTGTGTGTGTGTGTGCATGTGTGGGAGAATAGGTATGTGTGAGTGTACAGGGGTTGTATATATGTGTGCACATGCAAACGTGCATTTGTGAGAGGGAGTGTGTGTGTGTGTGAATTCATGCGAGTATATATGAGTGTGTACCTGTAAGTGTGAGTGTACGGGCATATGCAAGTGAGTATGTGTGTTTGTGAGTGGAAGTATGTGCATATATATGAATGTGTGTGCATGTTTGTGTATATATGAGAGTGTATGTGTGAGTATAGGTGCATGCACGTATAGGAGAATGCGTATGTTGTATGAGTGGGGGGGTATATGTGTGCGCATGTGTGAAAGTGTGCATGACAGAGAGTTTGTGAGTGTGTATATGTGTGAGTGTATATGAGTGTGTATGCGTGCTCCTGTGTAAATAAGTGTGTATATAACTGTGTATGCATGGGAGTGAGTGTATGTGTAAGTGGTGTGTATATTGTGAATGTATGTATATGTATATGTGTCTATGTAAGTGCGTATTTGTGTGAGTGCATGAGCATGTGAGCATGTATAAGTGAGTGTGTGTGTGCATGTGAATGTGTGCACATGTATGTGTCTGTGTTTGTGAGTGCATATTTGTGTGAGTACGTGAGCATGTGAGCATGTATAAGTGAGTACGTGTGTGCATGTGAATGTGTGTTTGGATGTGCACGTTTGTGCAACTGTGCCCGCACTGGCATCGCCCATATCAGGACAGGCCTCCACTGCCTCATGTTCTCACGTCTTTTCTGGCCTGCACAGGAAACAGCTGCTCCATGGTACTTCTTGAGGCATCAACTCCAAAAGACGGAAGGTGAAAAGTGGTTCTGAGCGACAGGTGAAAACCTGGCAGTCTGACAGTGGAGAAATTCTTCTGCCTCCGGGATGACCTCACTCTTCGATTTTTCATTTTGCACTGTCGGGAGCTGGGAGGCAGCTCTCCCTCCCCAAGTTGGGGGTTGGAGGGAGCCTCACTTAGGGAGAACACCACCAGGCTCATATGGCAAGATGGCTTTTCAAGCATTCTGCATTCTCCCTTCTTCCCAAGCTGCTGCCAAATCCATTCCTGGTGAGTGACAAGCCCCAGCAATTTATCATGAGTCCTGCGACCTCCAGAACAATCCATCAGTGACAGAGGAAGTCAACAGAGTGATGACAACTTGCTGTTTACCCACAGTGTATGTTTCATCAGCTTCCCAGCATCTGGTCCCAATATCAACATCCTCTTTTATTTGTTCTTCCCCTTGGAAAGGAACGTATTGAGTCTCAAGTCCATAAACATGGCTCCTTTATGCCCTTCCTATGCTGTGTAGCACCCTTGACTATGTTCTCCGCCTTACAATAGACACTGTACGTTACATGTGTTTTATATGCATATATGTGTGTAATACCTAATGGGCACTGTGTACATGTACACAGGCTATGTATAGTAAGACACAGTGTGTGTGTGTGCATAAAATAGCCCTGCGCTAGTTAGTTCTGGCGTGTCCATCAATCCATGTACAGTTTCCTTCCCCTTCTCCATTCACCATTCCTTGCATTGCCCACTCCCCCACCCTGCCGCCCTCCACATACACACCCTGCTAAGGGCAGAAGGAGGCACAGTAACTAAAGAGTCCTAGGTCTGGTGGAAAAGGCAAGGATGTCTGTTGGGCTTTGTACAAGGACAGTTGTTCCTTTTCAAAAATCTGCAGAAACATAGAGACAGGGCTGATGCCTTCTAACTGAGGGAGTCAGGAAAGACTCGGTTCAGCCTGGCTTGAAAGACTGAGAAGAATCAAGATGGGCAAAGATGGGGCCACTCAGAGTGGGGCACCTGAGATGAAGACAGGCATGACAAACCCCACTCTGTGCTCCCAGGTCCCCCGTCCACCCCCAGTCTCCCCTAGTCTCCATCCTTGAAACTGAAATAACCTCACACGCTAGAGGCAATGAAGGGAAAATAAAAACTGGAGTCATTAGTCTTGGTGTCACATTTGCCATCTCCCCAAGTCCCAAGTGGAAAAGGGAGGAGGAGGGGCCATGGGGCGTGGGTCGGGCATTCGGAGGGTTCTGTGGCCACCTGGTGGCTGGACGTGTCTCCCCACTGGCAGAGCTCCCTGCCCAGCTCCTGGTGCAGACTGCCCAGGACGGGGCCAGGGAAACTCTCTCCCCTCTTTGAGCAGGGGTGGAAATTGTTGGGGCCTGAAAGGGGAAGGAAGACAAGAACTCCAGCCTCGTGGCTTTCAGAGCCTAGATCCAGAGTTACAAATCCATGGAGAGGAGAAAAGGAAGGGGCAGCCCCCCGTCCAGGGGCTGCAGGGGGCCTGCCTGGGGGTGGGACCTTAGCTTTCCCCCTTGTCTTTCACCCTGCTTGGATGTGGAATGTTCCAGCATGAGGACCCAGTCACATCCCAGATTCTGCTCCAACCTCAGGTTACAAACATCAGTGGCTGACAGTGCCTCGGTCCCAGATGTGAGCCAGGCCACCTCAGGCTGCAAGCCTCACAGCTGTCTTCTGCAGCACGTCAGGAGACCATGCTGCCGTCTGGACAAGTTCATGGAGGACATACATCCTGAACCTTCTGGTCAGAAGCCAGTGGGCCCCTCCCCACCCAGAACTGAGGTCTGAAGCTCCCCCAAAGAGCCGACACCAGATGAGACCCTTCAGGGATGCCGGGCGCATTCCCCCACTGAAATTCCATCCTTTCATTCAGCAAATATCTGGGAGAGTCTACTGTGGGCCCAGCTGTCCATGGCCAGCCGTGCACAGAGGAGACATGGCCCCCACTCTGTGGAACACCACCGTCTGTGAAGTTCTGACCACATTCTAGATCTCTCTGAAAAGCTCACATGTACTAATAATTTGCAAATAACAGCAAGTGTCATTGGCTTTTAAAAATAGAAGTGCTCACAGGATTTTATGGAATGGGGAAGGGTCAGGTTTGAACCTGAGCACTGTGAGCCCAGGGCCTCACTGGACACAGCCCCTCATGGAAGGGACAGCCTGGTGGGGCAGGCGGGCAGAAGATAAAGAGTGCACTTCAGCAAATGCACTGAGGGCAGCAGGTGCTGGAAACAGGGCAGAGGGAGGGGACCATGACGACCTGCTAAGAAGAAGGGACATTTAAGCTCAAAGTGTAAAGAAGACACAGAGATGTGGGCATGGGGGTCCTAGGCAGAGGGCACTGCAGCGGTGTAAGCCCTGGGTTGGGAAGAGGCCTGATGTATTCAAAGACAGTGTGGCGGGTTGAAAAGTGTCCCCCAAAAACACACGTCCACCTGAAACCTCAGAGTAGGACCTTATTTGGAATAGGGTCTTTGCAGATGGAATTGGCCAGGATGACATCATTTTTGATTAGGGTGTACATTAGTCAGGGTTCTCTAGAGGGACAGGACTAATAGGACAGATGAATATATGAAGGGGAGTTTATTAGGAGAATTGACTCACACAGTCACAAGGTGAAGTCCCACAATAGGCCATCTGCAAGCTGAGGGGCAAAAAAGCCAGTCTGAGTCCAAAAATCTCGAAAGTAGGGAGGCCGACAGTGCAGCCTTCAGTCTGTGGCCAAAGGCCTGCGAGCCCCTGGCAGACCACTGGTGAAGGTCCAAGAGTCCAAAAGCTGAAGAACTTGGAGTCTGATGTTCACAGGCAGGAAGAATCCAGCACGGGAGAAAGATGGAGGCCAGAAGACTCAGCAAGTCTCGTCCTCCCATGTTCTCTGCCTGCTTTATTCTAGCTGTACTGGCGGCTGATAAGATGGTACCAACCCATCTTACTGAGGGTGGCTCAGCCTCTCCCAGTCCACTGACTTGAATGTTAATCTCCTTTGGTGACACCCTCACAGACACACCCAGGAACAATACTTTGCATCCTTCAATCTAATCAAGTTGACACTCAGTATTCACCATCACAGGGTGGGCCCTAACTCCTCCTGTGTCTTTATGAGGAGAGGAGAGGCTTGGGATGATGGAGCCTGACATGAGTCCTGCAGCTAAGAGCATCAGGAGCCCCAGGGCAGCTGGACAAGGCAGAGAGGGTCCTTCCCTAGTACCTTTAGAGGAAACTCAGCCCTGCAGACACCTTGACTTTGAACTTCTGATCTCCAGAGCCACAAGATAATACATGTCTATTTTTAAACTACCCAGGGTGTGGTAATTTATTATAGCAGCCACAGGAAAGTAATGCAGGCAGGAAGGGGAGCACCGCACCAGGGTCATGCTGAGAAGGGCAGAGGAGCACCAAATAAATCCCAAAGGTCAAGGTCCCTGTGGGCTTGGATTTCCATCTCAGGGGCAATGGGGAGTCGCTGAAGGGTTTGAGCGGGTCAATGTCATGGCAAGGTCGTTGCTATCACTATGTAAGAAGGCAGCCATCCACGCCCCACAGAGACCAGGAAGCCGCCACTGCTCACATACAGACAAGACAAGAGGTGGCATCTGCTCACGAGCTCTGACTCCATAGGGCAGAAGGATGCAGGCAGACCTGAGTATTGTTTTCGGGCTCCCAAGACCACTCCCAGGTTCACTGATTTGCTAGAAGGACTGACAGTACTCAGAAGAGCTGTTATAGTCAATGGCTATGGTTTATGACCGTGAGCAGATAGAGACTATCATCGGCAAAGGCGTGAGTCCAGGGGAGATAAGGCACAGAGCTTCCAGTTGTCCTCACTGTGGAGTTGTGGGGATAATGCTTCATTCTTCCAGCAATGACATGTGGCAAACCACATAGAATATCGTCAACCAAGGAAGCTCAGCCCAGCCATGTTGTCTGGGGTTTTTGCTGGGGGTCGGTCATGGAAGCAGGGAGCATCCACATGACTGACCTTAACCACTCAGTGTCAGCCTCTCCAGAGGCCAAACTGATACCATGTGGCCCAGTCCCCCACGGTCAGTCACATTATTTGCAAAGACCATTCATGTGGTCCAAGGCCTCAGGTAAACAAAAACACTCCTACCAGGATTTCCAAGGGCATCTCCCACAAGCAGGTTGAGAGCCAGAGCTTTCTTTGCAGTGTGCTTTGTAGTGTGCAGGGTTTGGGCACCCAGACCTGCTGAATGTGTTCTTCCTGCTCAGAGGTGAAAAAGATTGGATGCAGGGTATGAGGAAAAGGGACAATGAAGCATGACTCAGCTTTTGACTGGAGCATCTGGGGAACCCTGGTGTCATTATCTGAGATGGGGACACTGAGGTCATTTAAGCTTGGAAGGTTTGGTTATGAATCCTGTGAGTTTGACAAGCCTGCAAGACCTTCGAGGGGAGATGTCCTGTAGATGGTTGAGTGGATTCATCTGGATATGGAAGCTGGAAGTGTCAATCCAGGAACTGTCAGCCTGTGGCTGTTTCAACAACGGTAATAGACAAAGTACCCTCAGGCAAGGGTGTGCATAGGGAAAAGAGGCCCCAGGTCCCAGCCTTCAATGCCTCCTATGTTTAGGATCAGAGTGGAAGAGAAACCAGCACAGAGACCAAGACAAAGTGTCCAGAGAGGTAGGACAGTGGAGGCTGTGCCATCGTGGAGGCCAGAGGGGGAAAACAGTGAACAGAGTTCATGGAGCTGAGCAGCAGAGTGAGGTCAGGACACAGGGAGGGCTGGGGGCTTGGGTCATGTGGGTCCTGCTTTCCCTGGACCAGAGTGTGGGGAAGTAGATGTGAAAATGGAAGTTTCCAGAAGGACCACCCTGCAGAAAAGCCTGACTGTATGTGATTAGAAGCAGAGAGAAGGGAGAGACCTGGAAGGGAGTGTGGGACCAAGGGAAGACTGTGACCCAAAGCATGATTGAGTGATGATGTGACTGACACATTTGAAAAAGAAAGAGGACAATGCAGAAGAAAAAGGAGGTGACAGGAGAGAAGAAGATCCAAGGGGATGTGACAGAAGCTGGGGCTGTCAGATTTAGCAAATAAAAATACAGGAAGCCAGTGAAATTTGCATTTTAGATAAACAACAAAGTACTTTTTAATATAAGTATATCCCATGCAATATTTGGGAGATACTTATGCTGACGTATTCTTCATTCTTTTCCTAAAATTCAGATACAACTGGGTGTTCTATATTTAGCCCAGCAGCTTTGTCACACTTAGAGTCTGCCTGTGTAGGAGATATGCTACTTCCTCCATCCGACATTCATGTACTCACTCAACAAATGTTTATTGTGCAACTACTATGTGCCAGGCAGTGATCTGGGAACACAGCAGCAACTAAGATCACAGAATCCCCTCCCCCCAAGGAACTTACTTTCTAGCATGGGAGATGGATAGGAAACATACCAACGCATTCAGAAAATTGAAGTCTATTAAAGAAGTAAAACACATTGGGGTTGGGAGAAAGAAGCAGGAGATGCTGGTAGATTTCTAGACTCAGGATTTGAAAATTGCTGCAACAGCAACATAAACTAACATCAGAGTGAACAGGCAACCTACAGAATGGGAGAAAATTTTTGCAATCTATCCATCTGACAAAGGGCTAATATCCAGACTCTACCAAGAACTTAAACAAATTTATAAGAATAAAACAAGCAACCCCATCAAAAAGTGGGCAAAGAATATAAACAGATACTTCTCAAAAGAAGACATTTATGCAACCAACAGACATAGGAAAAAAAATGCTCATCATCACTGGTCATCAGAGAAATGCAAATCAAAACCACAATGAGATACCATCTCACACCAGTTAGAATGACAATGACTAAAACGTCAAGAAACAGCAGATTCCGGAGAGGATGTGGAGAAATAGGAACACTTTTACACTGTTGGTGGGAGTGTAAATTAGTTCAACTATTGTGGAAGACAGTGTGGCAATTCCTCAAGGATCTAGAACTAGAAATACCATTTGACCCAGCAATCCCATTACTGGGTATATACCCAAAGGATTATAAATCATACTACTATAAAGACACATGCACACATATGTTTATTGCAGCACTATTCACAATAGCAAAGACTTGGAGCCAACCAAATGTCCATCAATAATAGACTGGATAAAGAAAATGTGGCACATATACACCATGGAATACTATGCAGCCATAAAAAAGGATGAGTTCATGTCCTTTGCAGAAACATGGATGAAGCTGGAAACCGTCATTCTCAGCAAAATATCACAAGGACAGAAAACCAAACACCGCATGTTCTCACTCATAAGTGGGAGTTGAACAATGAGAACACATAGACACAGGGAAGGGAATATCACACACCAGGGCCTGTTGGGGGGTGGGTGTCTGGGGGAGGGATAGCATTAGGAGAAGTGCCTAACGTAAATGATGAGTTGGTGGGTGCAGCAAACCAACATGGCACATATATACCTATGTAACAAACCTGCACATTGTGCCCATGTACCCTAGAACTTAAAATATAATAATAATAATAATTAAAGGAAAGTTGCTGCAGCAAAGTCGCTTACAGCACATCCTAAGGGTGCCCTCATTAGCTTTTAAACTATCATGAGGCCATACACCAAGCCATGGTCTTATAGTGTCCTTTGGTACCTGTCTCAGAAGAAGAGCACACATCCATCTACTCTTCTCAACACAGATGTCATCCTCTGCAATAGACTCAAGAACGCTGCTCTGACATTCTCTCAGTCATGTTCATCCTGGGCCAGAACTCCATGCCCCGCTCCAACCAGGAGAGCACTTGTTGGATGGGTTTGACAGCTGCTCAGTGTCCTCCTCCCTGCCTGGCGCCCCCCGCCTTCCAGCCACCCGGCCCTCCACTCCACCCATAGTGCTCAGCCCCACCACTGGGGCATCATGACTTCCTGTCCTGGCACCTGATGGCCCAGGCTCTAGCTGATAAGTGGCTTCTGGCTTTCTCAGCAGGTAGTGCCCTGGGGAGCTGGACCTGGGAGGGGAAAGAAGCAGCCAAGGTCCTCAAACTCACAGCCACACAGACCCACCCTCTGCCTCTCACTGAGCTCCTAGGAGAACAGAGCTGGAGGGTCCAGCGCACCCCAGAGTTTGCTTCATTACACGGAACTGGTGCTTCTCAAGCTGTGCCCAGCAGCCTCCCTCCCGTGGTGCTTCAAGATGGTCTCATCTCCTGGGAATAACCTAATTATGCTGCTGGCACCCGAGAAGGGAAGTGGACAGGGATTCATTTGCAGCCTGCTGCACTCCAGTTATTGGATTTTTCTAACTCGCTGCTGTGTTTCTTTTGATGGATGACTGTGAATGGATCTTTGCTGGGAGATAAAAGGAAAAGGTCTTGGGGTAGCTTGGCTGCTCCTGATCCCGTCTCCTGGTGGCCGTGGGAGGCTCAATGATCCAGGCTTGGCCTCCTGTGCTGTAGGGCAGCAAGTCGTTACCTGAACTTGCAGGCGAGCCTCCCAGCTGGGATGGACTCTGTTGTGCTCTGGACTCCAGCACACCAAGCAATTTCACATTGCTTGACATCAAGGGATGAGCCAAAGGGCAAGAGCGTTAGCTCCAAATATTTACCCCAAGTCCAGAGGAGGGCCCATGTTGCCCAGATGTTGGGTGCTAACCTCTTAGCCGTCATCGTCCCCTTTGAATCAAGCCCACTGACAAGGATGCATTTGGCAGGACAGGGGAGCTCTGGAAGCTTGTGTCTGAGGGAGGAGATGCAGACTCCATGAGCTTCCCCACCAGCCCCATGGCTGGGCACTTCCTTGACATCTCATGGGGCCTGGGCTCTTCCCAGGGAGCCTCAGTCAGAGGACCTGCATCATCCTAGACAACCCTCCTCTGTTCATGCACTGAGTCGGGTGGGCTTCCCACCAAGGCTCCCAGAGCTGCCACTTCTGTCCTTGTGATGAGCTGAGTTAGAATCTCCCTCCCTGCATGACTGCCACGGCCCCTTCAACCCACTCCCTGCATCCTTTCGGGGCCCATTCCTCACCCCCAAACCCTTCTCTCCAAATGGCCTTCAGTGTGACCATTTCCAATGATGCAGGGGTTATTTCTCTGCCCTCACCCTACTGCCCTCGATTTCCCTCTGCCTCATACCCTCAGTGACTATGCAGCCACTGGCTCCTCCTGCTTTCCTCTTCCCTTAGGACTCTCCTCGTCCTAGGTGGGCACGTGGCCATAGTCCCTGATTCTTCTACAGCAGAGGGCAGCTGGGTCCTGGCTGGCGGGACATGAGGAGAGGGTATGTGAGCAGGTTCCCCTCCTTCCCCCAAAGGAAACTGCTGGCCCTCAGCTTCCTTCTCCTCCTTCCGGCCAGCTGGCCTGCAGACTTGGACAGCTTCCAGCAGGCCCACCAGACCCACACCGCACATCAAGGGTGCATAGCAGCAAGTTGGAAGGAGCATGGGTTTCCAGAGACCCCTTGGAGCACAGAGACCTAATACCTCCAGGTATCTACCTGTCAGAACTGTCACTTGAAAAGCAACAGCACTGTTATGTGGTCTCTATGAAGACAGCCAAGCCAATGATACACATGACTTCTTATTTTTCTTTTTTATTATTATTATACTTTAAGTTCTAGGGTACATGTGCACAACGTGCAGGTTTGTTACATAGGTATACATGTGCCATGTTGGTGAGCTGCACCCATCAACTCGTCATTTACATTAGGTATATCTCCTAATGGTATCCCTTCCCCCTCCTTCCACCCCACAACAGGCCCCAGTGTGTAATGTTCCCCACCCTGTGTCCAGGTGCTCTCATTGTTCAGTTCCCACCTATGAGTGAGAACATGCAGTATTTGGTTTTCTGTCCTTGCGATAGTTTGCTCAGAATGATGGTTTTCAGCTTCATCCATGTCCCTACAAAGGACATGAACTCATCCTTTTTTATGGCTGCATAATATTCCATGGTGTATATGTGCCACACTTTCTTAATCCAGTCTGTCATTGATGGACATTTGGGTTGGTTCCAAGTCTTTGCTACTGTGAATAGTGTTGCAATAAACATATGTGTGCGTGTGTCTTTATAGCAGCATGATTTATACTCCTTTGGGTATATACCCAGTAATGGGATGGCTGGGTCAAATGGTATTTCTAGTTCTAGATCCTTGAGGAATCACCGCACTGTCTTCCACAATGGTTGAACTAGTTTACAGTCCCACCAACAGTGTAAAAGTGTTCCTATTTCTCTACATCCTTTCCAGCATCTAAAGGGCTTCTTATTTTTCTTTAGACAAATGCCCAACCCCAGCCCTGTTTGGCCAGACCTGACCTCTGTCCACAGCCTCTGGCCTCACTGATACCTCTGTGCCCTCACTCCTTCCTCTGGAACTTCCTAGGTGTGCCACATTGCTTTCTCTTGCCACAGGACCTTTGTATGCGCCCTTCTCACTGCTTAGGAAGCTCACCCTATGCCACCCACCCTCTTCCATATGGCCAACTCCTGCTGGTCCTTCAGGTCACTGCCTCAAATATCCCTTCCACTGGGGAGACTCTCAGAGTCCTCCGTTGAGGTCAGGCCTCTGCTTGAATCCTTCATTCAGCCAGTTAGCCTTCCAATAGCCCTGCCCTCACCTCACTTCTCTCAGGTTCAAATTTGTTATTATATTATTATTTTTAAAAAATTCTTGGATTAAATTCTATGTTGAGCGTTGAGATGTGGTCCCCACAAAAGATATCTTCAAGTGCTCACCCCTAGAACCTGCAATTGTGACCTTATTGGGAAGCAGAGTCTTTAGGGTGGGCCCGATTCCAGTGACTTGTGTCCTTACAAAAACAGGGAAATCTGGACACAGACACACGGAGAGTAGAATGTCTTGTGAAGGCACAGACACAGGGACACAGGGACACAGGGACGAGGCCGTGTGAAGACAGAGGCAGAGACTGGAGCAATGTGGCCACATCCAAGGAGCGCCTGGAGCCAGCAGGGACTGGAAGAGGCAGGAAGGATCCTCCCCCAGTGCCACCAGAGGGGATGTGGCCCTGCAGTCTCTTAGTTGAAACCTTGGTTTCAGACCTCTGGCCTCTAGTGCTGTGAAACAGTGAGTGTCTCGTTCCGAGCCACCCAGCTCGTGTTCATCTGTTACAGCAGCCCCAGGAGCTCATGCAGCCTCATTTTCACCAAAGAGCTGGCACCACAAGGGCAGGGCTGGGTTCATCTTGCTTCCTTTCCAGCGCCAGAGCCTGGGACAACAGGCCAGGGCCTCCGTAGATGGTTGTTGTGAAGTCTGTGGATACTGACTTGGGTGGTTATAACACAGACGAGAACAATGTGACTCAGAGGCGCTGACCAGACGGCCTTCCAGGAGCCTCCCAGGTGGAGGCACAGGGCACGCAGAGCTGTCCCACGAGACCTGCAGCTTCCTACATGGCAGCCACCGCCTCTTCCTCCCTTTGTTTTCTGATCCCCCTCTTCTCTGCTCACCTTTCTTGTTTCTTCACTGCTTCCTTTCTGTCTCCTCTCTCTGGGACCTGCCAAGCCCCTTCAGACCTTCACTCCTGACGGTCCAGGTGGCGATGGACCATCTGCATCACTGTCATGGCTGGGCTTGGCTCTTCCTCCTGCACCCTCTGCCTGGGCATGGCCAAAGCCAAGGTCAGGCTAAGCTGGGAGGCAAAAGCCTTTACATGAAGCACGTGGTGCAGTCAGTTGGGGACGATGGGTCACATGAATGACCCGCCCATTGGTGGGATCTCAGGGAATGGCGGCATTTGGCCAGTTTGCTTTGGGTCCCAGTGGCCGTGGGAGCTTGTGGTGGGACCATGGCCATGTGGTGTGGTGTGGGGGATGCAGTGAGTGGATCCTGGCGAGAAGTATCCCAGGTTGAGTGCCACCTGCCCCCCAGATGTGGGCACTTGGCCCTCACTTCACCTCTGAGTGCCCACTAGCACAGGGAAGGGGATGGCACTAGCACTGCATTGTGAGGTGGTGGTGAGGATTCAGGAGTCACTCTGGTAAAGCCCAGTGACGGGCACTCTGGAGGTGCCATTTAAGATTCAGAGACTAGGATTCTCAGTGGTCTTGAGGAACAGGATCGGACGCGCGGCCTGAGGGAGGGAGGGAGCTGGGTCACATAGGAGAGGCCTTCGAGGGTGGAAAGGTCAGGAGAGCAGGGCTCGGCAGCAGCCCAGAGTGGGCACACAGCTGCAAGGACTTTTGTTTAACTTTTATTTTGAAGTGAAATCACATTTCAGAAAATGAATCATATTCAAGTGCACAAATCAGTGGCATTTAGTACATTCACAATATTGTGCAACCACCACCTCTCTCAAGTTCCAAAGCATTTGTATCACCCCAGAAGAAAACCCTGTACCCATTAAACATGCAAAGGCTTTTATTCTTATAGTGTTCTTGCTAACTCTATGAGGGAGGGAGGATGGTTACTCTTCTTCTTTTTTTTTTTTCCTTAGGCAGCATCAGCTGAGAAGTTTCAGGGATATGGAATTGGGTGGAGGATGGAGCCCACCACCAGAGGATTTGGGCGACAACGCTCCACACCTTCCCCACAGCCCCGCCCTGAGGCCAGCACAGGGCACGGCAGGACCAGATTTGCTTGTGAGTCTGGGAGGCCAAGATCTCCCCTGGCACCCTAAAGGCATGCTGTAAACATTCCCCTTCCTCCCTCTCAGCCGTCAGACATTCCAGCCAAATGCAAATGTGCGATGCCTGTCTGGGTAGAGCTTTTTCTGAAACATTATCCTTTGCATCTCCTGCACCTCCCTCATTTCACCAGGGCTGAGCCTCTGCAGAGATTCAGAGCAATTTGTTGCCATAACAACCCCTCTCTCCCACTCCAGAACGTTTAAATACCAGCCTTCTTCAGCCTCGCTCTTCTCAGGGGACTCTGCAAAGTGGTTTCCTCAAGGGAGAGGGGAGGCAAGTCCTCCTCCTCTGTTCTTGGGGTGTGGAGCTCCTGATCAAACTCCCAAGTAGGGACCAGGTTTGCCCTCTGCCCTGATCTAAAAACAGCTGAATCCTAAGGAAACCAGCTCAGCTTGGCCTCACCTCAGAGCCTAACACTTCTGTGTGACTTCCAGGCTTCGCTTAGCTTTGTTCCATCACAGAGAAATTATGAAAAGAATTATGGAAGAGCAGAAGTTAGTTTAGGGTTGTTTTCCCATTGGGAAAACCACGGTCCCACGGGGGTGTGAAGTGTCTAAGGCCATGTCAATCACTGCCCAATACAGGTGCAAATCCAGGATCTGCTGTTGATGCCACTTCTCTTGAGTGGAGACCTTCAAAGGTCTTGAGGGAAGACTTGAGCCACTTCCACATCAGCAGGCAACTCCCCAGAACCCAAGGATCAGGCCCACCCAGGAAAAGAATGTGTTTTCCTCTTTTGATATTAAGGGAGACCCAGAACGTAAATGAGCCCAAGCCTTGTCTACAAACCGAAAGATGCTGAGAAACCCCACAAATGGCACTGCCCTAAAGCATCAAGGAATGAATGGGCAACCAACAGGCTTCATTCTGTAGAATCACAAGAACAAGACAGCCAATTCGGGAAAATCCTCTAGTACAGAAATCTCTGTCCTCCCAGCTTCTACCATGTTCCTCTCCTTCCCCTATCAATAAAGCCTAGATGATATATTTATTCTGGGAAATCCTTTTGCCCCTGCCGGGGTCTTATTTATAAGTCAATCCTGACTTTTAAACAGAGGTTGTTAAATGCCAATAGTTTTGATTTTATATCTAAATCAAGCAGAAAGCTTTCTAGGCTTATAAGAGAAAAACCTTTGTCTGAAATCTTGCCTTTTCAGCCAGTTTCCTTCAGGAACATTTGTTTTTAAACCATAACTGTCACTTATAAATTATAAATTCTGTTCCCTGGCCTCTCATGTTCGGTTGTATAACCTTGTTATGTTAACATAGAAATTAAACACGAGAGATGAATCAGCTAAATTGTTGGATTTACTTATATAGATCAAATGGCCGCAGCCCAACTAGTATGAAAACGGCCCTAAATGGTGCCAGGAAGGAACTAGCTTATTCCAAGGGATCTCGATTTAAAGAAGGAGAATGAGAAGGGCTTGAGGAATCAACACCAGCACTCAGGGTAGGTGTGGTTTCTGATGCTCTTGTTGTACATTCCAGATGGTTGGAGAAGGAGCATGACAAGTTATCATAAAGTGGTTGGGGAAAGGACAGCTCAGGGGAGGCCAAAGGGAACCAGGAGCATCCTGGTAGGTGACTGGGTGGAAGTGGCATGCAGACCTCCCTCCTTCGCCCTTGCATTGGGCCATTTTTCAGCACCTTTTCATACATGATCTGCTTTGAGCCTACCAAAAGCGGAGATAAGCAGGAGGGAGGCAGGTTCTGTTGTTCCAGTTCTGCTAATTGAATTGCAGAGGCGGAATGGGCTTCCAGATACTCCATAAAGACAGCTCCATCACACAGAAAAGAATTAAAATCAAGTCACCTCGATCATTACTAGACAAGGCTTGGATCTAAGTGCCCAGTTCCTGGCCCAAAGCAGTGCCCCAGAAGTGATCCTCCTCCCTGCCTGCCCAGCCCTCACTTGGGGCTCCAGATGGCCTAAACTGCTGCCCCTTCACTGAGCAGGCCCACTCCCCAAATGCAGGACCTAGGCCTCATTCTAGAACCCATTCCCCATCCTGAAGTGCCCTGGACTCAGCCTTTGGGGCTCAGTTTAGACACTACATCTCCAGTCCCCCAGGACTGGGTTAGATGCCCTCCTTTGTACTCAAAGAGCCCTCACTCTATAAACCACCTGTCTTCCTGCCTGTTTCGCCTGCTGGTCTCCAGGCCCCAGGGCAGGGGTGGGCCTTGCCTTCCCGTGGGCATCTCCAAGCTGGTGCACAGCAGCAACTCTGAAGCTACAGATTGCAAGGCTGGGAGGGGACAGGTTGAGGTGAACACCAGCCGGTGTGGGAGTGAGAATTTGGTCCTCTGGGATGCACCCTGAGATCATGCCTCGAGATCCTCATTTCTTTCCTCCCAGAGAGACCCTCTCCCCTGGAGATAGGCAGCGTTTCACACTCTGCTGCACTGTGGCTTAAAGCCACATGGGCTCCAAGACTTGGCTTACTTGGTTTTCTGGAAGAGATGGGTGTCTGTGCTGAGTTTTTGAATCGTCTGAA
Source organism: Rhinopithecus roxellana (assembly GCF_007565055.1). Lineage (NCBI taxonomy): Eukaryota > Metazoa > Chordata > Mammalia > Primates > Cercopithecidae > Rhinopithecus > Rhinopithecus roxellana. Next base: position 21,597,075 of record NC_044560.1, read on the forward strand.
TGTTGCTCAAGCCCCATGGTGCACCACAGCCATTTTGGGTGTGAGTCTGGGGGTGGCTGTGGGAAAATACGGCACAGGGTCTCCGAGGCAGTGAGGCATAGTCCTTCTGGGCAACGGCTGAGGGGAGGCAATGGGCAGAGGGCAGCTGGACTCCAGCTCCCTCCGTCTTCTCCCCAGCACGAGGCTGGGGTCTTGCTGGGAGACCTACTGCAGTGTTGCACTGGGTCTCCAGGTGGCCTGGATCCAACACTTCTCTCCTGTTTTAAAGGTGTAGAGGCGAAGCGGAGAGAGGAGAGGTGCTCGCCCAAGGTCAGAGGGAGGAGTGGGGGCAGAGCTACCTCCTGAGTTCTCTGATCCCATCCGCCCCCATATGCCTCCGTGCCCACTGTGTCGGCTCCCAGCCTTGCAGGAGGGCAGCACACATCTCGTGCACACATCTCATGGGCAGTGCTGGACATGCAGGCCCTGCAGGAGGGTAGGGCTGCAGCAGGGAGGAGCACGTGGTGGCCACGCAGGACAGCGACCGGGGAGTGCTTCCTGGGGAGAAACAGCAGCAGCAGCAGCCAGTTCCCGGACAGGGATCCTCACACAACACAGAGGTGCACAGACCGCGGAGAGGGCCAGAGAGCAAGCCGTCCTCATCCTCCTGATCGCGGGAAGGTCACTCTTGAGGAGGGGCAGGGCCTGTGACAGGAAGGACAGTTCCCATTGGTTCCCAGAGGGGACATGTCACTGCGAAGTCAGTTATCATTGGCTCTCAGAGGTGGCACACCACTGAAAAGACACCTCCTAATGTTTCCCACAGATGGTGCATGATTGAGAAGATAGTTCCCATTGGCTCCCAGGTGGCAAGTGACTGAGAAGTCAGCTCCCATTGGTTCCCAGAGGTGGCACGTGACTGAAAAGTCATCTCCAGATGGGTCCCAGACACCGCGAGTGACTGAGAAGACATCTCCTATTGGTTCCCAGGTGGCATGTGACAAAGAAGACAGCTGTCATTGGTTCGTAGGTGGCACAAGAATGAAAAGTAAACTCCCATTGGTTTCCAGTGGTCATGACTGAGAAGTCAGCTCCTATTCACTCCCAGGTGGCTCCGGACTGAGAAGTCAGTTCCCATTGGTTTCTGGAGGTGGCCTGTGACTGAGAGGTGACCTGAGAGGGGCCGCCCCACCTCTGTCCCTCCACCGGGGTGGGCCTTTTTCCCCATGATCTCTAGGAAACCATCGGGACTGTCCTCTCCAGGCTCTGTCCCTCTGCAGGTGGAGAGGAGCCACATCCTGTGGGTTTAAAGGTGGTACCGATTCTTTGCTACGTCCCACTGAGCAGTGAAATACACGTCTCTCACCTTGGGCATGGGCTCTGGCAACCACCTGACAGCAGAGTGAGGTCCGGGGCTCCCAGACAGTCTCATTAGATCCCTGGAAGATGCTGCTTGGGCCTCCTGTGAGACCCACCCTTGGAGTCCCGGCTCAGTGGGAAGCCAGACGCTATGCCATGGACCCCACTACCCGGGCAGTGCCACATCCTGAGGGTCCCCAGCCACTAGAGAGACCCTGGAGGCTACAGTTGTGGGGAGAGAGTAAGGCCTGCGGACACCAGGGCTCAGGCATGGAACTGAGGTGGCCTAACTGGCCCCATCCACCAGGGACACTCCCAGACAAGCTCTGCTTAAATGTCTGACCAACAAAATCATGAGCAAAAGCACAGGTCTGTTGTGAGTCGCTGTGTGTCAGCGGCTTCTTTGTGCAGCAAAAGTCCTCCAGAACCGGAGCCCAGACTCCAAGCGTGCAGGGGGAGTTAAAGAATTCAAGCGAAATTTCCGAAGATAAAGATGATGAACAACACACCCTGGGTCACTCCTTCTTCTATCCTTTTTTCCCCCCAGTAAATGTCATGCTTCAAGGGAGCATAACTAAGGAAAGTTCAAAGTAATAATATCAAGAATCTGCTTCCTTTTATTTCTTCTGACATTTTATTGTGATATGTAATTGGAAGAAGATGAAACCTCTGATGGGTATATTTAGTTCGTTGTGTTGGTGAGTGTTTCAAAGGGGGGTTCTCTGTGGCTCTCATTAGCATCAAGTATACGAATCTCCAAGTTGCTCCTTTACTGAGCTGAGTCACGCTATGGGCATGTGACATATCCATATCTAGAACTGGGCATCTCATGATTGGGTCTCATGTCATAAACCTGGAACTCAGCCCCAACAGAAACACACTTCTAGCTATGGCAGCTGCTCGGCCAGCACAGCCTCACTTCTGTTCAGTCCCAGCGGGGGCTCCTGACTGAGAAGTCAGCTCCCATTGGTTGACTTCAGCAAATGTGAGCCATTTTCTTCCAGGTCTGTAGGACCCAAGGGACCCCAACTTCTTAGTCACATGCTACCACCTCTGGGAGACTGACAGGCTTTATCCCAGAGAAGACTTTTCCAAGGGAGCACCAAGCTGTGCATGAGTTCTGGCTGTTATTTTCAACTGAGGCAAAGATCATCTCATGTCCTTGCCTGTCTCAGCAGGTGGCCTTTGTTCCTTGAAGCATGGCTCAGTGTCTCACCAGGGAATCAGGGCACACTTGCTCCTGACTGGCTGATGGGATGCACTGCAGGCCCTCTGAGATCTGGTTCTCTGCTTGTCTTTGTTATTTTGGCTTTGTTGTCATTTTTAATAGTAAGTGTCTCAGAGCACTATCTCTCCAAGATCACACTGAGCTTGCCATGTCCTCTGGTAAGGGAGAAGGTGATTGTGGTCTGACGTTTTGGATTCATCCAATCAGTGTCCCCCAACCTACCTACCTATCAGTCTAAGCCTTCTGAGCCAAATCAGCCTCCATAGCCACATCCACTGGCAATGCTACCCACACAGCATGTGTCGGGTTATTTGACTAACTGAGACCTATCGGGCATCGCCAGTGTGGCACACAAGCTCTCCACTGGGAGTTCATTGGTAAAAGGAGAGATGAGGTCATCCTCCCATGTGGCTTAACTCCTAGGGAGCCAGACAGCCAATAAACAAGTAAATCAATTCACAAGCAAAATAAATGCGGATAGTGAAGACTGCTGTGAAGAAAATAAAATGGCAAAGCTAATGTGGGAAGCCCAGGGTGTGGGGAAAGACTATCTGGTGGGAAAGTCAGGGAAGGCTTCACTAAGAGATGACACTAAGTCCTGCATGACAGAAAGAAGGCAGCCATGCAGTGGTGTGAGGACCCAGGAATCCAGGCAGAGGGCACAGCCAGTGCCAAGGTCACGAGATAAGAATGAACTTGGAGAATCTGAGAAACAGCAGGGTCCACGTGGCTGAGCAAGTGGGGGAGCCGAGGGATTGCCTTCCACCATTTGAGGTTCAGCTCAAAATCCTCCTTAGACTGGCTTTTCCTGATGTCTCCTGCTAAGAGGTTCTGCCTGCCCTGACCCTGACCCCAGTGACCCTCCAACCCTTCACCTTTTCTATTTGCTTGGCAGCTTTTATCGATTTCCAGACCACCTTGGTGGTGTGTTTATCTGTTCACTGTCTGTCTCTCCTGCTGGAGTATATGCTTTGTAGGGAAGGTCATCTCTGCCTTTTCCACAGTCACATCCCCAGTGCCTTTTACAGCTCAGGGGATCTGGTGTGTGCTCAAGAAATAATTGTTGAATGAACAGTTCACCACACCCATTGGGAGCTATTCACAAAGCAGTGGTACTGGCATCACCAGAGTGGGTCTGTCACATCTGGAGAGAATTTAAGTCTATTAACATTCATCTTTGAGCCTGGAGGACATTGTACACACGCACACACACACACACACACAAATACATATAACAGTTACAACAAGCACAGTCATACTTGCCTGTGAGGTCTTTATGTGGCAGATTTGTCTGAGAAGTTAATCAACTCATGTATAAAGACGTTAATGTCAACAAGAAAAAACAAATAATCCTGTAAAAAAAGTAGGATTCTTAAAAAAAGACATACAAACAGCCAACAAACATGAAAAAATGTTCAACATCACTAATTATCAGGGAAATCCAAATTAAAACTGGAATGAGATACCACCTTACTCCTTCAAGAATGGCCGTAATTTAAAATTCAAAAAACAATAGATGTTGGTGTGGATGTGGTGAAAAGGAACACTTTTACACTGCTGGTGGGGTTGTAAATTAGCATAACCACTATGGAAACCAGTATGGAGATTCCTTAAAGAACTGAAAGTAGAATTATCATTCAAGTCCAGCAGTTTCACTACTGGATATCTACCCAAATGAAAAATGTCATTATGTGAAAAAGACAATTGCACACACATGTTTACAGCAGCACAATTTTCTATTGCAAAAATATGGAACCAGCCTAAATGCCCAACATCCAATGGGAGGAGAAAGAAAATGTAATGCATTTACACCGTGGAATACTACTTAGCCATGAAAGAGAATGAAATAGTGGCCTTTCAACTTGGATGGAGCTGAAGGTCATTATTCTAAGTGAAGTAATTCAGGAATGGAAACCAAAATATCATATGTTCTCACTTTTCTATGAGGATGCAAAGGCATATGAATGATATAATGGACTTTGGGGACTCGATTGGAGGGGAAGGGTGGGGGGGATGAGGGTTAAAGGCTACATATTGGGTACAGTGTACACTGCTTGGGTGACACGTGCACCAAAATCTCAGAAGTCGTCACTGAAGAAGTTATCCATGCAACCAAACACCACCTGTACCCCAAAACTATGGAAATAAAATGTTTTTTTAAAGATACTAATGTCTCTATTCTGTAAATGAGGTGGCAAGAACTTAAAAAGGTTAATGGCTTGCCTGATGTCACACTAAGAGGTGTTGATGGGTCTTGACCCAGGACTGGAGCTTCCAAGGCTGGTCTCTCCACTCCTCTGCTTGGCTCAAACTCATAGAAACACAGGAACACATGTTTGGAGGAGTTTATCGGTGCTTCCCTAGATTGCTTTAGTCCCTTGTCTGTAAACCTCTCTGCCGGTTTAAGCTGGTTTCACAGTTTTAGCTGGTTAAGTTTCCCATGTTGGTTTTTAGGCCTCCACAGAGGCAATATGGTATAGTGTTTAGCCATATGGTATAGTGTTTAGCCCCCAGGAGCCACCCTGCCTGGGCTCCACCTCATAAGAGCCTGATTATTTGGGGCGAGTGATTATAACTGTCTGTGCCTCATTTTCCCCATCTGCAAAACAGAAATGCTAAGGATAGCTACCTCATAGATTAGTTGAGAGGGTTGAAAGTATTCATCTCTGAAAAGCTCTGCTTTTGATTAAGGAAGGGAAACTTTTGTGAGGACATTGTTCACAGTCTAAAAACTAGGAAAAGTCAGATAATGTAACAAAATCACACACTTTAGTGAGCTCATCAGAGAGCTGAGGCAGCAAGACAGCCAGGTGAGCTGAATTCCAAAGAGTGGAGAGTTCCTCCAAAGAGAGATGGGATCCATAGCTGTTTTATCTTGGTGAAGTACGGGAGGACAAGATGCCCATCATAAAAGTGAAAAGAAAATAGCTAAAATTTTAACAAATTCTTAAAGACAGGGTATGGGTTAGCATGATAAAGTAGACTTCCTGGGGGCCGAGACACTAGGGATGTTTCCACTCACCCACAAGCTCCTCTCTAGGGTCCTTACTATGGGGAGGGTCTCAAGAGACACTGAAGCAAGGCAAGAGACTAGGAGAGGACCTCCTCATGGTGGTACCCAGGCACCCACTTCACTCCTGCTGCAAAAGCCCTGGGCTCTGTGGGAGGAGCAGGGGAGCCTCCAGCCCAGCCCCAGGCAAAGGTAGACCCCCACAGAGAGGAGGAGAGAAGCTACAGCCATCTGCCCACGAGAGAGAGAGGCAGAAAAGACACTGGACAAGACCCAGGATCCTGAACAGATATTAGAGCTCTGCTATCCCCAGGGGAAGCATGGGAGACTCTCTCTCCCACCCAGTCCCCCCACATGTATAAGACAGACTACATGCTATGGTGAGAGGAGGAGCAGCATCTGAGAACCCCCACTCAACCCCAGGGCCAGACTCAGAGTGCATGCCTAAGACTGAGGCTGGAGCAGGAGAAGAAAGAATATTCCATGCCCACACTACCATTTTGTACAACTGACAAGCAATGGCAATCTACTACTGGGGGAGGAACGGGCACATGGAAGGGGTATCCCCTCTGTAACACAGATGGGCAGAGAGCTGAAGGTGGAGCCCACAGAGGGAGGGGTTTAAAGTCTCTGATGCACTGAAGGTAACAATGACAATGAACTCTCCACCCTTTGGGACTCAGCTCACCTGGCTGTCTTGCTGCCTCGGCTCTCCAATGAGCTCACTGAAGTGTGTGATTTTGTTAGATTATCTGACTTTTCCTAGTTTTTAGACTGGGAGCAATGTTCTCACTCAACTCCTGGATAAATTTCCTTAATGTATGACAGTAATGCCTGACCAAAAAGATTCTATTTCTGAGTTTAAATACTATTTACTTCATTATCTTGTATGCATATCTTGTGGCAATTAATTTAAAAACTATGAGACACACACACATAAGCAAGAACAAAACAACCCACTTTCAAGAGACAAAAGAGTCAAAAGAACCAGACCCAAAGATGATCTGACTTTTGGGACTATCAGGGCCTTTAAAATAACTATAGTTAATGTATTTAAGAATATAATGGAAAGGTAGACAATGTGCATGAACAGATGGGGAATTGCAGCAGAAGGATGGAGACTGTAAGAAAGAGCCAAATGGAATAAAAAATCACAATATGACAGATAAAAAGTCAATAGCAAAGGACTTAGAATAGTGTCTGACATGCAGCAAGTGTTCAGTCTTAGTCAACTGTTATTATTTTGAAGAATAGGGAGAGTCTTTTACTTCTTCCCTCATGGCCTCAGCATTCAGCACAGGAGTAAATTTACTCAGAGTAAATCCACAGCCATGAATGTACAAACAAATACTTCCTGGCACTAACAAGGGAAGCATAACTCATTCCTTCCAGCCACACACAACAATTTGTATATATAGGAAAGCTTTAAATTGTCATTAATAGCACTGTTGGGCTTTCAGCATGAAGGAGATGCAGTTCTAATTTTTTCACATGCAGTAAGTCACTAAGTCTTCTCAACCTCCTTATAAAGTAGGCACTATTATTTTCACTTAACAGATGGAGAAGTTGAGGCCACAGAATGGGGAAATGGCAAACTTGGGCCACTTTGATGGTAGACAGCCTACCCCAGCACCCACATTTTTAGCCACCCAGCTGACAGTTCTATGTAAAAACAATGTTTGAGCTTTGCAGTCGATGCCTGTCATCTCTCGTCACTAATGGACTCCTAGTTCAGATGAATCAGCCAACAGCATCCTAATGATACTAACAGCTGACAAAAATCGTGTACTTTGTAGAGTACTGCTTCTCACCATCCCAAGTACTTAATACACATTAGCTCATTTCATCCTCCCGCAATGCTTTGAGCAAGATTCTCTTATCCTCCTTTTATCCTGATGAAGAAATGGAGGCACAGACAGATTAAATCACTTGCCCATGGTCACACAGCTTTTCAGCAGTGACTTGGGACTGGTGTCCCTGCTCTTCACCTGTGTACTAAAATGTCTCTACAGAAGACAATCGAGTTCCAGAGAACTAGCAGACATTGTGTCTCCACCAGAGAAAAGTTGTCAGAGAATAGAGGGCAGCAGAGCTGAGCAGGGTCATCAGGCCGAGGGCATCACCAAGCCTCAAAGTCATCACTGCTTGAATTTTTTAAGATGCATGAGCCAGCACATTGATGTTTTGGCTTAAGCCACTGAGTTAGACTTTTGCTTTCTTGTCAGTGTCCTAACAGATAATCCAAGTCACTCTCAGAAGAGCTCTGGTCTGGGAGAGGACTTGGCCACAGTTGCCTGCTAACCCCTGGTCCTCAGGTGGAGGTAGAAGGTGCTGGACAGGGAGTAGATGCTCTCCAGCTGCAATGTGAAGCTCTAGGCCCAGGAGAGCAGCAGCTTACTTTTTGTCTAATCACCTGTCATTCCATGAAGCACCTGAGGTCTGAGCTCACCCCAAAATGAACCCTCCAAACAGCCTTTATCACTATGATTTATAACATCACTGACAACGTCATCACCTTGGATTGAGTTTTTCAATTCTGAGTACCATTCAGTGGTGTCTGTTCTAGCCAGATGACCCTGGAAGGTTAGGCCACGGAAGCATTTCTAACTAGATTGTGTTTTCAAATCCCTATGACGATTCAGACCCCAAATCCATCTGACTCCTAAGCCTCACCTGCACTATTTGTTCCACCTGATGGCTCCAATGAACAATTTCCTTTGACTAAGATTTGTGCCTCTACTCTCTCTTCTTGGAACATGTAATAAATTTTCCATACCCAATTTCAAACCAAACTCAATTTCCTAATGCTCTCCGGTGACTTCCATTCAGGTGAGTCATTTAGCCTCTTGGCTTCAGGACTTCTCTTTAAAAGAGAAAAATGAATGATCCCCACACTTCACAGGAGGGTTGCAAGAATTAATTAATGTTTATAAAAGGTTTTGCTGTCCTGTGGCGTCTTTGATATTGGAGGATGAAAGTCTGCGAGTGAGGACAGTGAGCACCAGATTCAGGAGGGAAACAGAGAAAACAATCCTCTATTTGTTAGCTCTGGTTCTCCTCTGTTTCGCTTTGACATTTAACAAAGTTCTTTTAAGTTTTGTTCAAAGTTGAACGCATTCATTTCAATGTCATCCTTTGATGAAGCCATTCAAAATAAAGTTTTTTTAAAAAACAAACAAACAAACAAACAAAAACGTTACACAACCCAGAGATACTGGAGGTAGAAGTCTGCTTCTCGTCAACCAGAAACCTAACTTTTGTAACCTTCACTTTGTCATCACCGGCAGCGATGTGAACACCCCTGTTCCTGCCTCCCTAAAATAACACCCTGCCACCCCACACTGCAGACTCCATCCCCACTCTTTAAGTGTGTTTTCTGTTCTAAGGAGAGAAGGATGCGTGTTTACTAATTTACTCTTTCCAGGAGGGGAGACTATGTCTGTTATGGACTGCATTATGCCACCCTCCCTTCCAAATTCATGTGTGGAAGTCCAACATTAGTATCTCAGAATGTGGCTGTGTTTGCCACATTCTGAGATACTGAGGTGATTAAGTTACAATGAGGTTGTTAGGCTGAGCTGTGATCCAACAGGACTCGTGTCCTTATAAGAAGAGGAGATTAGGACACAGACACACAGAGAAGCATGATCGTGAGAATACACAGGGAGAAGACAACCACACAGGCCAAGAAGAAACCAACCCTGCCTGTGCCTTGATCTCAGACTTCCAGGCTCCAGGACAGTGAGAACATAAATTTCTGTTTAAACTACCCAGTCTACGGTAGTTTGTTACGACAACCTGAGCGAATGAATACAGCATCTTAGCCCACTCATGGTCTTAGCCAAGTTTCTCTGTGGTCACGAATCCAGGAGGGAATTTCAGTAACAGAGACCCGAGTGGATGTCTAAGAAATGCAGGAGTTCCACTTATCTCTCCCCTGGAGTTCTCTGATAGCATTTGGGAAGGAATTTGGGGTAAGAACTGACATGGAGGCTCATTTCATACAAAAATGACTGATTTTTTTAAGCCCTTCAAGTTTTGTTTTACAACTTTAAACACTGAAGTTTTGTTTTGAAAACCCATGTTCTGGCTCATTCAGGAAATGCATCCAAACTCTTTTCTGTGTTGCTATTAAAGAGGTGCTAGGACAAGTTTTTAAAAATATCTTCTCTACCTTCCAGAGAAAGGAAATGATCACATGGTTTTCTTATCACTGAGGAACCGACGATTTTCACTAATATTTTGTAGCAAATTAAATAGGGCCACAAATGATTTGTACCTCCTCTAATTAAGACTTGGAGTCTATTTCTTCTCTCCTAGAATATGGGGGTTGGGACTTGCTTAGCCAATAGAATGTTGTAGAAACGGGCCAGGCATGGTGGCTCATGCCTGTAATTCCAGTGTTTTGGGAGGCTGAGGTGAGTGGATCACTTGAGGTCAGGAGTTTGAGACTTGCCTGGCCTACATGGTGAAAACTCGTCTCTACAAAAATGCACAAATAAATAAATAAAATAGCCAAGCGTGAGGGCATGTACCTATAATCCCAGCTACTTGGGAGGCTGAGGCAAGAGAATTGCTTGAACCCAGGAGGTACAGGTTGCAGTGAGCAGACATCACACCACTGTACTCCAGCCTGGGTAACAGAGCCAGGCTCTGTCTAAAAAATAAGACAATAAAAGAATGTTGTAGAAATGACATGTGTGAGTTTCAGAGCTGTATTAGTCAGAGTTCTCCAGAGAAACAGAACCACCAAGAGAGCGTATGTGCGGAGAGAGAGAGATGTTATGAGAAATTAGCACATGTAATTATGGAAGCTGACGAGTTCCCTCATCTGCCGCCTGTAGGCTGGAGTCTCAGGAAAGCTGGAGATGCACTCAAGTCTGAGCCAAAAGGGCTAAGAACCAGGGAGCCAATGGTCTACATCCCCATCAAAGGGTAGACGAAGACAAATGTCCCAACTCAGGCAGTCAGACAGAGAGAGATCGAATTCTCCCCTCCTCTGCCCTTTGCCCACCCGCACTGGGGGGCACCCTGTGGCCCAGTCGAGTTAACACATCAAATTGATCATCACAGGAGCCTTGACCTTAAGACATTTGTAGTTTCTACCCTTGCCCTCTTGAAATGCTTCCTGGGACCCCCATGCCAGGAATAAGGATAAAAAGTCACATGCGGTTGTCCCAGCTGAGACCCCAACCCAGCTAAGCCCACGCTCGTGAGTAGACCCAGGTGTAACCAGTCACCAAATATCTCAGTCAGCCCAGAGAATCGGGAGGAATATTAAGTTGCTATTGTTTTAAGCCACTAATTTTGGGGGGTTGTTTGGCTTAGAAATAACTGAAATACTTTTCTTCCAGTCAGTTTATGAAGAAAGAAGGTCAGTCTGAATTTGATAAAAGATAGGCTTTCAAGAAATTTTAAAAATCTAGTTATATTATTTTTAAACTAATGCAACAAAGAAGTTGTTCAATAAAATCGTTCAGAGACACAGAGCCCTGAAGCCATGTTTTAAAATCATTTGTAATATTATATTAATCATATGCAAACAATGCTTCCAAAAGGCTAGGAAACAATTGATTCTTTTAATAATTTAAACAATGCCCCTGAAATCTTTTGCAACATGATCTGCTTAGCAAAATACTTTCTCCTAAATCATTTAAAGGAAGACCTTGATCATCCTATAAACCATCACAAATTCCACACTGCTGTTGCCTGAGTCAGGGGTGCCTTCCTGGATGTGACCCCAACAAGCTTCATTGCTCTGCTTTATCTACCCTTTGGGGGCCTTTTTACTCCCAAAGTTGGTTAAGTTAGCATATTTCCTAAAATGTAGGGTTCACATTGGACCTTTATATTTGTCACAGCACACAAACCACAAAGGTTTGCAGCACTTTCCTGAAGATGCTGTCTGGGGACCGAATCCCACCATGTGTGCATACACATGTACATGTGCATCTGTTTCTTTTTTTTTTGAGACAGAGTTTTGCTTTTGTCCCCCAGCCTGGAGTGCAATGGCGCGATCTCAGCTCACTGCAACCTCTACCTCCCAGGCTCAAGCAAGTCTCCTGCCTCAGCCTCTCAAGTAGCTGGTATTACAGGCCTGTGCCACCACGCCCAGCTAGTTTTTGTATTTTCAGTAGAGACGGCATTTCACCATGTTGGACAGGCTGGTCTCGAACTCCTGACCTCAGGTGATCTGCCCACCTCAACCTCCCAAAGTGCTGGGATTACAGGTGTGAGCCACTGCACCTGGCCATGCGTGCATCTTTCTGTGTGTGAACATGTGTGCATGCACATGTGTATTGCATGTGCATCTGTGTGTACTGTGTGTCTCTGTGTGTGCATGTGTGTGTGTGTGCATGTGTCTCTGTGAGTGTGCATGTGTGGATGTGTCTGTGTATATATGTGTTTCTCTGTGGATCTGTGTGTATATATGTGTGTCTCTGTGTGTCTGTGTGTCTCTGTGCATGCATGTAAGGATGTGGATGTTTCTTTGTGTATATATGTGTGTCTCTATGTGTCTGTGTGTATATATGTGTGTCTCTGTGTGTCTGTGTGTCTCTGTGTGTGCATGTATGTATGTGGATGTGTTTCTATGTGTATATATGTGTGTCTCTGTGTGTCTTTGTGTGTGCATGCCTGTGTGCACACATGTGTGCCTGTATGTGTATGTGTGTACATGTGTCTCTGTGAGTGTGCATGTGTGGATGTATCTGTGTGTATATATATGTGTTTGTGCGTCTGTGTGTACTGTGTGTCCCTGTGTGTGCATATCTGTGCGCATATGTGTGTGCCTGCAATGTGTATGTGGGTGCATGTGTCTCTGGGAGTGTGCATGTGTGGGTGTCTCTGGGAGTGTGCATGTGTGGATGTGTCTGTGTATTTGTGTGTATATATGTGTGTCTCTGTGTGTGTGCACATGTCTGTGTGCATATGTGTGTGCCTGTATGTGCATGTGTGTGCATGTGTCTCTGTGAGTGTGCATGTGTGGATGTGTCTGTGTGTGTGTCTATGCATATCTCTGTGTGTGCATATGTGTGTGCCTGTATGTGCGTGTGTGTGCATGTGTCTCTGTGAGTGTGCATGTGTGGATGTGTCTGTGTGTGTATATGTGTATCTCTGTGTGTGCATATGTGTGTGCCTGTGTGTGTGTGTGCTTGTGTTTCTGTGAGTGTGCATGTGTGTGTGTGCATGTGTATGCACGCTCTGCACTGACTGAGGTCCATCTATTGAGAAGATGACTCAGTCCTGTCTGAGATAACATAGCCCAGGGGCTGTGTTAATGTCCCTAAGCAGATGGTGTGGCTTCCAGACCCTTTGTGACTAGTGTTTTTTTGTGGATCATTTGTGTCATCCCACGTCAGCAATGCAGCTCCCCGAAGTGGGATGGATGGGACTGCTTTAAAAAGGAAAGTTTTCCCCAGACCTGGAAAATAAGACCTAAAGCTGGCAGTGCAGCCACAGGGGTCCTTCATGCCACAGACAGCCCCCGGACCTCTGCACAAAAGCCGGAAGACCTTAAAGGAAGTACAAAGAATACTTTTATACCTCTGGGACTTCTCCAAAGAGAAGTGGCAAACAATTGAAGAATAAAATATTGCTCCCATCAAAATGTCTCATTCCAACATTTATAGGGTCAGGAGATTCACGTCTCCCTCCCACCTTGTGGGCCAATTCCTTCTCCTAATTAGCCAGCAAGGTTATCTTATTGGTGGCTGAATGGCAGCAGCCCCTCTGGTCGGTTCTAGGGAGAATGATCAAAGAGGGATTTAATTAAATTTTCATATTTAATTTTCTTCTTTCATTTTTATTTTCCCTTTTTGCTCAAAGCATGCCATTCTCAGGGAGCTGAAAAGTTGCTCAAGAGCAGAACTCAGTAAGATAGGGGAGCAGTGGGGACTTTATGGGGTTTTTTTAGAGGACCCAGATCTCCCATCTTCACTCAGCTCAAAATGTGTGTGTAATTTAGGGCAGCAACATTTGAATTATGAATTGGCGGCTCCAGTGGCAAATTAAACATGCGGCAAGTGGCTTCCGTTCCAAGCGTCCACTTGCAACTCACCCAACCTGAGACTAATGAGTTGAGAATGCAGACAATGGCAGATTCATTCCAGGCCCCAACCCCACCTGCTTCATTCACCTGTGCTTCTTGGTTTCACGAAAGGCAGGGCCCTGTGTAGCTGGTGCCTTCAATTCACAAACTATGCAGTACACAGTCTGTGTGAATAATGCTGTAGGTGAGGATGGCATGCAGGCAAAGTCCAAGCAAAACGCAATCTTTCCTGGGGGTTGTTTTGACTTGGAGGCCTGTAGCAGATTGACTTCAGGCCTTCTGTCTCTTTACACCAAGGCCATGACCATGCCTCCTTTCTCTTCTGTGGAAACATTGTCCCCTTGTTGCCTCTGCAACTGGACTCAGTGGGTTGACAGGATTCCAGAGCCAGTACAGAGCAAAGCCTGGAGGCCTGTTTTGTTGAAATGCACACGTCTGTACCTCCCTAATTGGGAATATCTGTTCATTTGCATAGAGTCTATAACCAGAGTCTTCCCAAACCAATGAGTGCAGTGAGTAAGATCTGTGCAGCTCTTCTTGTAAAAGGAAGGAATCTCTTTCCTAAAACTTCAGAAGCATCATTTACATATTCATAATTCATGTGTTTATTATACATCATTCTCATCTACTCAGTAGAAGGGAGAACGGTTCTCCTCCTGCTGCTGACTACTCATGTTAGCCTAATGGGAAGGGCACACACAGGAAATGTTCTGTGCCTCCACGGCCAGTAATGGACGATGGATGGATTCTCCACTTCCGGCGCCCTCTGACTTGACTCTGCCCAGCACTTCCTGATAGACAAGGCGAGTCCTTGCTCCCAAGGGCTGGCGAGGCCACTTGGCAGTTGTTAGGGCTTGGATTGTGTCCCATAAGTGGCATGTGCAAGTCCTAACCCCCAGTACCTGGGCCTGTGACTTGATGCAGAAATAGGATCTTTGCTAACAGACTCAAGTGAAGATGAGCTCATCCTGGATTAGCACGGGCCCTAGTCCAATGTGACTGCTGTCCTTATACAAAGAGGAGGAGAGACACAAACAGCATGATGTGATGATGGGGCAGGGATGGGAGAGACGCTGACACACACGGAGGATCGCCAAGGATTGCTGGAACCTCCGGAAACTGGAAGAGGCAGGAAGCATCCTCTTCCCCCAGCGCCTTCAGAGGCAGTATAGCCCTATCCACACCTTGATTTCAGACTCCTGGCCTCCAGATGGGGAGAAAATAAAAGGTTGTTGTTTATGCCACCCAGTGTGTGGCACTTTATGATGGCAGCCACAGAAAACAAATGCAGCTGTTTACCTGAAGTCAGGTGCTTTGTCTCCTGCTCAGGTGACCAAGTCATGAAGGGTCTAGAGCAGGACCACTCCCAGATGGGGCTGGTGACACAGTCACGATATGAACATGTGACCCGCCGTCAGGGCCTCGGACACCCTCTGGGCAGTGCAGGCTCAAACACAGGAGCAGGCAGCACAGCCCTACAACAGGCTCCACAGCCTGGGCTTAGACCAACCAACTTCACATCCCACAGTCCTGGAGGCCCAGAGTTGGAGATCAGGGTTTCTGTCGGCTTGTTCCTCCCGAGGCCTCTCTCCTTGGCTTGAAGATGCTGTCTCCTCCCTGTGTCCTCACAGGGTCATCCCTCTCCGTGTGTCTGTGTCCCAATCTCTTCTTGTAAGGACACTAGTCAAATTGGACTAAGGCCCACCCTGATGACCTCATTCTGAGGTCTTAGGGAATAGGACGTGATATACAGAGGAAGGGACTCCTGCCAAACGGGGATGCCACTGCGAATCCAAGGGAAGCACTGACTCCCAAAGACAGCCCCTCTCTTCCTGACCAAGTCCTGGGCATCACTCGGGACCAGCGAGACTCAAAGAGCTGCAGAAATTAAAATAGAGGACAGCATCCAGTGCAGTGGCTCACACCTGTAATCCCAACACTTTGGGAGGTTGAGGTGGGTGGATCTCCTGAGGTCAGGAGTTCAAGACAAGCCTGGCCAACATGGTGAAACCCCGCCTCTACTAAAAATACAAAAATTAGCCAGGCATGGTGGTGCACACCTATAATCCCAGCTACCCAGTAGTCGGAGGCAGGAGACTTGAACCCAGGAGGTGGAGGTTGCAGTGAGCTGAGATCATGCCACTGCACTCCAGCCTGGGTGGCCGAGTGAGACTCCATCTCAAAAACATAAAATGAAATAAGTAACTAAATGAAATAGAGGATGGGCTGCAGGGGCCCTAATGTTAGCTCTCGGTCACAGAAAGGTTGTTGTGACTTCGATTCGAGTCATTGGCACTTGGCTGTAAAGCCACAAAGATTCTCACTCAGGGAATCCAGCCTCCACAGGGCTGTGAGCTATGACCTTTCCAGTTGCTGCTTCCCCTTTCTTTGAGGAAGAGACAAGTTCAAGGCAGGACATGACATTATCAGCCAACTATGACCTCTGCACCATGGCCTCTCCGGTAAGAATCCCAGGAGCCTCCTGAGCTGGAGGTGATCATGGATAACCCACGCCCCAGCCAGGGAAGGGCCATGGCTGGCCAGTGCATTCAGCAGACTAGGAAAGGCAGCCACCAGCCTCTCCCTTCCTCCAGCGAGGGGAGGCAGAGCAAGTCTGACCAGCCCTGCTTATTACCCCCAGCCAGCCGAGGGAGGACACCTGGCCATGCCACTCACTTGTCCCCTGCAGCCCCTCTGTGGGTGGTCAGGCAGCTCCATTCTCTGCTGCTCCCACACATAGAGTGGGTCTGGGTGTGTTGGGAGAGGAAGGAGGAAGACGGGGCTCCACAAAGTCAGGCCACATCACCTGGCTCTCGTTTGCCACTGTCCTTGAAGTGCTCCTTTCTCCCACCAGAACTCCGTGGGAGGAGTGGGGAGGCCTGCAGCAGAATGCAGGTGTTCCTGGTATCCAGGTTTCCAGAACCCCACATATCAGCAAAACAAGCCCAGCTCCAAGAGCAAAGATGAATGGGTTATCCTGTGGGTTATTTCAGTCGTGGCCAGTGAAGAAAGTTGGCACTGTGTACACGGGGCAGTGGGAGGAGGTTGGCACTGTGTCCATATAGCAGTGGGGAAAGTTGGCACTGTGTCCACTTGGCAGTAGAGGAGGGTGGCACTGTGTCCACGGGGCAGTGAAAAGGGATTGGCACTGTGTCCACGGGGCAGTAAGAGAAGGTTAGCACTGTCCGTGGGACAGCAGGAAAGGTGGACACTGTGCTCATGGAGCAGTAGAAGAGGTTGGCACTGCATCCACAGGGCGGTGAAGAAAGTTGACACAAAGTCCATGAGGAAGTGGGGGAAAGGTTGGCACCGTGTCCACAGGGCAGTAGGAGGTTAACACTGTCTCGACGGGGCACTGAGAAAGCTTGGCACTGTGTCCATGGGGCAGTGGGGAAAGGTTGTCACTGTGTCCATGTTTCATACAGAAAAAAAGCAGATGGACCAACTCCTGCCCCACAACTGACTCTTTGATGACCTGAGAGGGGCCCACCTGTGTACCAGCCACTGCCTTCTGCAGTCAGACATGTCACCTGGCCATCGCAGGTTGCCAGAGAATCTGGCCAAGCAAGTTTTTGTACGTGGGTCCACGACCACCCTGGGTCAAATCGGTTCCGTTCATCAGCAGGAAGTGGTGAGGGGCAGTGCCTGAGCCACCCACAGGACTGGACTCAGGCTGGACACAGGGGCAGGACCTTCTCCTTAGCTTAAGTGGAAATTTGGGATGAGACATAGGCTCTAGGAGTCCTTGATTTTATTTATTTCATTTTAAACATCTTTATTGAGCTGCAATTCCCACATCATATAATTCACCCACTTAAAGTGCACAAGTCAATGGCTTTCCGAACATTCACAAACTTATGTCACCATCTCCACAATCATTATTGGACATTTCATCCCCACAAAGAAGTCCTGCACCCTTCACCTTTCACTTCCCAATCCCCATACCCATCCTCTGCCCCCAGCCTCAGGCATCCATCAATCTATTTCTCTGTATATCCACTTGCGTATTATGTGCACTGTGCACTTTATATAATGTGCATAAATGGAACCATACGTTTTTATATAAAAGGAGTCATGCATTTTTGTGTCTGTCCATGTCAGAGTTCTGGATCTTTTTTTTTCCTTTTCCTTTTCTACAGGCCAGAGTGCAGTGGTGTGATCTCGGCTCCCGGGTTCAAGTGATTCTCCTGCCTCAGCCTCTTGAGTAGCTGGGATTGCAGGTGCATGCCACCATGCCTGACTAATTTTTTTTTTATTTTTAGTAGAGACGGGGTTTCACTATGTTGGTCAGGTTGGTCTCGAACGCCTGCCTCGGCCTCCCAAAGTGCTGGGATTATAGGCGTGAGCCACCGTGCCCAGCCACCTTCTGTATCTTTTGCTGAATGAGCATGATGTGTCCTCAAGGTTCACCCTCCTTGTACTGAGTGTCAGTCTTTCATTCCTTTCCATTGTCAAACAACAGTCCATTTTAACATGGTACATTTTGTTTATCATTTGTTGATGGATATTTGGGCTGTTTTCACCTTTTGGTGCCTATGAGTCAGGCTGCTATGAACATTCTCAGACAGGTTTCTTCAGTTCTCTTGGGTATACACCTGTGTATTAGTCCATTTTCACACTGGTGATAAAAACATACCTGAGACTGGGTACTTTATAAAGAAAAAGAGGTTTAATGGACTCACGGTTCCACGTGGTATGGGAGGCCTCACGATCATGGTGGAAGACAAAAGGCACAGCTTATATGGTGGCAGGCAAGAGAGAAATGAGAACCAAGCAAAAGCAGAAACCCCTTATAAAACCATCAGATTTTGTGAGACTCACTCACTACCACGAGAGCAGCATGGGGGAAACCACTCCCATGATTCAATTATCTCCCACCGGGTCCCTCCCACAACACAGGGGAATTATGGGAGCTACAATCAAAATGAGATTTGGGTGGGGACACAGCCAAACCGTATCAACCTGGGAGTGGATTTACTGGTCAGTTTTCTTTTGCATGTACTCAAGAACATGCAGCGTTCAGCTTCTATCATCCAAAATAGTGTTGCCGATGGAGCCTCATCAACCACTAGGCAAGAAATGCACTGGTAATTCCTAGGCCACTTTTGGTCACAAACTACCCTGCATCTTTGTCTTTGGTCCAAACAGGAGAAAAATGAATGTTGTGGTATTTTTTCTTCCACTTTCATGTGCTGTTTGTTGTTACCAGGGAAAATGCAAACTGCTGGGTTAGCAGAAAGCCTGACCTGTTCTCCTGAAATCTGCTTCTCACACCGGCCTCAGCTGTTGTCTCCTCCGGCCTGAAGCTGGGGGCAGAGGCACAGAGTCCTTCCCTCCGCACCTTACCCTCACAGTTCCTCGCTGTAGCAGCTGATAATGCTTAAGTACCATCGGAGGCATCAACAACCAGCCAAACCTCCACCGTCTCCCTTCCTCAGCACAGACTGTGGACACACAGTGTGTTCAGTTACTTTTAATTGCGTGTATGTTTATAAAACCCCATAGCAAACTGGAAGAAAAGCTATGCAAACCCCTCCTGGCCTTTCCTGTTGTGAATGATTTTTTTCAGGGGCTTCGATCTGACTCTGGAGACCAGAGTGGTAGGTATAATTGGATGGATGTTTGGATTGGCCTCAGACAGTTCCTTCCCCACTCATCATTCTTTCCCTAATTCATTCAACAAACAGCCCAGGGCCAGGCCACGTGCTAGGATTCAGGACAGAGATGTGAACAGAACCCAGTCCCTGACCCCAAAGCCTCATTGTCAAGTGGGCAAGAGCAGCTGAGACCAGGGTGTGCAGAGCCTGACACCTTGGGGTGGGGCAAATCCAGACTCACAGTGGGGTTGGAGGGAAGGAGGGAGCTCTGGCTCCTCACCCCAGTGCTGCTGGTCCTCCTTGGAGACAGCTGGTCAGGGGAACAGTTTCGCTGTCCGCAAATTTCTATTTCCCTTTGTGGATTTCACCTACGAAATTGTTCTGAGAACCTCCTCTTCACCCTGTTTGGGAGGGAGGGACTCCTACCCAAGGGTCACAGGGCTGACCAAACATGCAACACCCAACTGTGGACAGATGAGACTGACAAGGCTTCTGAGTCATATGTACTCAGCCCAGGGCGGGGGCGGGCACTGCAGGCCAAGCAGGGCCATGGAGGCCCACACTCTGGCACAGATGGCACTGGCCAGGGCTGTAGGAGGCAATCTCTGTGGTGCTTGACAAGAGGGTGGGATGACCCTGGCCCCAGGGGAGGATGTGAGTGGCTTCTTTGAATTATACTGTGGGCTGGCAGGGATGTGACCTGGTTAGGCTGAGGACTGGATGGGGTGCAGTGTATGGGGCTGGTGGGGGACTAGTGGGTGGGAACCTTTCTGGCAGAGTGGGGGTGCATATCTGGTGAGAGCAGGAAACTCGTAGTGAGGCCTTTGGGGTACTGGGAGGCTTAGAGTCAAGGCTGCTCATGAATTTGGGGGCCCTACAGTACAGCGGGTACTAACCGTGGGAGTGGGGGCTGTCCTGGGGTCTCTGATGTCCTCCTCACCCACCAGCCCTAGCCAGGAAGGGGTTACTGGATGAAGGCAGTGAGGGTGATAGACTCAGGAGGGCTGGAGTAGCCCAAAGCCCAGCAAGAGCATGTTCCTGCCCCTGGATACTCCTTAGGCCTCTCCGGCCGTAGGCTCCGGACACTGCTTTGTTCCAAACTATTTTGGAATCCTCCCTGGTCCGGATATTTGGTCTCCAGCCCTGGCTTATTTTTAACTCAGAGACTTTGCCCTTGGAAGGCGCCTTGGTGGCCATGAGCCTCTCTCCAGAATTCCACACCTCCTACCTGGCCTTTCAGTTCCCGTGCATTCCATCAACACTTAAGTCCCCTCCTCAGGCTGCACCCCACCCTCCACCACCCCCAGGCTAGCACTGCCCTTTCTTAGCCCCTCCACGCCCCTGCCTGGCTCTACAGCACATCAGCCTGTGGGCAGGAGCCCAGGTGAGTCACTACAGGAAACCTGCTGGGAGGGGGGCATGCTGTGTTGTGGAGTTGGAAACTTCCACTCAATCCTCTGCCAGGGTGCCCAGGCCCCCCAGAGCCCAGTCCTGAGTTTGTCTGTCTGCTGCCTGGTGTGGCCATAGAGCTCTGGGCCACACACAGGCTCCCACTCTGCATATGACCTTCAGAAGAAGGGCCGGAGGAAAGATGACTTCTGAAATCGTTTCTCGAGCAAACCTGCGCGCGTGCACGAGTGTGGGT